>NW_012134303.1:1721069-1801837 GCF_000956105.1 Propithecus coquereli | reverse complement strand
AAATGTTATTTACATAAGGTAAATGAAAACATGTTGATATAGAAACTTGTACACAAATGTTCACAGAAGCTTTATTTATTATTTGTAGTGGTCCAAAACTTAAAACTACCCAAATGTCCATCAACACATGGATAAATAAACAAATTGTGGTATATCCATACAATGGAATACTACTCAGCAATAAAAAGGAATGATCTGTTGATACACTCAACAACATGGATGAATCTCAAAATAATCATACTGAAAGATATCAGACAAAAACAATATATACTTTATGCTTTTGTTTATATAAAACTTTAGAAAATGCAAAATAATCTGCAGTGACAGAAAGCAGATTTGTAGCTGCCTAGCAACAGGGCAGCAGGTAAAGAGAAGTAAAAGAAAGAGTTTATAAAGAGGCACAAGGAAACTTTTAAGGGTGATGGATATATTCATTATTTTGATTGTGTTAATGGTACAAATATGTTGAAACTTAACAAATTGCATAAATTAACCAGTTCGCATTCATATAAGCATAGGCTGCATACTGCAGTCAAGAATTATCTCGAGTGATGGACTCTACTGAAAACAGATGATGTATAATGAATGGATAAAGGTGTTCCCCTTACCACATGTTTGTACTTTTAGCAACAATTTCAATGCCTTCATCCAAAGGAGTGACTAATATTCAGGGTGCAAAGTGGTATAAGAGCGTACTTGAACTTACTGGTGCCAGAGCCAGACTGCTTGGATTTGAATCCCAGCTCTATCAACTCACTAGCTGTGTGGCCTTGAGCATGTTACTTAACTTCTCTGTGTATTAATTCCTCATCCATAAAGGCATATAGTAAATATCAATATGAGCAAGTTATTACTACCTAACATATATTTCTTGAACATCTATCACGTGTCTAATCCTGTGCCAGAGAATGGGAGATTTTTGAGAAAAATAATAATGGGCATTAGGGATACCACCATTTGAACCAGTAGCACAAACAGGGCCAGGGCCCACTTGCTTTCTACTGGCTGCATTGGACTGTAATAAACACCTAGTGGGGCATATAATACACCTCTGTCATAGACGCAGAACTTAACTGGATGAGTCCTTTGGCCTAGTGCCACTACCTTATGCTGACTTCCCAGCCTCTACACCACCCACTGAATAAAATCTACAACATCTCCATGGCCCTTTTTCTCTTAGAAGAAACATTTATAATCCAATCTCTTAATCCACACATACAGTACCCACTCACTCATTTGACAGGCATTTATTTAATAATCACTTACTATGTCCAGGGCAAGGTGTGAGGAATGGCAGATACAGTGGTGAAGATACAGCGCTGCCTTCAATCAGTCCACAGGCTTGTCGGGGAAACAGGGGACTCCTCAAAGCATACAAATCCCACAGCTCATCTAAGGAAGATCTGCTGGCCCTGCTCCCATGAAGCATGTATGTCTGCAAAACAAAATATTCTCTGATTGCCAGATAAAGTAGATAAAGAGAATTGGGGGCTACGAGCAGGTGAAACAAAGAGAAGGATAGAAGGGTGACTTTTGATTCCTTTTCATACAAAACTTTTTGAATCACTAAAAAACCCTGAACGTGGCACAATCCTTTTCCAAAAGGAGTGGGTACAACTAGTGCCACTATCTTTTCTTGAATAGTTCCTTGCCTGCCTCCTGCGCCCTCCCCCAACTCCACCTGGTAACAGCTGTTCCTCACTTGCATGGAGTACTCCTTATCTAGCGATTGTCACAGTGTGCACTAGCCTCTGCTGCCAGTCTGTAATTAGACACTCTGTAAAGATTCTTGGGAGCCAACACAAGCGATACCAGCCCAGAGTCAACGCTCCTGAGGGAGTGGAAACACACTGTTGTCCAAAAGCAACAAGAGAGGAAGCCAAGCCCAAACCCAATCTCTCCCCAGCACACTTGGGAGCTCCCATCCTCTCCCGCTCCCCCGCCACTGTATTCACTCAGCGACAAATCTCTTTGGGGAAGGGCCTTTCCCTACCAGAGCCTTTCACAGGGCCAGCTCCTAGGTAGTCCTACTATGCTGAACACACACGCACACGCACACACACACACCCCATTCTCGTGGACAGGGAGAGAGTAACTCAGAGCTCCGCAGCTGCTGGTGCCAGAGTTGGGAAGAGGACTCTGCCCTTTAAGCTCCAACTAGCTGCAAACTCTGCAGAGCCGCAGCTCAGCCAGTCTAGCAAATAAGAAGACCTGAGTGTGGGACCTGGAGTGCGAGTATCATTTAGCTAAGTTGAGAGCAGCAAGAAGGGTATTCCAGTCACATCATCAGGGCCAAAAGAACAATGCGAAGACCCTCAGGAGGAAAGGCACAAAACATATTTGGGAGACAGTGAGAAGCTCAGTTGGGCTGCAGCATTGGGTGCATGAAAAGTTGGGATGGGAACGAAGGCGTGGAGAGGCAGCATGGTGCAGGGCTTAAGAGCATGGGCGTTGGCCCCAGACTGCCTGTGTGTGAATCTTAGCTCCTCCACTTTCTAGCTGTGTAATCCTGGCCACATTATCAAATTTCTGTGCCTCGGTCTCCTCATCCCATTTGGAGGATTCAATGAGTTGGTATATATAACTTGGAGCGGTGGCTGGCACACAGGAAGTACTTACCAGATGTCTGCTGTTACCATTGTTGTGGGGACAGATTGTGAAGGGCTTTGAATGCCAGTCTTAGTGAACAATGTGGGGTCAGGCTGTCTCATCCTCAGTCTCTGCTCCTTCCTTCCCCATGACTGGAGCTGCTTTCTGAGGGCCACCCACTCCCAGCTGCAGGTTCAGGTCTGCCTCAGGCCCTAGGATTCACCCTGACCACAGGCCAGAGGATATCGGCCATACCCTTCCAGCCCTGCGGGACTCTGCCTGAGGTCACCCTTGCTGCTGGGTCAGCCCTCACCTCACGTCCCAGTTCTGCAAACCAGGCGGTGCTCTTTCTCCTGTGACCCAGTTGCCCCTACAGTCCTTCCTCAGTTCTTGCTACTGCTCTTTCCCCTTTGCCTAAATCCACTACGGGTAACCTTCATAGTTCTCCCATCCCTCCAGGACTAGAGCACTGCCTTGCTCTTGCCAGTCCTCTCCTTCCCAGGGATTGTCGTCTTGGCCCCGAGCCCCAGTCCAGTCTCAGCATGAGTCCTGATCCATTCTGATAGATTTCCTTGATGCTGACCAACTGCCAGCCTGCCTGTACCTCTAGAGTCTGTGCCTCGATTCCTGTCATCATGCTCCACCCACCTGTCAGGACATCTGTACTACTTTACATTGAAGCCCCTGACACAGAGGACATGCCAGGATTACCACGTGCCAAGCTCTGTTGTGCTGTGTTCTGCCTGCTGGATCATGATTACTTCCATCACCTGCACTGTGTGCTCCCCAAGGTTTGCTCCTGCCCTTGATGAGAGAGGAGGCTGGAACAGATCATGCAGAGCCCCACTGCCATACTGAGGAACTTGAACTTGATCCTAGACACCAGTTGTCTCTAGCACTTTTGGAAGCTCATTCTCTTGACAGCAAGGAAGTTGAGCATGCTCCTCTAAACTATGTACACATCTGTTAATTTATACATTATACAGAGGTATTAATACTACTGTAGTAATACATTATGCACATGATAGTACACACAAATATACAAATTAAGCAATGAATAAAACCAAATATAAATGGAAGCTCTAATACTTTTTTCTCAGAGGTTGCACATCTTAGAAACATCCATGTGGAGGCCAGAAGGTGGAATATGGCTTGGAGAAGGCAAACGTGGAGACCAGTTGATAAGACTGTTGCAGTGATTCAGGTAAGAGATGATGATGGCTTGAACTCAGGGCTGTAATAGAAGGGATGCGATAGAGACATGGAATGAAGTATGAATAAACCCCTTGAGCAGTTCACAATCTGGTGGGGGAGACAAACAGGTGAGGTAGCATTAACTATGATAAATGCTCTGATCAGCTCCACCCTTAGTTTTGGACAAGAGGGGACCCTAGCCCAGGGCCTATACTTTAGAAGATTATGAATATCACTAACCCACACATATACATGCACACACTGACAAATTACATTTGTTAAAGAACACACACACACACACACACACACACACACACACGCAAAGAACACATAACTGCCTGTGCCACTCCAGATGCAGGATTCAGAACTGCAGCTCCATCCATAACCCTAAATATCCACTCTCATGGCTAATGCTGTTTGGGCAATGATTTCTGTATCTCTTGTCCTATGTTCTCAAAATAAAAGGTGACTGGGTCTGAATGAGGTTTGGAGGTTGTCCTTCTGCCAACTTTGAAGATTGACAATGTGCTAGCATATCAGTAGGATTTGGGCAGGAGAAACATGTTGGAAAAAGAAAAGGCAAATTAATTGTCAAATTAATTGCCCACATGAACATAATATATCTTGCATAAGGAAGTATTGTTTCCAAGCAATGCCAATCATCCACTTCCTCGTTTCCCTTGTGTTCCAGTTCATGTTTCCAGAAATATTTATGAATTAGCACAGTGTGTGCAACAATTACACATGTGCGACTGAGGAATATTTTGCAAGATTAAACAATATTTATTACTCTTAACATATAGGCGTAGGTCTAGATGTAACATGCATAAGGCATGATACCAATTCTTCATATCAACAACTAGATGGACACTGAACATTAGAATTGATAATAGTTTTATTTTTATAAAGATATTTAGAAATATTTAAGTTTTCAAAAAATCAAATTAAAATCTTTAGTAGTATTTAAATAACTTTATTTAATATTTAGTACTAGTGGCTGGGCGCAGTGGCTCACGCCTGTAATCCTAGCACTCTGGGAGGCCGAGGTGGGAGGATCGCTTCAGGACAGGAGTTTGAGACCAGCCTGAGCAAGAGCGAGACCCCGTCTCTACTAAAAATAGAAAAAATTAGCTGAGTGTGATGGCGTACCTGTAGTCCCAGCTACTTGGGAAGCTGAGGCAGGAGGATCATTTGAGTCCAGGAGCTTGAGGTTGCTGTGAGCTAGGCTGACGCCACAGCATTCTAGCCTGGGCAACAGAGCGAGATTCTGTCTCGAAAAAAAAAAAAATTTAGTACTAGTTAATTTTGACTTTGACTTTCATTTTAATAAATATTCTTGAATATTTTTGAAGAAAAGTTATTTTTAAAACATGAAAAACAATTTTAACTTTTTAACTTCTATATGCTTTATTTTACATTTTGATGAACATATATTCAAATTTTATACTTTGAATTCAATTACATATTATTCTTTAAATAATTACTATTGACAGAAAAAGTTATATAATCTTGATAAAAGCAATATAACCAATGATTTTACTGACATAAAGAAAAATAAATTTTATGGAATAAATATATAATATTAATTATACATCTTTATATTTTATTGATATTATTCATCCTAACATCATCCCACCACAGAATATCCAGATATGTTGAAAAAGAATTAAATTCAGTTATCTAGAGATTTTTCTGACTTTGAGTGAAAGCATTTTACACATATTTTTAAAAAGTCTGTCATTATGAAGGCAGGCCAGAAAAATTTGTGTTACTAACGATTACATATTTAGACACATGGCATCTTGGCCTTCATTTGTACTCTTGTCCTGATCTCAGTACTGTACTGGCACGAGAGGGGCTGTGGTAGGAATATGCCCTACCTTGCCTCAAGTCCCATTTTAAAAGGAATTGAGGACTCAAGATGGTAATTTAACTTTCCCAAGAGCACCCAGCTAGTAGGTGGCAGAGGTAGGGCTTCAATGCCAGAATATTCTTGCATAAGTATATTAAGAGAACAGCTGCACTGTGCTGCCTCCCAAAGATGAGGCGTGGACCAAGACTCTAAGCATTTAGGAAATTATTGTGATAATACAAATTAGAAGCGATGGGGGCTTGAACTAAGGCGACAGCTGAGGAACTGTAAAGGTCAGAGTAGACTTTTAAGAATCAGGACATCTCATTCAGGTCCTAGCCCCTCTGATCTACCACTTTTGGCTGCCATTGATGGGGCCAAGTCTGCCCCAGAACATTAGACTTTGACTCATGAGGTCTGGTTCCAGGTTCTAGCTCTGCCTCACTGAGCAGCTGTTTAACTTCGGCAAGTCACCACCTGCTCTGTACCTAAAAATATTAGATGATCTTTGTTTCCTTCCAGCTCTGGGACTCTATGATTTGATGTGTAAGGCAAAGGAGAACCACCCAAATTGTTTAATTTTGGTTGAACAGGGTATGATATCATCAAAGGTGTATTTGAATCTAGAAAAATTTAGTAGTACGCAAGACAAAGAGTAGGAGGAAATCAGAGACAGACAGAACCTTCAGGAAGCTATTACAATCATCCAAGGAAGAGGTAATAAGCAGTAATGAGGAACTGAGTCATTCTCTCTTACATTTTTGATTTCTATTTCTTCTGGGTTTTCTCCACCATCACATAAACATGCTCAAGTATCTGCCATTTTAAAAACAGAAAAACCTTCCCTTGATTCCTCTAACATGGGAGTGGCCCATGTCTCCACTCCCCTTAACTGAAATCTTGAAAGAATCATTTACGATCATTGTTTCAACTTCCTCACTTTACCATTCTCTCTTCAACTCACTCCATTTGGGCTTCCATCTCTGTACTCCACTGAATCTGCTCTTGCTAATGTCATCAGTGATCTCCATGCTGCCAAATCCAATAGACCTTTTTTTCCTCTATCCACGTTGTGATTATTTATTTCTGAATTAAAAAAATCACCCCAAATGCGGTAGCTGAAAACAACAATCATTTATTATCTCTCCCAATTTCTGAAGGTCAGGTGATTGGAAATAACTCAGGCAGCTCTCACGTCCCACACAGCTGCAGTCAGATGATGTGCGGGCTGGCATCATCGGAAGGCGTATTCATTCATATGTCTGGTGCCTGCTCTAGGGAGGCTCAAACAGCTGGGGACTGGGGCATCTGGGCTTCTTAGACATTTTTCCTTATCTCTATGTGGTCTCTTCACATCGTTTCTCCTGCATGGCAGTGTCAGGGTCACCAGACTTCTCATACAGTGGCTCATTGCTCCAAAGGCTTATGTCCCGAGAAAGAGAAAGAAAGCCAAACAGAATCTGAATTATATTTTATGAACTAGCTTCAGAAGTCACATAATGTCACTTCTATCAAGCCCTATTGGTCAGGGTAATCACAGAAGTCCATTCAGGTTCAAAGGGAAGGGATACATTGTAACTAAAGCATATGGGATAGGAATTATTGTTATGATCATCTTTGGCAAATACAATCCCTGTTTCTTGAAATATTCTTTTCTCTTGGTATCCAGAACACTGTCTTAGTTTTCCTCCTACCTCAGTGACAGCTCTTTCACTTGCTACTCTCCTTTGCTCAACCTCTGAATGAAGGCACTACCCAGGACTTGGTCCCCGTCAACTCCCTCCACTTCTCTATCTTTACTTGTTAACCCTTGGTGACCTTATCTAACCATATGGCTTTAAATGACAACTCCCAAATTTATATCCCCAGGCCTGACTTCTCTACTGAGTTCCAAATTCATATGCCCAGTTGCCTAACTGACATTTTCTCAGAGATCCTTTATACATCCAAATTTTAACATGTCCCAAACTGTAGTTTTGCTTCCCTCACCCACTCCTAACCAAACTCCCACTACTGAGGTGGGTGATTTTCCTACCTAGGTAAATGTACCACAGGTAACGCAGTTAGTTGCATAGGTTCATCACTGACTCTCCTCTTTCTCTCGTATCTTGTATATAATTCATCTGAAAGTACCGTCAAATGCGTTTCATAACATATCTTATATCCTCCCATCTCCATCTCCAACTACCATCACCTTAGTCCTGGTCACCATTATCTCTTGCGTGGACTTTTCTAATAGCTTATAAATTAGGGTTCCTGTCTCTGGTCTTGCCCTCTTACAATTCATTCTTCACAAAGTAAACAGAGTGATCTTTCTAAAAATAAACACGCACCATATCATGTAATACCTCTGCTTAAAACCGACCAATGGCTTCCCAGTGCTCTCAGAATAAAATCCAAATTCTTTCCAGAGCCAATAGAGTTCTAGCTTATCTGGCCCCTGTCCACCTCTCGTTCAATAATCTGTATCTACACTGGTCTTCCAGCTGTTCCTCAAACACATAGAGCTTGTTCCTGCCTCAGGGCCTTTGCACTTGCTCTTCCATATAAATCACATGTTCTTCCCTTAAGTCTTTGATTGGCTGGCTCTCTCTTGTCACCCAAGTCTCAGCTCAAATGTCATCTCTTTGGTGCTGCCATCTGCTATAGTTTTGATATATGACCCTCCAAACCTCATGCTGCAGATGCTGGTACCATGCTTCTTGTACAGCCTACAGGACCATGAGCCAAATAAACCTCTTTGCTTGATAAATTGCCCAGCCTCAGGTATTCCTTTATAGCAACATAAATAGACTAAAACAGCTTCTCTTACTATCCAGGCTAAATTAGTATAAGTAATGCACTGTATGTCACTCTATCACATATTCCTGTTTTCTTCATAACATTTAGCATGATCTGAAATGATCTTCTGTTAAGTTTTATTATCTTCTTCCCCATCCAGAATGTAAAGTCCACTAGAGGAGGGATTTTTGTCTGTTTACTTCATTGACGTGCAAATATGTGAGGCACTCCATACATATTTGTTGAATGAATGAACAAACCAAGTTGGGGTGGTGGTGGTGATCAAAAATGGCATATTTCAGAGACATTTTAAAGAGTCAGACTACAGATTTATACTACCTACATTTGGCGAACATCAAGGTCCTAGTCCAATTGTAAGGCCCAAATCCTCTAAGAGCCTAAGGCAAGGCAAGGGAATCTAAGTTATCAGCACCCTGGGTGGCCCCTGACCATATGCACCACTTTCTCTCTGCCTCCCCTCTGGGATCTGGCTCGTTCCCTATCCTCTTTCTCCCATCCCCTTGCTTTATTCTTCGCTGCTTGTGCCTTAGGCATGCCTGTAGCTTCCCACTGAAACATCTTTCTTAGCTCTTCTTAAATTCCTTGGAGCTAAAGAGGTTACTGGAACCTTTCTACTGTCCATTCCCTGCCTACTACTTTCTTCTCCTACATCTTAGTAATGAACCCCCTTTCTTAAACAGAGCACATCACTCAGGGGTTTGACCGAGATGATTACTATTATTAATTTAAAGATTTAAGACATTCTGAATGTCAGAAAAGCATTGCCCTCTCTCAAGTGCTCTCAGAAAAGCATTTAAGGAAGGCTACTCAAAAACTCTTTTTTTCAAAATTTCAAATGGGTTACTGGGCCCACGCAATAAATTCTATCAAAGGTTTTAAAATCAAACCCAAACTAAAAGGCTCTGGCGTAAATCAACTAGCCCGTGCTCGACTCCCTGCTGAGTTGGCACCAAATCATCCCAATTAGCTAAGTCATCATGAAGAAAGAAAGAAACACTGAAACATGTATTTTAACAAAGTGTCTATTTCCATGGACATATACATAAGCAGTTTCAGGTCTTGCTTGCTTAAGGAAGACCCCAGAACAAGCAACTCTCTCAACTGTATGGTAGCCTTGGTTGAGACTCAGCCTCGAGGACAGATGCTGTATTCTGATTTTAAACTCATGAATGTTTGATTCGCGGTTATTGACAGTTTAGGGCAACTGCTCAGCACCTTTTCCGCTTCATCTGTTCAGAAATCTCAGGAAGTTCGGTTGTGCTTCTGAATACATTCTGTTTCATGCTGACTTCAAAAAACCACCTCTAGCCTTGTCTCTATATTTCTGTATCTAGTCCCGGTTGCTGAGAGCTATGTCACTCCCCCATCTGCTCTGCTCTTGTGGCAGCAGTCACAGCATTCCACGCCCAGTGTGACACTGCAAATGAGACTCTGTTCAGCAAGACAGATCGTACCCATGGCTCTGCTCCATCCTTTCCCTTCCTCATCCCGCCTAACTCCGCTTTGTTTACCAGGTGAGTTACCAGGGGTGGTTTGCTACTTACTTTAGCCAGTCAAGGAAGCTTGTGGTTCACTCCCAGAGACTGCAGGACAGCGTGTGGATGACTCTGACTCTGAACGCTGAGGAAGAGCCCTGCTGTGTCTCTCACCCCCGCCATCCCTGGCAACCAGTGAGCTGCTCTCCCGGCTTCCAGAAAGAGTAGGAGATTTGAAACTCAGCCTCAGGGTCGATCAGCTCTGATTTGAAATGGACTCAGTGAGTACAATACTCTGACACACCACATCACCTAGGAAAGTAGGGGTGGGGAAGACACTGGGAAGGGCGCCTATGCATTCAGTGCAGAAAACCTGGCAGTCAGAGGCTCTCTGCAGTCTTACGTCTACGACTGGACGCTGTGGAAAGAACAGTGTCCAAGAGCAGAAAAGGTAGGGAAAAGGGCAGTATTAGGGAAAATGCCTTAGGTTTTTCCCGGGCAGTATCCACACAAAAGGCTTAAAAGTCTTCTAAGATCTTTGTCGTGCATATCACCCAGGTCCGTCACTACAAACTTCACTCTTCAAAAGAGTCTGATCTTTTAACTGTCTCATCACCTCTACCATGCTCTCCTTAAACCAGAGGGGCAGAGGAGGGATCAGACTTCTCCCAATCTTCTCCACTCTTCAAGTGACAGGAACAGGCCTCAGCTGTTGCCCCGCTCTGCAGAAAGAAATTGAAATTGGGTGAGAAGGCTTGGTCCACTTGGAACCCACAATATGATAAGGAGACTTTAGAGAAACCATCAAATAAGAATGCTGGTTGTTTGTCCTGCTAAAGATTGCAGTAACTGGGAAATGGGCCTCCTGGCACCCATAAAGATTGTGCAGCGTTGCCCAAGACGTCCTGGCCCAGTCTAAGAGGAAGTCTTCCTTCAAAATTCCTTTTTTTTTTTTTGTTTTTTGATACAAATTCCAGCTCTGTCGCCTGGGCTTGAGCCTAGCTCACAGCAACCTCAAACTCCTGGGCTCAAGCAATCCTACTGCCTCAGCCTCCCAGGTAGCTGGGACTACAGGCGTGTGCCACCATGCCCGGCTAATTTTTTCTATATATATTTTAGCTGTCCAGCCAATTTTCTTTCTATTTTTAGTAGAGACGGGGTCTCACTCTTGCTCAGGCTGGTCTCGAACTCCTGACCTCGAGCAATCCTCCCGCATCGGCCTCCCAGAGTGCTAGGATTACAGGCGTGAGCCACCACGCCTGGCCCAAAACTCCCTTCTTAAGTTAAAGCCAACAGCACTTACTTAGAAAACTCTAGGCTGGGTGGGGTGGCTCACACCTGTAATGCTAGCAGTTTGGGAGGCCAAGGCAGGAAGATCACTTGAGGCCAGGAGTTCGAGACAAGCCTGGGCAGTAATGAGGCCCCCGCTTCCCAAAAACATAAAAAATAAAAAAAATTAGCCAGCCATGGTGGCACATGCCTATAGTCCCAGCTACTGAGGAGGCTGAGGCAGGAGGATCGCTTGAGCCCAGGAGTTTAAGGTTGCAGTGAACTATCATGAAACCACTGCACTCTAGCCCAGGCAACAGAGTGACACCATAAAAAAAAAAAAAAAAAAAAAAACCAGAAAAGAAAAGAAAACTTTAAAAAGGAACTCTAACTGTGACTTTCTCTCAATCCAGGCTTCTCACACCCTCATTCGCCTTCGTGTGGGCCCTTCATTGATCCAGCTGCCAGGCACAATCCATTCAACCCAGTTCCTTGCTCCACCCTCTCCTATTCATTAGCATATGTTCTTGTGGCATTTTGTTCTAGATTCCAATAGGAACATTTGCACAATAAAACTCTTATATCTCTCCTACTTGTGAAAAATACTAAATATACCATGTCAGCATTTAGCAGAGACACTGGTGGAGAATTAGAGCAGCCAAATACAAACAACTCTCCTTCGGCTGGAGCCACAGAGGCCTGGATTCTAGAGCTCCCTTTGGATAATACTTGGCAAATCTCATTTCTTCTTCAGGCCTCAGTTTCCTCATTGTAAAATTAAGAGGCTTGACATACAATGGAAAAGCAAGTGGTCTTTTGCTGAGGATTTTTGTTTGTTTTGTTTTCTTGTTTGTCCCTTGATGGCCTAAAGAGCTGCACTGAGTATAATGTGGTTTGAGGACACTGGGAAGGCCACATCTCCCTCTTTCTAGGGAAAAAGGAAAAATGATTCCCTCTATTTGCTTGCTTTATTGCCAGACTTTCCAGCTGTTTTGGGGTCTCTGAGCAGCTTCTTTTAAAATGCATATCACTCCGGGAGGGGTGGCATGTTAAGCTGCCATTGGTCAAGAAGCTGTAAGTTTTTTGGAGGGAATGGCAATTGAAGAGGGAAAAGTTAGCTTCCCACCTTGGGAGGCGACCAAAGTACGAGGCCAGAGGGCTTGTGGGTAGCAGGGGGCCAAAAAATGGTTTGGCCTTGGCATAGAAAAAGGAGAGGGTTTCCTCTGTCACTTTACCATGTTCTCCAACAGTTTCCTACCAGGTAGAAGAGCATGGGGATTTTCTATTTCTCTTAAAAATAATCTTCTCTCCTTCCTCATGTTAACACAGTTATATGCTGATGGAACAATCTGATCAATACTTAACAAGGCAATATTTCATCCAACAGCAATTAGTCCTGCTCAGATAATTAAACATGGGCTGGAATCAGATGAGAACAATAAAGATGTTCTGATAGAGGGACAGCCAGCCAGGCCCATCACCATCTCTGAAACCCAAACTTTCTCCAACTTCATCAGTTTATAGGTCTGTAAATTAAACACAGTGCCTTTACTGAGCAACTATTAATACTAGGTGTCCAGCTCTGTTCTAGGCACTAGAAAGGAAATTCAGGCAGTAAAAGCCTGAGCTCTGCCTTCAAGTAGCTTATGGTAGAGGCGAAATGATCAGCTACATTTGTACTAAACGTTGGAGACTTGTTTTAACGCACAAGTTGAGAAAGGATAAGCCACAGGGAGCTAGACAATGTCCATGCTGAGGTAATACAAAACCATGGAGTTGTCAAGTCCCAAGATCTGAGCTTCTGTGTAGAAGCAGGGCAGAGGAAGGGATCCTTCTGAGGTAGCAGGATCAGAAGCCTGCAGATGGAATCAGATTCCAGGTGAAGGCAAGTCTGGAATCTGGGAAGATCAGAGTTAAAAAGCCAGAGTCAGGAAAGGAGCCTGGTTCAAAGAGAGAGCAGCAGACATGGCGACAGCAACCTGAGAGTCCGGACAGATAAAACCAAGCAGATATGCGATGGCCTGGCAGATGGGGCAAAGGCAGAGCAGCAGACAGCAGAATACCACAGGACGTCAAAGATCAACGTCCAAGTGATTGTCAAATGTCATACTAGGAACTAAGGAATACAGGAACAACTGTGGCTGCTTAGCAGCTTTTCCAATTTGCTTGATTTTCTGTTTTCCAGTCATCTTCCACATTGGCTGGCCACTAGAACCAGCTTGTCCCAAAGCCCAAGTCCCACCACAGACCAACTGAATCAGCACTTCTAGGGTGGAGTACGGGAAGCAGTATTTTGAAGTTACCCGGGTGGTTATGATGATTAGGGAGGGTTGAGAACTACAGCTTTAAGCGATTAGCACAGGATAACTTAGAAAGTCTTCTGAGAGAAGGTGAATGTTGATCAGAGATGTGCAGGATGAGGAACATTTAGAATACAGATGGAAGGAAGTTGGGTCCTCTGCGCTGAAGATACTGAACGTAACATGCTCATGACAGAGCCTGGTACATAGTAAGTATTCCATGAATGCTAATTATTGTGGCTGCTTATTATTATTACTGCTAATTCAGCATAACCAAAACTGAATTGATCATTGCCAACCCCTCTGAGCTAGTTCTTCCATGTATATTCCCTCGATCAGTTAGTGGTGCCATAATTTTCCCATTCCAAAGCTAGAAACTCAAGGGTCTTCCTAATCTCTCCTCTCCTCATCATCCTTCTCCTCTTCCTCCTTCCCTCCTTCTTTGGTGCTACTTTGGTCACCACTGAGATACGGTAACTTTATTTCCCCCTACCACTGAACCTGTGCCCCTTACTGATATTCTAGATGTAGCTTAAAACTATGAGGGTTAGAAAAGATAATTTGGTAAGAGTATCTGAAAACCTCTTCCAACGCGATTGGTTGCTCAACTTTACGCCTCTGCAATTCCCAATCATTTGTGGTGTTGCCTATTCATTTTGTGGGCCCCTGCTTCATTGCCAAAATTATTAGTCTGGTGGTCGACAAATTTTGGTTTAAAGTACAGGTCAGTCTGGACTCCTGGCCCTTAAGGCCAAGAAACCTATCTAGTACCTTGTGAACTAGAAAGGGTATAATGCAAAAACTTGCCATCTACATACCTATATATCTATCCTGTTCATGAAGACCTTCCATTGCAAATCCTCCCCGCCCAAAACAAAAAAACCCCACATCATTAATTTTGGTCCTCCTTTTGGAGGTTTCCTGAATGAAGGAGACACTGTCCAGGCATCAAAATAACTTCTATTTACCCTAAAGGGATAGCAACGCTTCCTGAATCAGTAGATAACAGATAGATAAAATAATAACAGCATAACTGAATACATACTATGTGCCAGATACTATGTTCTATGCTTAAAATGCTTATAACCTCAGAAAAACCCTGTGGGATCGGTATTGTTATGACTCTCATTTTAGAATTGAGAAAACTGAGAGGTTTAAAAAATTAAAGTGACTTCATCAAGGTCACATAGATAGTATGACTAGAACCCAGATCAGCTGATCCTAAAACCCATGCCCTTAACTAACATAGAATGTAAAGGTAGTTATTAATAGAAATAGCTACCATTTATTAAGTGCATACTATGTGCTAAGCACAGTGTTCTGAACCCGCTACATGCATGATGTCACTTAATGCTCAGAACAAACAAGAGAAATAAATACACACCTCTTCTATCCTGTTCTTCAAATAGTCCAGAACCCTTTAACGTAAGAAAAAAACTAGCATAAACCCCAGCCCTCAGACTCCCCATAAAAAGTAGCACTTGATTGCAAAGTTTTGTTGATGCAACTCATCTCTTTAGGGAAAATTTTGCCTGTTGTATCTGGCCTCAGTCCACCTCCTGGCTATCAGCTACATGTCACAGCCCCCTGCCCCCACTCCCCCCACTGCCCACTCGCATTTGCCTTCCTGACTAAGGCTCGCCAGGTACTCCCCTACTGAGCCCACCCCCATATCTGACTAAGAACATCTGTTGGCCTGCATTCACACGCCCTGGACCACAAGGGAGCATTCTCTAGACCCTCCTCCTGGAGGCTATTTAAATTTAAGTTAATTAAAACTAATAAAATTTAAAATGTTGTTCCTCAGTCACACATTCTTAATTATCAACAATCACTGAAATATGGTAATAAGGGCCTGAACTGGAACGGGATAAGTGTAAGAGCCATTGAGAAAAGAAGACTCTAGAAGACTCAGATAACTGACTGCTTAAGTCTATGGTCCCCAACCCCTAGGCCGTGGCCTGGAACTGGTCAGTGGCCTGTTAGGAAGTGGGCCACGCATCACCACTTGAGCTCCACTGCACCCCCCTTCCCCCCATCCGTGGAAAAATTGTCTTTCATGAAACTTAGAAACCTGGGGGCTGCACAGCAGGAGGTGAGTGGTGGGTGAGCAAACGAAGCTTCATCTGTATTTACAGCTGCTCCCCATTGTTCGCATCAGTGTCTGAGCTCCACCTCCACCCCCCACCTCTGCCACCCCCTTTCTATGGAAAAACCGTCTTCCATGAAACTGGTCCCTGGTGCCAGAAAAGTTGGGGACCACTGTCTTAAGTCACATGGGAGAGGAAGGGGTAAGATTATTTAAAAGTTTTAAGCCTAAGTGACTAAAAGAAAAATGGGGCCTGTGGTAGGCTAATTAACGGCTCCCAAAGATACCCAGTTCCTAATCCCTGGCACCTGTACATTTTATCTTACATAGCAAAGAGATTTTGCAGATATAATTAAGTCGAGGCTCTTGATATGGGGAGATTATTGTGGATTATCAAGGTAGGCACTAAATGTAATCACAAGCATCCTTATAAGAGCAATCCAGAGATTTGACTACGGAGGACAAAACAATGTAATGCAAGCAGAGATTTGAAGATGCTACATTATTGGCTTGGACAATGGAGGAAGTGGATATGAGCTAAGGAATGTAAGGAGTTCAGTTCTAGAAGCTGAAAGAGCAAGGAAAGGAATCCCTCCCTCCCCCACTACAGCCTCTGAGCCTCTGGAGTGAGCATGGCTCTCCTGACACCTTGACTTTGGCCCAGTGAAACTGATTTCAGAAACAGATGTCTGGCCTCAGCCAGTAAGAGAAAAAATTTATGTTGTTGTAAGCCATTGAGTTTGTGGTAATTTGTGACAGTAGCCTTAGGAAACTAATAGTGCCATTAATAGATCCAAGACATTCCAGGTGAGGATGTGGATTTGGTAGGAATGATGCTAAATTTCGATTTAGATATATTAGGGTCGAACTAAACTTTTAGAAGGTAAAAACTGAAATTTGAAGTAAATGCTCAGGGTAACAGATTTTGCACCTCACAGTACTAACAAAGTAACGATATGGTATGAGAGAGAAAGACAGAATCAGAGACAGAGAGACAGACAGAGAGGAGGAAGGGAGGAGGGGGAGGAGGAGGCGGCAACCATAATGACGATAATGACAACAAAGATGATGACAATGATGACCAAGGACAAAGGGCAGAGAAAGGGAGAAGTTGTCACTTGTTTCCTTGACTGCTCGAGCTGGGACACTAGTCTTTTCCTGTATTTAGACTGAGATTTATACCATCGGCTCTCCTGGATCCCAGACCTTTAGACTCGGACTCAGACTGAACTAGAGTACCAACTTCCCTGGATCTCCAACTCACAGACAGCAGATCATGTAGCCAATTCCTTATTTATATGTGCGTGTATGTGCATGTGTGTGTGTTATTAGTTCTGTTTTACTGGAGAACCCTGGCTAATACACAGGGGTAGAGAAGAGTGGAGGAATCCCACTAAATAGCATGCTCAAAAAAGGCCTCTCTGGGTTGATGAGTGACATGAAGTGAAGAAGTCAGATTAAAGAGTGAAAGAGTGACTGTGTTGTAAGGAAATAAAGGAAGATATTAAGATTGATATTTTTAGAAGTTGGCAATGAATAAAAACAAAGATATAAGATAGGAGCTCTGAATGACTGAGGGACTTTTATTTCACCTTAGAGATCTCATGTGTAGAAAGTAATGAAGAGAGAAAGACTGATAATATTAGAAAATGAGTACAAATTGATGGAGTATAGCCCCACTTTAGGAAGGAAAAGGAAAATTAAAAACTCAGGTGGAGAAACTAGACTCACAAAGAAGAGGAACGCTTCTTTGGCTGAGACAGGAGGGGAAAATGAGAGAAAACTGAAGACACAGAGAAATTCTGAGTAGGTAAAGCGTGTATAAAAATATATGAAAATCAGTGACTATCTGGTGTTCCATGATGAACAGCCTTCGTCTTCTCATGAGGTAGAAGGCAAGATTAACTGCTGAAAGTGTAGGGAAGTAGGACTGAGAGTTTGTACACAGAAAATGTCTGGAACATCCATTGCAGTGAATATGATGGGCTGTCAACAAGGATGAATAGAACAGTCACTGATGGAGCATCAATGGTAGAGTGTAGTTAGGGGGTGTTCATGCCTTTCTTCCACAATTAGCAGCATAGAGATGTTGAGAAAGCAGACTCAAGGTCAGGACTAGCCTGTTGGGCATGAGGCAGAGTCAAAGTGTATAGGGTTCAAGGATATTGGGGCAATCATTACAGTGACATGGTTGGCCATGGGGTCTCTGGCAGGCAGGAAGGTAAGGACAGCCGGGAAGGACATTGCAAACTAGGAAGGGTTGTATAACTAGAGTTGTTATGTGGGAGAAAAGCAGGTTCAGTGTTATTGAGAGCAGGAGAGTTAAAAGACCGAGGTTAGATACAAAGAGGGATAACTCTGAGTTTGAGATCACAGAGATAAAATTATTCAAAGTTCAGAAATGTTCAACATGTGGTTGTAATTGGCCAAAGTGGAGTAGGGAGGAATGTGTAGCTGATGAGGGCCAGGGTGTTGTACTGGCCATCTACCCAGATGACAGGGGATAAGATGGATGGAAGACCTTTGGGGCAGGTACAGAAGTCAAGGGACATATGAAAAAAGTCCTAGAGATGAGTAGATAGAAAAACAGAAAAGATTTTCATACAGCTTCTATTCCTACCATTCCCAAATATCACCATATCACTTAGCCTTCTAAGCCCAAGAAGTAAAGATTACTTTTCATATCATAGATGAGAAAACTGAAGTCCAGAAAATTTACATAACATGCCCAAGTTCACAGAGCAAAATCTGTGTCAGAAACTAGAATCTGGCACTAAAATATGGAGCTTCATCTGCTTTCTAAGTCATTAGATTTCATTGCCTTCCATCATAATTTTTGCCTATGAAGACCCCGGTCCCTGAATTCTACCTATCCATTTCTCCCTCTGCTTTGTGGAGAGGAAGTAAACATGGATGATTAGGCATCAGCATGGGTGGATCGACTATTTTCTTCTTGTTTTCAAAGATGTGATTAGAGAACAAATCATAGAAAGACAATGAAGGAGAGAGGCAACTTCATACTTATTCCTGTATTAAGCTTAATTTTTTAAAATTTTTATTTTTTTAGTTTTTGACAGTCTCACTCTGTTGCCAGGGCTAGAGTGTCATGGCGTCAGCCTAGCTCACAGCAACCTCAAACTCCTGGGCTCAAGCAATCCTCCTGCCTCAGCCTCCCGAGTAGCTGGGACTACAGGTGTGTGGCACCACGCCCGGCTAATTTTTTTGTTTTTAGTTGCCTGGCTAATTTTTTTAGAGACAGGGTCTCACTCTTAGGCTGGTCTTGGACTCCTGACCTCAATTGATCCTCCCACCTCGGCCTCCCAGAGTGCTAAGATTACAGGCGTGAGCCACCGCACCCAGCCATTATTCCTGGATTAAGTTTAAATGTCATGAGAAAGGGCAAGTTTACTGGGATTTATTAGGCTTCTTTAAAGCTTTAAAAACACACTGATATATCCATACATTTCATATTTTATCTGGTGCTTTGTATAAATACAGATGTCACCAACATAAAAGACAGATAATATTTAATTGAAAGCAGAGGGAAGAAACTGACAGCACTTTTGTAAGTGATAATAAGATCTGTGAAAGGAACATCCTTTACAAATTGAAGAATTTGTTAAAGAATAACACAAGTACAGCCACAGAACACATCACTCTTGTCTGGGAAGAAGAGTTGCTAAATGCCATCCTTATTTTATCTGTGTTAGTTTTCTTGAGGGACACCAAAACCAACTATGGAATGGCCCATCCTCCCCTCAAGAAGGCAGTCATTTCTAAAACACAAATTCGGGAACGCTTTTAAATCTCTCAGTTACTTTCTAATCTGTTTTAAAGTTGGCTCAAGAAGTTTAAAAGAGCTACTTAGTTCAATCAGGTTTATTGGTTGATGTGATGACATAAGATTAAAGATGATTAAATACTTTTTCAATTAATGACTTGGATGATGATGATAGCTAACAGGTATTGGGTATGTACTATGTCTCAGGAACTAGCCTAAACATTTTACTTAAATATATTTAACTGCCTACTTGATATCACTACTTATATGTTTCATAGGCATCTAACCTTATCGCGTCCAAAATAAGACTATTAAAGACAGAAATGATTTCAAGAAGCTTGTATTCTAATAGGGGGAGACAAAAAAATAAATAATGAAACAAAAATACAATGTCAGATAGTGATGACCGGTACAAAGAAAATAAATTATGGTGATGTGATTGCAATTAGGTAGGAGATGGCAGGTGTAGCTACTGTAGATGGGATGATTAGAGAAGACCTATGAGAGGAGGTGACTTTCAACATGAGAGCTGAATAATTAGAATGAGCCATCCATGAGGAAACCTGGGAAAAAGCATTCCAGGCAACAAAAGCACAAAGGCTCCGTTACAGGAAGGAGCTGGACTTGCCTAAGGAACAACATGAATGGAGCTGAGTTAGTAACGGGGGCCAGAGGGTGAAGAAGTAGTATAAGAGGAGGTGAGAGAGGTGGGCAGAAGCCAGATTTTGCAGGACCTAACAGGCCATGATAAGGAGTTTGGATTTTATTCTAAGTGCAATGGGAAGTTACTGGAGGGTTTTTGTTGGGGGACAAAAAAATCCATGCTTCTATTCTAAAGGACTAGAATAGAAGCATGAATGCCAAACAATAGGCTATTATAGTCATCCAGGCTAGAAATGATGGTGACTTGGTAATCAGATTCTGGATGTATTTTAGAGGCAAAAGAGGAAGAACTTAGTGATCAATCAGATGTGAGAGATGAAACAGAAGGAAGTATAAAGAATGATTCCCCATTTCTAGCTTAAGTAATGGGAAAGACTGGCAAAGTACAGGTTTGGAGGTGGCATGGAGGCAATCAAGAATTTTTCTTGGTTGTCTGTGTTAAAACATGAAAAAGAAAAAAAAAAGAATTTTGCTTGGAGCATGATAAGTTTGAGAAGCTAATGAAACACATCCAAGTGGAAATGTCAAGTAGGCAAGCAAATGTATGACTCAGAAGCAATCATAAATATCTAAATAGTGTCAATTACATTTTTACCCCCCAAATAATTGCACAACTCATTAATGTATATCACCCCTGCTAAAATGTAAGCTCTATGAGGGCAGTAATCTTGTCTGTCTTATTATTCCCCCTGTGTTTCCAATGCCAAGCACAGTGCCTGGGAAATTAAGTAGATACTTGATAAATATTTGTGGAAGGAAAGAAGAGAGTGAGGTAGTGGAAAAGGAAGTGGAAAAATTCTTTCTCTGATTAGGTCAGATCTTATATGGAAAGGCACTGAAGACCTGCTCTTAGCTCTTCCTCAAGAAGGAGGATTGGTCTGGGTGGTCAGATTTACAGACATATGGAGAGAGTCGCGTTTTGTAGAGGTAGAGCTTCCAAAGAGGCCAAACACTGATTAGTCTCTCCCTCTTCTTCCCACACAGCAGGAATGATAAGAACCAGAGCTAGCTCTCTTACTAAGGAAAGCCCAGCTGTCTCCTTTCCTTGAACTAACTTTCCCAGATAGAGAATAACTGTTCTCCAGTCAAGAGAATCTGAGTATTGATACTTAACACTCGTCTGCTAAAATCTCCAATTCGCATGTATTATTTCAGGAATCAGTAAACTATGGCCTTTGGACCAAATTCATCCCTGCCTGTTTTTGTGTGGCCTGAGAGCTAAATAAAGCTTTTACATTTTGAAATGATTAATATTTCATAAAATGTGAAAATTATATGAAGTTCAAATTTCAGTATCCATAAATAAAGTTTTATTAGAACACAGCTACATTTGCTCATTTACATATTGTCTGTGGCTGCTTCAGTGCAACAACAGCAGAGTTGAATAGTTGTGACAGGTAAAAAATATGGAACATGTGACCCTTTACAGGAAAAATGTGTAGACTCCTATACATTTCATGCTCACCACAAAAAATATACATTATATAGGTGGTATTTTCATTCCCATTTTATGGAAGATAACGGTAAGACTTATATCAGCCAGTAAGTAGTAGAACCAGATTCAAACTCAATGCAATGACAAAAGTATCATTAACAACAACACGTGATGTCAACTACCACTAACTGAACGCTTACAAAGTGCCAGAACCAGTACTAAGGAGTTTCCATGCATTTAATCCCTTAATCATGTCATCTTCACCACAGCCCAATATGAAAGGTACTACAATTATGATCCCCATTTTATGGATAAGGAAACTGAGGCTCAGAGAGCTTAAGTGATTTGGCTAAAGTCTCTCTCTTTTTTTTTTTGAGACAGTCTCACTCTATTGCCCAGGCTAGAGTCCCGTGGCGTCAGCCTAGCTCACAGCAACCTCAAACTCCTGGACTCAAGCAATCCTCCTGCCTCAGCCTCCCGAGTAGCTGGGACTACAGGCATGCGCCACCATGCCCAGCTAATTTTTTCTATATATTTTCAGTTGTCCAGATAATTTCTTTCTATTTTTAGTAGAGACAGGGTCTCGCTCTTGCTCAGGCTGGTCTTGAACTCCTAACCTCAAGCAATCCTCCTGCCTCGGCCTCCCAGAGTACTAGGATTACAGGTGTGAGCCACCACGCCCGGCCTGGCTAAAGTCTCTTTTAAGAGAACCATGATTCACAGCCAGCTCTGAAGGACTCGAACCTTGAGATCCATCTACCCAGGAAACAAAGCCTGCTATAGCTGCTGATCAGGTCAGATTTTATGTGGGAAGGCACTTAAGACCCTCTTTTTGCTCTTCCTCATGCCGCAGAGCTGGTGTTCAGGTTTGAGCATGTCGCGTGGCTAAGTGAAGATGGTGGAGATTTGGGTGTGGAATTTGGGTGAGAGGCCTGAACTGAAGAGATTAGATTTGGGAGCTATAAGAGTGGATGAGCTCAGCCACTGAGAAGATGCAGAGAGAAAAGAGAAGAGGATCAAGTATGGGAACTCAACGAAACATCAACGTTATGAAAGAGACTTGGAGGAAATGAGTGAGTAGAGAGAGACGGGGGAAATCAAGAGGGAACTGATTCACAGAAGCCACAAAAAGACAAAAGTTCCAGAAAGGAGTGATTCACGGGGGCAAACTGAGCAAGAAAGGTCAAGGATATGTAAGTACAGAACACTGGCCATCTAATGTACAACGTGGAGCTCACCAGTAACCTCAGTGTGTGCCAATTTACTTCATTGCTGGGAATGAAAACAGACTGCAGGGTATTGAGCAGGTGAGAGAGAGGTGAGGAAGCAAAAAAAGGAATGTAAGCAATTGTTTCAAAAAATTTGCTCACATAACAGAGAACGGCATTAGCCAACAGAGAACCTTATATCCAAAAAATAATTTTTCTTAAGATGGGAAAAATGTGAATACAGTTGACCCTTGAACAATGCAAGGGTTAGGGGCACTGATCCCACCCCCAACATGCAGTCAAAAATCTGTATAACTTTTGACTCCCCCAAAACTTAACTACTAATAGCCTATTATTGACCAGAAGCCTTACTGATAACATAAACAGTCGATTAACATGTATTGTGTATATGTATTATATACGATATTCTTACAATAATGTAAGCTAGAGAAAAGAAAATGTTACCAAGAAAATCATAAGGAAGAGAAAATATATTTACTGTCCATTATGTAGAAGTGGATCATCATAAAGGTCTTCATCGTCATTGTCTTCAGGTTGAGTAGGCTGAGGAGGAGGAGGAGGAGGAGGAAGAGAGGTTGGTCTTGCTGTCTCAGGGTGGCAGAGGCGGAAGAGGTGGAAGGGGAGGCAGGAGGGGCAGGCGGATTTGGTGTAACTTTCATTGAAAAAAATCTGCACATAAGTGGACCTGAGCAGTTCAAACCCATGTTGTTCGGGGTCGACTGTATATTTATATACAAAAAGAAAACAGCCCATATGAAGAAAGAGGTAACCCTGTATTTCACACAATTCTAAATCAGTAACAGCTGACTTAAATGCCACACCTCTCCTATAGTGTAAATTGCATGGCATTATGACTATGAGGTCCCTGATGTTTTGAGGTCTTTCTCACTTACTTGCAGGTACAACTATTCCAAGAGGCTCAGGTTTCTGGAAGCCTGACTGCAAGGTAACTGTGGCGTTGTGACTGTAATACTCCCACTTGCCTTGAGGTCAGTCTTCTGTCACCTCCAGCATCCAGAAAGGCATGAAATCAGAGATGTTTTGTTTTGTTTTGTTCAACCACATCTCTTCCAGAAAACAGCTGTTGAAGAGTGGGTAATGACAAAAAAAAAAAAAAAAAAGCCGAGAAAACTCTAGTAGTAAGGTTATAGCCAATGCAAAGGAATGCTGATTGCTCAGTAATGACCTGAAAAAAATAAGTCAGAGATACGAAAGCTCAGAAGCAATGAAGCAACAACAAGGGAAAGAGATAGGGAAAAAAATGAGACCAAAAATTACAAGAAAAGAGAAGAAAACAGAGGAGGAAAATGTCAGGGAAAGGGCAGCATAGCTGAGCAGCAGGAGCCCTAAAAAGCAGACCTGGGGCAGTGACACCTGCGGACACTTACAGGCCTGGTCCTGGGCACATGTGCAAGAGCTTCTCTTGAGCACATTTCTAGAAATCAAATTGCTGGATCAGAGGGTATACAGAAGTTCAACTTGAAGTGACTTTCCAAAGTGCTGATTCCATGTGAATCTATAGTGACAAAAAGTAGATCAGTGATTGTCAGGCACTGAGGGTTGGGAAAAGCGACGGATTGCAAAGAGGTAGTGATTATACCAGCATGTCCATTCGTGTAAATTCATTAATCTGTACACTTAAACTAGGTGCATTTATCGTATGCAAACTATACTTCAATAAGGTTGGTCTTGTTATCTACACATTGTTAATTACTGTATTTTTATAATATGCCTTGGAAGTAGAAGCCCCCACCTCACCCCCACCCCCAGCCTTGATTCTTTTTCTTTGGGAGTGTAATGGTTTTTTTCTTTGGAAGAAAGTGTATAAATTTCAGAAGCAGCATACCTAATTCTACAGAAAACCCTAGAATGGAACTGTGTTGAATCTGTACATGAATTCAGTCTTCCTATCTACGGTATATCTCTCCATTTTTATAATGTTCCCCATAAAGAACTCGCAATCTTTTATTTTCATTCTTGGCTGCCTCATATTTTTGGGTGCTGTCAAATGTTTTCTTTTTGATTATATGTTCTAACATTTCTTATAATTGTTCATTGTGAATACAAATGCAGTGGATTTCTGCACATTGATATTTTTAATGTCAATCTTACTAAATTCATATTAGTTCTAATAATTGATCCTTAGATACTTTAAGCTCTTCAAAGTAGAAAATCATATAATCTCCAAATGATAATTTTTATTCCTTTCCAATTATTATATCTTTTGTTTCTTTTTCTTGCCTTCATAAAAGTCACTAGAACCTCAATCGTAATACTAAATAGATAGAAGTAATGAAAATCAGCATCCTTGTCTTGCTTCGTGACTTAAAGGGAATACTTTCAATATTCCTCCATCAAAAATGATGTTTGATGTAGGATTTTTTAGATTCCCTATATCGTGTTACAGAAGTTTCCTTTTATTTCTAGATTGCAAAGATTTTTTTTAATAAATAGTTGGACTTCGGATTTTGCCTGATGCTTTTTCACATCAATTGAGATAATCATATATTATTTTCTGTTCATATGGTGAATTACATTAATTGATTTTCTAATGTAAAATCGCCCTTACATTTGTAGGATAACCTCTGCTTGGTTCTGAAGAATTATCTCTCTTATCCTTTGTTGGATTTAATTTTATGATATTTTGTTTAAGACTTTTGCATCTGTGTTAATCAGTGACTTTGTTCTGCAATTTTCTTTTCTTTAACTATCTTTATCTGACTTTGTTATGGAGGTTATACTGGTACCATAGAAAAAGTTGGGGTATATTCCCTGTTTTACTTTCTCTAGAATAATTTATATAAAGTTGAAATGATCTCTTCTTTAAGTGTTTAGTTGAACTCTCCTTTAAATAACCTCAGCCTGGTGTTCTCATTATGGGAAGATTTTAAACTACTGATTTTACTTTTTTAATAGTTATAGGACTAATTGTCATTCACCATCACACTGACGATATGGCCTTTGGGTTTCCAGCTTTATATAGAGATTTCCTGTAAAAACTGCCTGTCTTGGCTCTAGGCTTCACCTCCTATTCCCACTCCTAATGCAGTTATTAAGGGGGAAGGGGAGCCCAAGGGCCCTAGAGCTGAGAAAAAGCCCTCAAGGAAAAAGCCAGTTTGAAGTTTAGTGTACTTCTCAGGACTCCTGTTTTCAACTACTTTTTGGCCTCTGTAGATATCCTTCCTTTTCTGCCAGCTCAGCAAAGTCTGCCATATGTTGGAAATGAAGTTTCTGCAAACTTCTCAGAGGCTTCAAAAATATATTCTGTGAAATCTCAAAGTGGGACTTTACTATAGAGAGTTTCCTAAATTTATTTGACCACAAAAACCTTTGTCTCTCAGAGAACCTTGAGGAACAATGCTCCATAGATCACAACTTGGGAAACCCTGTGATCAATGGTCTGTAAGTACTCTTCCATCTCCAACATGCTATAATTCTGTCCTTTTGTACCTTTAGAGAAAAATCACAGGCTTCCACAAGAGTAAAATTATTCACTTGCTCACTTTGAGGTGGCTGGGTTAGTGTTGTCCAGGATAGCTTTGCTATTTTAAGCATTCAAAACATGCTAAAGCTCACACAAGAGACATTTTTGAGCCTCTGGCAGTTAGAGAACACACAAGGCTAATGCAACCCATCATTATTTTTAACATTTCATAATATTATGGGGGTACAAACGTTTTGGTTACATGAATTACTTTTGTACAGTTTGAGTCAAAGTTATAAGTGTGTCCATCACCCAGATAGTGTGCACTGTACCTGTTAGGTGTGAATTTACCCATCCCCGTCCCCCCTCCCACGTGCTTGATGTCCACTGAAGTTTACTGCCATATGTACACGTGAGTATTGATCATTTATTTCCAATTTAATAGTGAGTACCTGTGGTGTTTTTTTTTTTTTCCCATTCTTGCGATACTTCACTTAGGAGGATGGTCTCCAGTTCCATCCAGGTTGTTACAAAAGGTAATAGTTCACCAATTTTTATGGCTGAGTAGTACTCCATGGTATACATATACCACATTTTATTAATCCAGCCACGTACTGATGGGCACTTGGGTTGTTTCCACATCTTTGCAATTGTGAATTGTGCTGCTATAAATATTCGAGTGCAAGTGTCTTTTTTTCCTTTGGGTAAATACCCAGTAGTAAATACCCAGGATTGCTGGACCAAATGGTAGGTCTACTTTTAGTTCTTTGAGGTATCTCCATACTGCTTTCCACTAGTTTACAGTGCCACTAACAGTATATGAGTGTTCCTATCTCTCTGCATCTATGCCAGCATCTGTTGTTCGGAGACTTTTGGATAAAAGCCATTCTCACTGGAGTTAGGTGATCTCTCATTGTGGTTTTGATTTGCATTTCCCTGATGATTAGAGATGTTGAGCATTTTTTCATGTTTATTGGCCATTAATCTATCTTCTTTTGAAAAGCTCTGTCCATGTCTTTTGTCCACTTTTACAAGGGTAATTCTTATAGTTGAATATTCATTAGACTTATGGCTAAACATGATTAACTAAACACACATATTTATCTTCACTTTCTCCTGAACCCTCACTACAATGACAGTGAGTGAATAAAAAGGCATAAACCCATATATACAAAGAGAACAGAAGGGGAGGCAACAGAAGACAAGTGAAATAAACATCTTAGAAAAATGGAAAGCCAAAAACTAAGCAATAACTGACTTAGCAGGTCAAAGAAAGTTGAAATCTAAACCTGTAGTAAAAGTAGCTATCAAGAAGTAAGCATGAATAGTTTCAGCTATAAGAAAGAATGGTGATCTAGCACCTCTTGTATTTTCCTGGCTAGAGCTAGAACCCATTCTACTAAGTGAAGTATCCCAAGAATGGAAAAATAAGCACCACATGTACTCACCATCAAATCGGTTTCACTGATCAACACCTAAGTGCACATATAGGAATAATATTTATCGGGTGTCGGGCAGATGGGAGGGGGAGAAGGGGATGGGTATATACATACATAATGAGTGTAATGTGCACCATCTGGGGGATGGACACAATTGAAGCTCTGACTGGGGGGGCAAGGGCAATGTAACCTAAACATTTTTACCCCCATAATATGCTGAAATAAATAAATAAAAAAGAAAGAAAGAAATTAAGGAAAAAAAAGAAGCAAGCTTACCAGGGTATCAAAAGTCCCAGGAAGGCTCAAGAATTAGAAATGCAAACATAACTGAAAGAAGTGGTATAGCATAAGGCTGGTAACAGACAACTTACTACTCCACCCAGATCAATTTCTAGCAAAGTTAAACCAGACAGGATCTGGACTTGGGGACACCAGGAATACTTGAAGGTATAAGTGAAGGACCTTATTGAAATGAAAAGCATTTAATGAATGTCCACATACTGAATGGTGAAACCTTCAACTCCTTTCCCTCACGTATCTCTCACAACAGCAGACATGAATATACTGCCCAGGCAGGAAATTGAAGGATACCTCTATGGGGATACTGAGAGGCCCATGAGAAAAGATCTGTAGATATTGATAGGGGACCTCCAGTGAAAAAGTTGTGGTCCCACACAATCACCCAGTGTGATTTTTTTAAACTATAGAAACAATATGGGGAGTAGTAGATAAAGACTATAATTAATATCTCCAGAAAGATAAAAGAAGATATTATGTCCATGAAACAAGAACAGCATGCTATAAAAAGGGACCTCCAGAGAACAAGAAAGACCTCTAAGAAAATAAAAATATGAAATAAAATGTAGATTTAAAAGTCTTAAGATTTTTATGACTTTAAAGAGAAAATGAAGGAAATCTTCCAAAAGATGGACAAAGAGACAAAGAGTTATAAAATATAGAGAAAAATATTTAATAAAAAGGTTAACATTAGGGGAGACACAATAAAGGGTATATGAGAACTCTCTGTAAAGCTAAAATTATTTCAGAGTAGAACATTTAAAAAGTATAGGTACTGAAAAAAATGTGCCAACAGTTTTCCATTGCCCATAACTGTGCTGTCCAATTTGGTATCCACTAGGTCAAGTGGCTACTGAGTACTTGATATGTAGCTAATGTAAAGTGAAATATGCTATAAGTGCAAGGCACAGTGACTCCTGCTACTTGGGAGGCTAAGGTGGGAGGATCATTTGAGGCCAGGAGTTCGAGACTAGACTGAGCAACATAGCGAGACCTTGTCTCTAAAAAAATAAATAAATAAAATTAGCCAGCTGTGGTGGCATGTGCCTGTAGTCCCAGCTACTATGGAGAGTGAGGCAGAAGGATCACTTGAGCCCAAGACTTTGAGGCTTCAGTGAGCTATGACTGTACCACTGCACTCCAGCCTGGGCAACAGAGCAAGACTCTTTGAAAATAAATAAATAAATAAATAAGCTATAAGTGTAAAATATGTATTGGATTTTATAGACTTAACACAAAAACCAAGAACGTAAAATATCTCACTATTTTTTTTTTTTTTTTTGAGACAGGGTCTTCCTCTGTCTCCTGGGCTAGGGCACAGTGGCGTGGTTCTAGCTCACAGCAACCTCAAACTCCTGGGCTCAAGTGATCCTTCTGCCTCAGCCTCCTGAGTAGCTGGGACTACAGGTGCATGCCACAATGCTTGGTTAATTTTTCTTTTTTTTTTTTTGTGGAGACAGGGTCTCGCTCTTGCTCAGCCTGGTCTTGAACTCCTGACCTCAAGTGATCCTCCCTCCTCGGCCTCCCAAAGTGCTAGGATTACAGGTGTGAGCCACTGCACTCAGCCAATATTATTATATGGATTACATGTTTACATGTTGAAATGACAATATTTTGGATATATTGGGTTAAGTAAAATATACTATTAAAATTGAAAAAATAAAGAAAATGAAGTGTTACAGAGTAAGATCTGCCTGTGTTGACCTGAAGCTGCCACTACTCACAGAGCCCCACCCATACAGAACTGTTCACCAGTGATCAGGGCAGAGAGGTTTAGCCAGTTTCCAAGTGGGGGTAGGCCCTAAATCAGAATGAAGCTACGTTGGCCTGGGCTGTTCGCTGGTGAAGGGAGTGGACACATGCCATCCTTGGCTATCTTCTTACGTGTCCCGTTTTCACAATCCTTCCTCTGGTGTCTTTTCATCATAGTGGGCATAAAACCTTTATAATACTTGTCGAAAAGGCACCCCTTTCAGTGATTGTGTTCGCGGAGAGAGACCTCTCCCCATGCTCCTCTCACTTCAGCCCAGCTCTACCCCTGACAGTGTGACACCTAGTATTTTACCTTGAATGTAATGAGGTTCTGCATTCCATTTTTTACACCATCAGGGGAAGACTTCTTAAGAGGTCAAATTCTAAAGATTATTATACTATGTCAAAAACCCAACAACCCAAAAGAAAAACAAAATGGTCAAAGAAAGTAACAGCTCAGTTTATCAAAAAGGAAATTTAAGGAGCCCTTAAAACAAGAAAATATGGGCAACCTCATGACTAACAACATAGATACAAAATACAACAACTTTAATGGCTTTTTTCATCTATCAGATTGGCAAAAATCAAAAGTTTGATAACTTGCTATGTGGTGATGATATAGAGAAAAGCATTCTCATATACTGCTGGTGGGAGTGTAATTGCTATACTTCTATGAAGAGCCATTTGGCAACATATAGAACACACTTATTACAAATGAATTTACCCCTTGATCCAGATATTCTATTTTTAGGAATTTATCCTACAGATATACTTGCAAACACATGAAGGCCAAGGACTGCAGGAAAATGCAATTCCATCAACAGGGATTAGGAATTTAGTAGAAAAAATAGGGCATAGTTGGTAAATAGAATACTATACAGCTGTAAAAAGAAATGATAATGCTTTCTTGATATTGATGTTGAAATATTTTCAAAATATCTTGCTAAGTGAAAAAAGTAAAATGCAGAATGATGTGTATACTATACTACCATCTGTCTAAAAAAAGGTGGGGGGTAATTATGTATTCATATTGTTTGTGTATGCAAGATAAAATTCTAGAGTTATGCATAAGAAGCTAATAACGATGTTTTGGAAGAGCCTCATAAAAATTCTTTCCTTCTTCCTCAGGAGCTTATGTCCTTTTGTCAAATCCAGTCTTTTCCTTAATTCTCTTTGTCCACCAACCTCTTAGAGGAAGTCAGAAACATCCTCCCCCCAGTCTACATAGCACCCTTCTGTACACCTCTATGCCCTCCAGCATCCTAATCATCTCCCCAACTTGTGCTGATAAACTATTTTGAGTTCTGTTGTTAATAGCTTCCAGGGGCAGCTCTGGTTCGTAAGATTTTAGGAAGCACTTTCAGAACCGTGAAGATAAATGGTAGGCATTTATTCGGAGGTGCATACCTTAGAAAGCTGACTAGAGGACCCGGCCTGAGAATGATGGAGCCAACTGTTGCATATTTGTGGCTTTGCAAAGGCCTTGCACCTTGTAAAAATTCAGATAGTAAATGAAAGATCCAATATAAGCTAATGTGGCTCGTTGAAATCAAGTCCCCAAATCCTTAAGAACGAAGCCCCACAAAAAGCTGCTTTAGAGTCTGAGGCTTTGGCAATTTTAAGCTGTGACAAAGATTTCCATGAGCTTTGAAGGTCATGTTGAAAAGAAGAAAATAGAGCGTTTGGTTTCGTAACTTTTTCCTCAAGCTCCACCTTCCTTCCAAACATCCAGCTCCTCTCAAAGGCCTGAACGCTCCCTTGGATTCACTCCTACTGGAGGTAAGAGGCAGTGCTAACATTCAACCAAGGGAGAGTTATAGGATGCGGATGCTTTTGCAAGAGGTGAGGATTCAGCAGGAACAAAAGAAGAGGAAGCTTGCAGAAATGAAGGGCAAGGCCAGAAAGACTCACTGCGGCCACTCCTTCTTTTGTTGGGGAGGATGGCAGTGGTGAAAAACAATAAGCTGGGATGATTAAAGCCTTTGAAATCCCTAGGCGGCCACCGCTCTGCAGGGGCCATCGCAGCCTTCTAAGTGAGGGCCTCTGCCAGGCCAGACTAAGTGGGTACCTGACACATTGGAATGGCTTCACTTCTTTCGCAGCAAAGGCTATTAACTGCTGCGTTGGTTTTTTGTTTGTTTGTTTTTCCAAAGGGTGTGAAGAATAAAGACTGTTTATGAAAAGGCTGGAGCTTTGAAGGAAGGAGAAAAATACCTGCTGACAGACACAAAAACATATAAGTTCACAGACTTTCAATCATTCTCAGCACCTCCTGAACATCATGAGCCACGTTTCTTTTTCTTATCTCTGGATACAAATGGCTGTCACCATGTTTCTTCAGCACATTAACTATCTCGCCGATCCTTGTCGTCCAGAAACACAAATACCGTGAACGATACACATGTTCAATTGCTAAGCAACACTCTTACCTTTCTCTCTGCTGCTTTACTTAGCACTTTGTGCCTATGAGGCTTTGTGTTTTCACATCAAATGGAAAATAAGAAACACTCTTCCCAGCGGAGGGGGAGGGGCAATAGCTTTGGCTAATGTCATCTAAGCAAGTGCCTTCCAATCCTAGTTTTGATAACATGCCACAGTATCTCCCCATATCTTAAGATGGTCTTGCAAAGTTTCAGTAGCAAATCTATCCTAAGTTTTGAAAGCCTTATAGTGTTACAGCAAGTGTTACAGCGGGTGGTCCCGAGGACAAACCGAGCGGCACACAGAGAATCGGAGAATCAAAGTTTATTCGCCGGCAGGCTCAGAGGGATCTTGCCATCAAATTCTGAGCCCCGTCTACCCGATTTTTCCCACTTTTATTAAGTTGGGGTGGTCTGAGGGGTGGGACCAGTGGGCCATCAGGTGGCCAATGCCTGCCAGGTAATAGGTTAGTTGATGTGTCAGTTAATAGGTTAATATTATGTTGATGCACCAGGTAATAGATTAGTGTTATGCCGATGTACCAGGTAATAGATTAGTCGATGGGCCAGGTAATAGGTTAGTATTATGCTGATGCAGGTCTTCCGTGAGGAGTGGGGGTCTCAGGTGGCTGATGTGCCAAGTAATAGATGGGGGTTTTCCTTATCAATAGCATCTTGAGGAAACTGGACAAGTGGTTATAACTGCAGTGAAAACATCAGTTTACATGGTCAAAAGACCAGGAAGCCACAGCTACCAAAATATTGGGAAGTGGTTCATTTATTCTTTCATTTGAGATACATATATGAAGCTCTTGCTATGTGGCAAGTACCCTGCCAAGTGCAGGTTATACAAATCAAATACAGGGCTTAAAGCTTGGTAAGGGGATTAAAGCCTGGTAAAAGGAGACCGATATGTAAACAGATGAACTTAGTAGATTGTAATGATAAAAGTCTGCCCAGGGTACCAAGGAGACAGAAGCAACAGGAAGTGATCTTTAAGGAATGAATAGGCATTAATGAATTACATGGTGGTAAAGAGAGGGGATGTGGATATTGGGAGTGTATTTCAAGCAGAGGTAATGCCACCAGCAAAGGCACAGAAACGTGAAACAGCCTGAAATGTCCAGGGAAGAGGACATATGTCTAAAGAATAAGATTTAAAACCAAGTGAGACATGAAATAAGCAGGTATGCTGGATTGTTTTAGTAACGGTCCCCAATATGTCCACAGATCCCTGTATGCCCCCCTACCATTAAAAGGTAGACTATTTCTCCACCCTTTGAGTGTGGGCTTGGCCATTTGACTTGTTCTAGCCAATGTGACTGTAGCAATGGTGAGGCTTGAAAAGTGCTTGCGCATTGATGGTCGCCCTCTCTTGCTGCTGGTAACAGCTGCAAACCATCCCCATCACAATGAGGAATGAACAAATACTCACAAATATTCATTTCGGTTAACCAGAAAATGCAACTCAGAAAAGCCGTTTTGTTATTATTATGGGTAATTGAAAATGGGTTCTTTCTTAACTTCATGTAGGTAAACTGCATATTTCATGAGTAAACTGGTAAAGTCCTGTTTGTTTCAGGGAAAGTCACTTCCCCATGCAAAGAAGTAGCACAGCGTTGTTTGTGGTTAAAGACGCAGGCTCTGGAAGCTGACTGACCTGGGTTCGAGTCCTAACTGTATCACTTACATGGTGTGCGAACTTAGGCAAGTTACCTAATCTCCCTGAGCCATGCCTTCCTTATCTGTATAATAGAGATAATCACGATATTAATACCACATAGAGTTGTATGAGGGCTAAGTAAGTTTTGTTACTATTTCGTTTTCTCCTTCAGAAACACCCCCAGCAGCATTTACTATAAGCAGGGTATTCAACTGTAACTCTTTCTGCTCAGATTTCTCATTTCTCTCAATACTGTTATTAAAGGAGCCTGGAGCTCCACTCAAAACACAAGAAGTGTTATAAGTGAATCATTAAATAGTTAAGGCCCAGTGGCACTAGGAAGTTACCGTTGAAGCTAGGTCAGGGACTTAGGGGTACTTGGCACTATTTCTTCTTCTACTTAGCCACCTGGTCTCCCTGAAGTGAGAGGAGGAAAATAACTATTCACTTCCTCCAAGGTATTCAGCTGCTTAGAGGAATCCATTACCAAAGTGTGTCATCTCAACTGAAATATTCCTAGCAGCGTTTACAAGTGTCAGACTCATCTTCTTCCACTGAGAATGAACTCAATCCCTAGGCTATTACTTGACACCAACTTCCAGAATGCCCTTCTCTTTTCCCTACTGCTAAAGTCTTACCAAATTTGCTTTAGTCCCACACAGAGTACCTCCCTGCTCTTCCCAACAATTGATTTCCCCTAATAGAACTCTGAAGAACCTCCTGCTTCAATGTAGTTCACTGAAGAATGCCTCCAAGACATTCTAAGCTGTCTCATGACCAAGATGCTAAGATTTTATCATCAAACTGCTACATAATATTGCAAAACTGTCATACCACATCCCAGGAATAGTACTTATTATTAATCAGTCAAGAAGACTAACAGATTTCATCAATCCTGTTAAAATGATTACAATGCCTACAACTTCTATAGAATCCCCAAATTTTGACTCATTTTATCTTAACTAAGATGAAGCATTGCAGCACAGATTCCACAGAGAATAACTTTGGTTGCCTAAAAGTCAACCTCTCTACAAAAGCCACCGCGAGGGAGGTGAAAGTGATTTACAAAACTTTTCTGACTAGTAAGTTTCTTGCCTCCAACTTGCAAAGCTCCAGGATCCCACCTGCCTCCCATTTCCCCACCAGCTGTATTATGATCCTTCATGGCCAAGGTTCTGAGCTACTGCTGTCTTTGGCGGTAATACTGAATCTACAAGTTATGATTCTTTTTCCAAGACTGAAATTTAATTGGTTTCAATATTCCTTCTCACTTTTATCAAACCTCAGTGGAGCCATCCTGAAGAACCTCATTAAGTTAGTTGGCAAAAAAGAAGGAGCTACATTGTCTTCAGACAAATTTTCAAGGACAAGTGTTCGACAGTGCCCCAATTCCCCCGGACCATCCAGCAAAAGCTGACCAAGCAAGTAGTTGTGATTGGAAAGCCAAGTGGATAGACCAGATGGTTCCAAGAATGGGGAAGATGGCCCATGCTTTCTGTTTCTAGGAGCGGCAAAGGGGTAAGTAATAGATGAAGATTGATTTCCACCACCAGTACCCATGGGAAAACATGGTCCCAAGTCAACTCTCCATTCAGAAATCATAGCTTTTTCACTTCATTTCATGAAAATGCAGAGCTCCTTAATTTGGTGGCAGTAGGAAGGGAAGGAATATGGCAGATGCTGTCTTTTTCTATCTAATGGGAAACATAGCTAGAAAAAACAGGACTTTGGCATAAGTCACCCAAAGTAAGGACTTTTGTGTGTCGTTACTTAAGGACAGACTTACCTGTAGGCCCTTGTCTCCATCTAATTGAAATCACTACCTGATATCCCGCCCCGTGGCCCACGCCAAGTTGCATAACCCAGAAAGCAAGAAAGCAGTATAAAACAGGAGAGCACAGAGGGCATCTACTCGAGGGATTGGTGGACACCAACTCTACACTTTTGTTGTATCTGCTGCCTCTCTGCCTTCTCAGAGCCTCCATCCTGATTGCCCACTTGACTCTACTGTACCTACTGTTTCTCCACCTTAGCAACTGGCCACTCAGAATTTGATCTCTTCTCTTTCTTGACAGCCTATAAGGCTACTATGTGTCAATGACTGAGCTAAATTCTTTATAACTACCTCACTTAATTATAAGACCAACTGTTTGATGTTGACATTATTACTCTTATTTTTCTAAATGAAGAAACCAAGGCCCCGAAGACTTAGGTACTTGCTCAAGAGTGGCGGTATCAGCTCAATTACTGCCGCTATGCTAAATTCTCATTCTGTACCCTCTTCAAAAACAAATTCTTTTTTTGAGATTTAATTCACATCATAAAATTCACTCAAAATGTACAATTCCGTAGTTTTTACTATATTTACAAAGTTGTGAAACCATTAGCAGGATCTAAGTTGTAAAAATTGTCATCATCTGAAAACAGAAACCCCACATGTAGACAGTCACTCCCCATTTTCCCCATGCCCTGCCCTAAACCTACGCAACCACTTAATTATTAGAACAAATCTGAGGTAATTAGTAATCTACTTTCTGTCTCTAAAAATTTTCTTATCCTGGATATTTCATATAAACGGAATCATATAATATGTAGTCTTCTGTGACTGGTTTCTGTCACTTAGCATAATGTCTTCGAGGTTCATCCAGATTTTTGGAGCTCTTCACTCTACTATTCCAGAAGTCCTGTTGCTCTGTCCTCTGAAAACCCTATCCTGTTGACACTGACACCCTGGTATGACAGAGCTCAAACAAGAATCCTGGTACTTATTTGCATACAGTGGACCTCATTATGACCACTACCTCACAAGACTGCTCCTGTCTCACCAGGCTAGTACTATATAGAGTCCAATAATGAGCTTAATTGTGTCCATTAAGACACATCCAAATCCATCTGGCCAATGAAATTCTATTCTTTGAAGTGCCCATTAATATTTCCTCCACCACTGCAGATTATTTACTTTAGAATATGGGTTTTCCCATTTTTAAATGATCTCCAAAGGCTATCAAGCTCAATAATCTTCATATTTCCCTAACTGAATAAGAAAACTTTTTTAATGTTTCCAATTTTCAAATAAGATGAAGCGATATACTAATGCAAGTTACATTTTTTTTCCTCAAAGCAATGAAATTGTTCCTACTTCAACAACTCAACCCACAAGTGTGTGTGCGAGTGTGTCTGACACTGCGTGGGTGTGTCTGGGAATGCTAACAACCAAGTTAGGGAATCTCATCACTTAGAGTTTTCTGGCTACATTTTGTGCTTTAAAATTAGGTCTCTGCTTAAAATCCCAGCCCTGCCTTGGCTCTTTTTTAGTTGTAAGGTCTCTTCTAATTAGTGAAGTGTTGACATATTGCTGTTTGCGCTGGAGACTCCAAGTTCTTCCCTAAGAGCAATAAAACTAGAGCTGGGTGCTTTTGTCAGGATAAAAGCTCAAAGTGACCTGGGAGGATATATGCAACTGTGAACATCTGAGGAACACGGGGGCTAAAAGTTGAAAGGGGCTTTCCAATCTTTCATGCTGCTTTCTCTTTCCTGTGTTTGCAGTTGTCAAATTGCCCGATCAGGTCAGAAGATGAACCAACTGAAGCTCAAGATGAAGATGCAGGTTCCACACGCAAGCTGTCTGTCCTAAGTCTTCAGACAAGAGTATTTTCAAAATTGAGCTCTGAGGACATATATTTTTTAGAAATTCAAATAAATGGAGAGCTATATGATATTCCTGGATGGTGAGACCAAATGTAAAGATATCAAAGTTGGCTTCTTGGCCTAGGGGTACGATCCTTGCTTAGAGCGCCAAATGTAAAGATGTCAATTATTCTCTCCCTTTAATCTATAAATGTACCATAATTCCAATCAACATCACAACTGGATTTTACCTTGGGAAGTGGACAAAATAAATCTAAAGGTCATATGGATAATAAGCAGGAAAGAATAGCTAAAATTTTAAAATAAGATTATTCAGGAAGAAGATGCATAGTCAGTTATTAAACATGTTATAAAGCTACAATAATTGTAAAGGACACTGGTGCCAGAACAGAGAGTTCAGAGCAAGAGAACAATAAGTCCAGAAAGAGATATGGATTTATATGAATATTCAATACACAATAAATGTTATTTTAGTATATCGGGGAATGGACCAATTAATCAATAAATACTGGACTAATTGGCACATTATTTAAAAAAAATTTAGGCCCTTCTATCACAATATACACCAACTAAATTCCATATAAAGTAGAATGTTAAGTATTTTTCAATAAAAAGTTTTTAAAAATTGAAGAAATTATGGGTGAGTATCTGATCACAGAGTGGCGAAATCCTTTATTCTAAGAACAAGAGTTTAAAAAGAAACCATAATGAAAATTTATAGATTTGACTACATCAAAATGTATATTAAAATGCTATGAATAAAAAATAAAGGAAAATAACTGAGAAAAATGCAACTTCCAGGACAAATAGAAATGTATCTTTACGATATAAACACTTTCAAAAATCAGTAATGAAATGAGCACACCAATAAAAAATTCAGAAAGAATACACACAGGAAATTCACAAAAGACATGAATGACAGATAGACACAAGAAAAGACAACAAAATTCACTAGTGATCAAATAAATTAGAACAAATGAGATACCTGTTTCACCTATAAAATTTGCAAAGATGTGGAGAAACAAGCAGCACCTTTTTAACATTTATAACCAGTAGAATTAAAAATGGAATAATGCTTCTAGAGGACAGTTTGGGAAAGTCCATTACGAGTCTTAAAAATATGCAGTCCCATTGGCCGGGCGCGGTGGCTCACGCCTGTAATCCTAGCTCTCTGGGAGGCCGAGGCGGGCGGATTGTTTGAGCTCAGGAGTTCGAAACCAGCCTGAGCAAGAGCGAGACCCCGTCTCTACTAAAATTAGAAAGAAATTAATTGGACAACTAAAAATATATAGAAAAAAATTAGCCGGGCATGGTGGCTCATGCCTGTAGTCCCAGCTACTCGGGAGGCTGAGGCAGGAGGGTTACCTGAGCCCAGGAGTTTGAGGTTGCTGTGAGCTAGGCTGACGCCACGGCACTCTAGCCCGGGCAACAGAGTGAGACTCTGTCTCAAAAAAAAAAAAAAAAAAAAAGAAAAATATGCAGTCCCTTTGTTCTAGAAATACCACTTCTAGGAATTTATCCAATGGAAAATAATCAGTAAGGTACATAAATATTTATGTAGGGGCATGATCACAGCATTATATATTAGAGCAAAACAAGTGGGAAAAAAACAAATGTCTAACAATAGAAGTGGAGTAAACAGTGTGTGCACATAAGTTTAATGAAATACTGTACAGCTATTCAAATTATTTTGTAAAAGAGTATTTAATAATATAAAAAATTGGTCACCATATAATGTTAAGTGAAAAAAAGCCAGTAACAATGTCTTCCATATGTCCCAATATTGTAAAATGCATACATATGTGGGTGTGAGTGTATGTGTGTGTGTATATGTGGAAAAGGTTGGAAAGGAAAATATTAACAATCTTATCTCTGAATATGAAGATTACTGGTAATCTTAATTTTCTTCTTTGTGTTTTTCTGTACTTTCCACATTTTAAAAATGAACATGTGTTACTTTGAATCAGAAAAACACAATAAATGTTATTTTAAAAATTGAGATCTTTGGATTTCGGCTCTTTTTTTTTTTTTTTTTTCCATGATTAAAAAAATTTTCACACGCCCATGCACACAGACAGAAGCCTCAGGGTGTACATGTCAGCTTTGAAAAATCTTTAAAGAAAAAAGTGCCATTTCAAGATAAAGTGTTGTTCATCCTATCACTTCCTTTCAAACCTCATGGAAAATACATAGTCTTCCTTAAACCCTTCTATCTCTCCTCACCCCATCTGACTCTAGCCCTACCCCAGGAGTAAATTCCAGGTGAAAGGCCACACTCCAAAGCGTGGCAAGCAGGCCTTCCACAACCCGACATCGCCTCCCATCACACCTCACCTCATTAACCGTAGTAATACTGAACTGCTCAATAGACCGTGTTTCCTCACATCCCCTTGCCTATGCTCACGTTGTCCTCTCTTCCAGAAACACCCTTCCCGACCTCTTCACCCAAATTACTCCTACTTCTCCTTTAAGACTTAATTCCATGTATCATCTCCTCTAGGGTCCCTACCCCAAATCCCAAGACTGGGTTGGGTGCTTCTACTGAGCTCTAGAGTGACCCTGGGGATACCTCTAAATACCACATTACACTTTTAAAAATTATATGTCCAAGTCTCCCCTGTGAGACTACAAATTCTCCAAGGGCTAGGAGGATGTCTTACACACCTTTGTACTCCCAGCACGTAGCACTCCCAACATGCAGTAGATACTCAAGAACTGTTTGTAAAATTGAGAGCAGTATGCCCCCATCGCTCAGACAAAAGGTGTCCCCATTTTACAGATGATGAAACTGAGGCACAGAAAGGTTAAGTAATTTGCTCAAGCCCTACAACATCAACCCCCCAAAATTAGGTAGATTCTTGCTGCTCTATAAACCTTCTGGAAGATGAGCAAGATCCACAAAGTATTGTCCTGCTATATGTAATATGAGTCAGTTCCTCTTAGAGAATTCTCACCAGCCCAGGTTTCTACACCTTAAGAAAAGTTGAAGGGCTACAGAGAAGTCACAGAAATCATCAAAAGAATTTTAAAGAAAAGTACCCCAAGGAAATTTTTTAAAATTATAAAAGAGATAGGGTCTTTTAATCTGTAATCTCTTGGCCAATCTTCCTTGCTGGTAGGAAAGGAGAAAACCACAAGGGGTGAATACAAAATGACCTTGAGCAAATGTGAAGTCTTTCCACTTGAAGAGCTGCTGGAGGAAAGTTTATCCTTCTTTAGCTCCTCGGGACCTTCAGGCTACCATGATGTATCATGATGTCTTGCTGGAAGCCCTCACTATCCCAAAGCAAAAGTGCAATGGGAACAGAGAGGAATTAAGAAATGAGCTGGAATTAGAAAATGAACTTGGTAAACATTGTGATGCGTAAAACGTTGTCTTATAATTATTACAACAAATACTTGTAAAAACACTTTAACTTAATGTAAAGATTTTCTTCCTTGGAATGAAAACAGCATGAAGTTAACACCTGGGTCTCATTAATATGCATGACAACCTGTTTCCAAGATAAACAACAGCATTCGTGTAAACCATTTAATATAAAAGCCATCACACAGAGACATAAGCCATCCTATTCATGCTGAGTTTTTAATTTAAATTTAGTCCATAATTGGGCTGTTTAAGCTGAACATCAAAAAAAATTAAACATTTCAGTTTACATTAATTTTGGTTGGAACTTACGGAACTGTAAGTAACATTTAGTTGTGAAATTGGGAAGTAGCCTAAGCTTAGGGGTAAGGAAAAGCCTACGTCCACAGCTAATACACGATATTCCAACTCAGAAGCAATTTTAACCTCAAAGGGTTAAAATATCCAGCCAATCCCTTGTGAATCAGTCACACCATGACTAATGTAAATGGGGTTGAACATGACAAAATCTGGCTCTGATTCATCGTTTAACACATTTTCCCTTATGTAACAGGCTGCCTCTAGCTGGTGAGCTCAGCATTATGTTAGCGAGGCCAATAATAGCAATAATAGTTATTGATTAAACAGTACACTCTTCCTAACCCTTCTCTGCTCTGCCCTGTATCGAAGGGGGAAGGGCTTGACCTCTGCAGGCTGCCTTTCCCAGGTTCCCATGTGAGCTGGTTTCCAGCTAGGCCCAGCCAATGGGAGATATTGAGGGTAGAATGGAAAGTAGTAGGAAGGAAGAAACCAGGGTATTTCTCTCCTTCCCTCTCCACCGAAGGTGGCACCTCCTATAGCAGCTAAATCTTCCCTGCTGGTTCAGTTCCTGACAGACAGGCCCACTAAGCTTCTAGCTTACCTCAGATGACCAAGCCTTTGAGCTCTGGGAACACCATCCCCTGCTGTTGTCCCCAAGCCACCCTGAGCCCTAGCTTTCTGCTGTTGCTAATTTATGAGTTACCTTACCATACCCCGTTTGGTTTCTCAGCTCCTTCATCCCCTTTATTACTAATCCCCTGCATTAAATTCCCTCTATTGTCAACCCTTGAAGTGATTTCTATTTCTAAACCTTGACTGATGCAAAGCTACCGTGTGTTAGGCACTAAACCAAGTGCTTTGCATGCATCATCTCATTGAATCCACACAACTTATCCTACAATATAGCTCACTACTATTATCCCCATTTTACAGATGATGAAACTGAGGCACAGAAAGGTTAAGTAATTTGCTCAAAATCACATAGCAAGTAAGTGATGGATTTGAACCCAGATCTGACTGTATGTTCCATACTAAACCTCTACACAATGCTATATTGAACTAGATGACCTCGAAGGTTGCTTGCAGCTTTGACATTCTATGAAACCATTCATTCATGCATCTACTCATTCAAAGAATAGTTATTGAGTACTTACTGTATGCTAGCCACTGTTTCTAGGCTCTAGGGACACATAAGTGAGTAAAAGAGCCCAAAATTCTTGCCCATATTGACCTTTGATTCTAGATATATAGAGAGACAATAAACAACTAAATAACATATTAAATATGTCAGATGGTGGCAAGTACTACGGAGAAAAAATAAGTACAGAGGAAGGATAAGGAGCACAAAGGGGAGAAAAAATTGAAATTTTAATTTTAAAAAACTGGTCATCCTATCTGCATTTCTCCTTTCACGGACACAGTAGATAAATGGCCAAAACAAATGGATGGTGGAAACATTTCTTCCTAAACGCTGAGTTAAATTCAATTAAACTCAACAAATATTAACCAGAACCTTCTATAGTACATATTCTCTTAACTAATTCTTAGCCAACTCACCAGATTAACAAACCCTGTCCACTCCTCCTGTAAAACCTACTAATGTGTGATGTTCATGGAGCCCTTGCTTTTGGTAATCTAATCTCCAGTTTTCCCATGTGCTCCTGCTCCCGTCCACAGTGTTCCAGGCTTACCAAAAGTCAGTTTGGTTTGTTTCCAAAACCTGTTTCTGCCGATTCTACTTGCTATTTGATTGTGTAGTTTTAAAAAATGCTATGCAAGTAATGAAGTATGCATGAGAAAAGAGAGCTGTTTCTATGAAAAAATTACATTAAAAGATTTGGAAAGAATAGTTAAAGAGGAGTCACTTAAAAATTGTTATCCAATTAGTTGTGGGTGAAAAAACTATAAAAATTGAAGGGGAGAAATTACTTATTACTTTGGAATTATCTTTAGGAGCTCACTCTACTTTAAAGAAGCTGTCCTGAAAATCAGAGCTGATGCCCTATAGGTGTGGTTTCTGCAAAAAAGAGATCATGAGCTTGAAAATGTGGTATATGTATACCATGGAGTTCTACTCAGCCACCAAAAACAGTGGTGATCTAGCACCTCTTGTATTATCCTGGGTAGAGTTGGAGCCCATTCTGCTAAGTGAAGTATCACAAGAATGGAAAAACAAGCATCATTGTATGTACTCACCATCAAATTGGTATTAACTGACCAACACTTAAGTGCACATATAGTAGTAACATTCATTGGGTGTTGGGCAGATGGTAGGGGGAAGGAGGGGATGGGTATATACACGCATAATTGGTGCGGTGCACACCGTCTGGGGGATGGACACGCTTGAAGCTCTGACTTGGGTGGGGCAAGGGCAATATATGTAACCTGAACATTTGTACCCCTGTAATATGCTAAAAAAAAAAAAAGAGAGAGAGAGATCATGAAATACCAGTCAATGGGCTCATCATGAAATAAAAGGCTTTGGTCAGTCCTAAATCAAAAGAGCAGTTAATGAATGAACATTTGTATATATTGAGAAAAATATAATATTTAAGGTAGGTATATATCATGTTTAATTACTATTTCCCTTAATCTGACTTTTTAAAATTAAATCGGTAGAAAAAAATCACTTTAGATAAGACAGCTTATACGTACATTGAAAATATTGTGTTAGAACTTTCAGATAATAGGAGGATGATGCCAAGGAGTTTACAATATCCTTGCGTTAAGTTTGCAAATAACTAGAATATGGATAAAATAAGGCATGCCTTATTTACCTGAAATAAAAAAAAATTTTAAAAAGGTAATATTGTTTACCTTAAAATGTCTCTGAAGTGCCTAACTAATATTAGTAAGTAACTGGCCTAAAGTTTGTTTGTATAGACAGACATAGACATAACCCATGCAATATAACTCCAGTCATTGATTCTTACAGGGCGGGAGTAAAATAGCAAGGCAATCGCCTTTTTATGTTATAACTATGCTAAGAGTACATTGTTCTCCTGCTCAAAAACCTTTAGTGCCTCCCTGTTGGTGAAGAATCCAGTTTTGATTCCTTATCTTGGTATTCACGGCCTGCAACATGATAGCCACAAGCTAACTTGGCGGCTTGATCTTAGGCTATTCACATTTGCCCCAGCCCAGCTGCCTTACTTACTCTTTGAATATGCCGCGTGTCTACGTGCAGGCCTTAAGTTGTCCCCACTCCCTGCTGACCTTTGGAGGCCATTTTCCTTCTGTGCCCTGCTCCCCCTGACAATTTTCCACCTGTCAAAAAGATATTCATCTTTCAGTACTCTTCTCAAATGCCACCTGTTTACACAGCCTTTCCACATTACCCTCTGCTATGAAATGGATCTGATTCCAGCCTCCTCGGAGCCTATTAAATACATGTTTTCTCTTCTGTTGTGGTTAGGGCGAACGTGTCATTTATTGTTCGAATCTGGACACTTTTGAGAGTGAAAGGGTAAGTTGGTAATAATCACATCATGACAACAGACATAAACCGCAAACTGTCCTGGGCAAACCCGGGACTCATGGACACACTGATTGCTGTGCCCCTTCATACTCACCTTGTAATAATCAATGACAGCAGTTACATTACATGGGTTGTGTCTATTTATACCAGCAAACTTTTGGCCAGTTACTTACTAAGGTTAGCTAGGCATCTGAGATAGTTTAAGGTAGTGGTTAAATTTTCAGTTCCTCGACTATGACTTCCTGAGTTTAATTTGTTAGCTCTACCACTACCTGTGTTCTTTATCTTGGACTAGTTACTTAAGCATACTCGATACATATATTCCTTAAATTGTACAATGTAGTAGTTAAGGGAGTGAGTTATGGAGTCAAACAAAATCACCAGTCTCTAGTTGTATGACCTGACTGAAGAAATGTAACCTCTCAGAGCCTACTTACTCATCTGTAAAACGCTATCAACAATACTACCCAATATCATACAGTTCTGGTGGGTACTACCGGAGAAAGCGCTTAGAACATAGTGAGTGCTTAATAAACAGTTGTTGCTGTTATGATTTATATACAGAAAGATCGTTGTGGATTTTTCAGATTGGCAGAAATAACAGCATTTCTAATACTGTTCCTATGAGAAAATGTTTTCAGAATTTCAGGAGGGAGCAGAGGACACCTCATAAAAGAACTTCTGAAACACCTCTTATTCATTCATTCAAAGTTGAAGGCTGAACAAAAATCTGCTTCCATCTTGACATGCTTCAGGCAGAACAAAGAATCTATTTTGCTTCTGTGTCTTTGGCAAGCTCACCATATCTGTGATTCATTAGTGTCACAGGAGCGACTGAAATATTTTGGTTTCTATCTCAGTTGAAAGAAATATTGTCGTCTTTCCAGTGCAAAACATTAAATGCATTCTGATAGTTCTTTTAAAAATCCTGTTCTGATTACAATTAGCATATCCATTAGAAACCATCAGAGGTGGCCCACTTGGCTAAAACAAATGTATTCATAAACCACATGATTCTATGCTGGATCCTTAATATAACTTCATCCTCAAAGCCTGTTCCAGGAGAGCATCTTACAGGTGTCTGAGCACTGCTGGGGACTCAGCAGGACTATTCCCTCACTGCTATGGAGCTTTCATTTCCATCTAGTACTCAAGAATATGGCCCCATTTGGCCCACATGACATGCTGGTGAGAGAGCCCTCCAAGCCCTTCAGGTTATGCAGTCCTCAAATCACATTAGAACCAGTCCTGCCATGAATCACTTGTGCAAACACTCCAGGCATTTCTGGGGTTACAGAATTGTGACCAGGTGTTTCCACATTCACACCTTGGCTTTTGCAAAGCCAATATGCCACATTTATTTCCCTACCCAGAGACACAGGTGGAGAGGTAGTGAAGGGAAAGGAAAATGGTGCTTGCCAGCGAACAAGACAACATATTTTAACAAAAGTGCATGGCCTTTGGAACTACAGATACCTGGGTCTGAATGACAATTCTATCACTTACTTGCAATAATCACTTATCTTGAGCAATTAATCTCATCTCGTGGAGCCCTTAATTTTCTCTTCTGGAAAATGGGATAATAGTACTGACCTCATAAGCTTGTTGAGAGGATTAAATTAAAAAGAGAAAAAAATTACATAAAGAATAGTACATAGTAGGCACTGAATAAATATTAGTTTCTCTTCATGATTTGTAGGTTTCTATGTCAAACAACAGTACTTACCAGGCCACTTCCTCCACGTAGCCCCTCAAGTACTAGGCACTATAGAGTAGGGAATGATTTTTATTTTTGCATATTAAGTATCTGTGTGTGTTTATTTTTGTTTTTTGCCTTAAAAAGATAGGAATGAATCTTGGTCTCGCCTTAGAAAGAGTTTTTCTCTCAATCCTCCCCACTGTTAACACAGCATCACTCTTCTAGGCCAGCTTGAAACCGGAACAACAGAAGTCTCATGCCAATCACCCACTCTGAAATCCCACAATTTCTCTCTTACCCTAATGAGAACTTTATGTTCTCAGAAAGAAAAAAAATAATTGATATTGCATGTACAGAAATGAGCTGTGAATGGACTTTGCTCTTTTTTTTATTGGTTTGCAATACTCTCCCTTCCCTCAACCTACCGTCCTTATCCAACCCAACTCCAAACACCTGTCCCCACGAAAGGTCATCCTATGAAGATGTCAGCAGGGAGTGGACTGTATCCAAACAACCCATCCTGGCTCTGCTGCCTCCCAGAAATGATCATCAATCATACTTAAACAAATGTTTATGAGGTTGCTGAGCACTTAATGTAGATTCAAAGTTGCCCAGATCTTTATTACCTATATTCTGTATGCTCTGGCAATTTGCGGAGCTAGTCAACTGGAGAGAAGAGTTTTAGGGCAATCATCAGGGTTAGGAAAATGAGGCTAAAGAGTATAGCGGTACAGGGAAATTATACGAAGGATCTAGGCGCAAGTCATCAATTTCATGCTACTTTCCAAAGCATTGATAATAAACTTTCTTCGTACAGATTATGAACGCTTTGAAGCATTTCTATTTAGAGAAACATTGTCTTTAAAAGTGTCTAGTATATGAGAGATTTTTAGGATGCTTTCAGAAAGTGAACTCAGTATCACCTTTTTGGACAAATAAAATGATGATATGGGCTTCAGTTCTGATATTCTTTATCTATATCCAAAATTACAAATCAATTTGGAGGAAAACATGTAATCCTAGAACTGGTTGTACTAAAACTATTGATCTATAATCATTTATCCCCAATCAGGTTTGATGTAGATTCTGGATCAGTCTTAAGTCATAGGTCTTATTCTGTAGTCCATATTCCCACACTTTCTTAATCAGAGGCTCCTAAATATAATTTAGTCTTTTCTGGAGGCTCCAATGTCTTTACAATGAATGGGAATGATTACCTTATGCTATATAATCTATAATACAAAATTAGAATACAGTGTAATACTAATCGTTCCTATGCTAAGTGCCCCCAGACTATGGAACTCTTTGAGATCCTATGGCTTATTTTGTTATTTCCTTCCTCACTTAGAGAAATATAAGCTATCATTTCTTATGTTATCAGTTTGCTTTTGAGCAGGATTTTCTTCTAATTTCCTTTAAGCATTCACTTGTTCAAGTGAATGCCAATCATGTGTCAGACACCATGTTGGGCGCTGGAGATGTGACAATAAGAGATAGGGTCTCTTTTATTTTTCTTTTAAAAAAAATGGCTTTTTTATTTCATTGATTTTCTCTATTGTTTACCTGTTTTCAATGTCATTGGTGTCTGCTCTTAGGTTTTTTTTTTTTTTCCTGCTTACTTTGGGTTTATTTTGCCCTTCTTTTTCCAGGTTCTTCAGGTGGAAACTTGCAATGCCTCTGAAGCATCTAATTGGAGCTCATGTAGTTGTGTGGATACCCGCTAGGTGTGGATATCTGGGAGCACAGGTCTGCCCTGGGGCTATAAATACAGTGTTTGTCAACACGTATGCTCTTGAAAGCTGTGGGGTTGGATGAGATGATGACATGCAATTGCTGCAGTATTTTCAGCTCTGGAGAAGAAGATCCAGCAAAGGAGGTTGAGCAGGATGGTGGGGGAGAGGGGTAGGAGGAGAATCAGTCGAGAAGCAATATAATTGACTGACCTTTTGGTCAATTTCTTTTTATCTTTTGCAAGACTGACACAAGAAAAGACACAGATCACCAATATCAGGAATGAAACAGGAAATATCTCTACAGATGCTTCAGTCATTAAAAGGATAATGTTATATTATAACTTCAACAACTTAGAAGAAATAGATCAATTCCTTGAGAACTATAAACTACCAAAACTCATCTTTTTTCTAATTGGTTACTCTTGGTGTACAGGAAAGCTGTTGGTTTTGGAATGTTGTCCTTTTATTTGGCCACTTTACTGAACTCTTATAGATTCTAACAATTTTTAGCTGGTTATTTTCTATATGAGCAATCATGTCATTATTAAATTAAAATAAGTTTTATATCTTCCTTTTGAATATTAATACTCATTTCTTATTTTCATTTTCTTGGGTTTTTCAGGCCTCCTAGAATAACGTTAGATGGTCAAGACACTGGTCATCTTGTATCTGGCTCAACTGAAGATTTCTAATGTTTCCTCTTTATGTTGTTTACTGTGGGTTTTGGAAACTACCCCTTATCAAGTTAAGGAAGTTTAAATATTTTCCTAGATAATAAAATATTGAAAAAAAAAGAGGTAGGGTCTCTGATGCAATGTCAGTGAAGTCTTCCTGGTGGAAGTTTTCACTGAACTGAGTTTTAAGGGAAAAGCAGGAGTTACCCAAAATGTTAAGAGGGTTAAGGGTGATTTAATAAGATGGTGCAGCAGCATATGCTTACATGGTAATCCAGGCAAGAGGTAATGTGGTCTTGGATGGTAGTAGCAGCTCAGATGGAGAGTAGGAGAGAGATTAGAGAGACATTTAGGAGGTATTATTCAACACAAATTAGTAATTCATTGACTGTTGGGATGAGGGAGGGGTAGAGTCTAGGTACAAGCGTGGGTCATCGGGTGAACAAAGAACTCATTGAACAGGATAAAAAAATACAGAAGGAACAAGTGTGAAGAACAAGATAACAGCTTTAGCTTTGAACATGTTAGGTTTGGGTGGATATTTTCAGTAGGCAATTTGATATATGGAATCTGGTGCACAAGAGAGAAAGAGATGCCAAGCTTTTAATCTGTTGTGGGTTAAAAAAACCAGAGAAGCAAATTCATTTAATCTGTGCATAAAATAAGAAAAATAGCTCTGACAGAGGACCTGAGGAGCTTTTATGGAAATGTGAGCTTTGTTGGTGAGGACGTTTTGGCAACCACTTTTCTGTGCCTAATCAGCATCGATCTCACACTTAACATGGGCAAAACAGAACTTTTGGTTTCTACTCATACTCCAACACATTTCTCTTCCAGTCTTTTCCACCTCAGCTAATGGCACATCACACTACCCACCCAACTGCTCAATCCAAAGCTTAGAAGTTGTTCTTTAAGTCTCTCCCTCCCTTACCGTCCACACCAATTCACCTGCAAGTCTTGTCAACTCCACCCCCAAAATATATCCTGAGTCAATTCACTTCTCTCCATTTCCAGTGCTCCCACCCTAGTCCAAGCCACCATCATCACAGACTAGACCACTGTGAGAACAGCCTAACCAGTCTCCCTATGTCTGCTCTTGCCCAAACAAGCCAAGGTGGTTCCCACTTCAGGGCTTGTGAACTTGCTAGTCCCTCTGTCTGGAAGTTACTTTCCCCTAGTCTATATATGGTTCACTTCTTGTTGTTTAGGTCTCAACTCAAATATCATATTCTTAGAAAGGCCTTCCTTGACTACCTTGACAGTTCTGGCCTGGCCTCATCACACAAGCCCACAACTCACTCTGTCACAAAACCCTCATCTTATTTTCTTTATAGCACTTGTCTCTTTATGAAAATCATCTTGTAGACTGCCCCATTCATTATAAATTGTCTGTTTCACATCTCACCCCCACCTCACTCTGCTCCCTGCCAACACACATACTAGAACATAAGAAGGCAGGGATTTTATCTGTTTTGCTCACATTTGTATTTACATCTTCAGTATCTAAGAGGTACTCAATAACTATCTGTTAAATGTGGGATGAATGAAAGTATTTTTATTATTCAGAGGCCTTTTCGTTTCTCATTGCCTGTTTCTGGAATGTGCTGTGTTATTCTCCATGTGTGTAGCATGAAATCACAAAGTCATGAGACTGATTTTCTTATTTGGTTCATAAACTGGCTCTGAATATATATACATTCACCCAGTAAAATACATAAAATGTACTCTGTAAAAATAGATTTTCCAGGAATTAGTAATATGCCCTATGAATGTACTTAGACTTCTAATCTATTTGAATAATGACGGAAGAGAAAACCTTCTATGTTATATTTTTCACGATACACTGAAGCACAATAAAAGACATAAAGATCAGAAATATCACTTAAACCTTCAACACTTGTGCCTTGGAAATTTTACTTCTATCTAAAGAGGAGCAAATCAAAATGGAATTTCCCTTAAGTTTTCAGACAAACTGAGATATAACTATTAAAAAATTGGTGACAGGCACTCTTGCCTGCCAGCTTCAGCCTCTGGCTACTACCTTCCGGGTAGGCACATTGTCGGAAATCACAAGGACTTCTCTGACTCTCTCTCACCTCAAAGAAATGGCCAATGGATCAAATGTCATCCCTGCAAAGGAGGGATTTTAACCAAATTGCCCAAAGCCATTTGCATCTGTCAGTGTTTCTCCCCAGACACACTGAACAGAGATTGCTGTCAGATGCTGCCACTGACCCGGGGTTGAAGGTCGATTAGGTTTTTCAATCACAGTTAGGCTCAATCATGAGACTACACATCTTCTAAGGGATTCAAGTCCTCTTGCCAACACTTCCCTTACTGCCTGTATGCCTAGTTATGTCAGAGTAAGCAGTGGAGGAGGCAATATTTTTAGAGGCGCTAATGAATTAAGAAGTTTAATTCTCATCAGAGTGGCACAAAGATACTTTGTTCAGAGGCTGCCCTACTCATAAATATCCTTTCAGAGCAGTTGTTACACAATCCTATGTAATCATCCTATAACATCAATAGAAGTTCAACAATGAAAATCTTACCTAGGGAATGGAATATCAATTGCTATGCTAATCGACACTGTCTTCTCATATCAGGGCCAGAGAACTGCGCTTAAAATAAATGAAGCTGAGCGTATTTACATGAGTGAATAGGGTGAGGTTCTTGAACCCTTATCTGATCAAATTGTTTTCATAGCATATTTACCTCTCTGGGTAAAAGCTTTGCCTGCAAGAAGTACATCCTGAAAGAACTCTATTCCCTATGTAAGGAGTGACAGATCCATGGTCAAAAATGCTCTCAAGTGAGATAAAATTATACACACTGCTCTGTTTGCTACAGGTCCAATCCACAGGAAAAGAGGTAATGTAAATACTGCTCTGCTGAAGCTCCTTACAGAAGGCAGCTGGAAAACATGGACCTGAAAGCCTCGTGTCAGCTGGTGGAAACTTACTGAACCCAAGGTTACCTCCACAACAAGGAAATTTTGCTTTACTGGGAAATAAGTTCTGCTTAACTCACTAACATCAACTTCTGTTTTATAATTTATATTCATTACAGAGTGTTTTTTGTTAGGCAAAAGAAAAGAGATCCAGTATTATCTATCATTAAATCCTGACAGTTTACCGCCAGCACGTATGCTAAATCTGACCACTTCCCACTGCATCCACCCTGGTTCAAGGGACTCTCATCTCTAGCTGGGATTACCGAAATGGCCTCCTTGCTGATGCCTCTGGTGCTGTCCTTGCCCTCCTATCTCATCTCATTCTACTCTCACCACTGTAGCCAAAGTGATCCTCTTAAAAAAGTTAGATCAAGTCATTCTTTTACTCAAACACCGCATCTCAAGTTGTTCTCCATCTCACTTGGAGGAAAAGCCAAATACCAATAGGAAGTAGCAAGACTGGGGTTTTAATTCATTCTGTCTGTTTCCACAGCTGGCTCCCTTAGCAACAGCTTCCCAAAAAGCTTTGAACTTGGAGGTTGGCATTGAATTAGTTCCTGTCTTTAGTTGTCCGTTGTTCCTGTGACAGACTTGTACTATCCTGCTGCTCTCTGTTACGCCAGAACCCTGCTATGCCCTTCCACCGGGGCTTGCCTTTTCCTGCCTGTGCCACATATGAGGAGCCTGTCCCTACTCTCTACCCCCTACACTCTATCCTCAATCACCACGTACCCATCACGTGTTTATGATGGACGTGGATGCATGGATGAATGGATGACTATATGGACTGCATACTATATGCCAGGCACTGGGAATAAGGATGAACTTTGCTCTCAGTCCAAGAGCTCACAGTTTAGTGAAACAGAGACGAATATTTTCAGGCTGTTAGAAAGTGGTACTAGAGAGGGATCTTGGACATCAGAGCCGTGATCTGCTAATATCTAGCTAATATGCGAAATATCTAGCTAGCTAATATGCAAAACATCTTCCCTCACAGACTGAAAATATGCATTTTTAACAGAAACCTTTGGGAAAAAATGACTGAGTCTTGGCCCAGACGAGTGATGCTAATGGCAACAACTCCAGGTTCTGTAGCAAGCTGATGAGTTTGATCGATTAGGACAGGGGTTCTTTAAGAAGACCCTCAATTAACATCAGGTAGGTCATTCATTGCTCATTCTGATTACACAAAGGGCATCTCCTCAAAGAATGGTCATTATGAAGGCAATGTGTTTTAGGGGCTAGTAAACAGGGCCAGTACCTGGTTTCAAGGCTACTTATATTGCACCCATAAACACTTATTTCATAGAAGGTATGATCCAGGGTCTATCTTAATTATGTAACAATAAGCCAGAATATATCATATTGGATCACTATAAATGCTACAAGACAGAAATTCTGGGAGAATACAAATGCATCCAGTTTGATCAAAATCAGAAGATTCTGAGAGTAAATGGTGAGGGAGGTGTGAAGTCGGGAGTAATGAAACTACACTGAAGTGGTACAGTATTAATGGTGGTAGTTACTGAAATATATTACCAAATACATGTGTTTTCCTTTTTCTTTTCTGGATATTTAAATAATTACGTTTTAAAAATTATTTATCACACTGCTAGGTATCTACCTCAGAGAAATGAAAACTTACGTTCAAACATAAACCTATATGCGAATGCTTACAGCAGCTTTATTCATAATAGTAAAAAATGGAGGCAATTCAAATGCCTTTCAATGGGCTAATGATTAAACAAACTGTGGTATATCCTACTGCTCAACTGTAGTTGAACACTATACTACTCAACTATAAAAATGAACAAACTGTCAATACACACAACTTGAATCTGAAATGCATCTTGCTAAGTTAAAGAAGCCAAACTCAGAAGACTACACATTGTATGATTCTATTTATATGACACTCTTGGAAAAAGAAAACCACATGAATAGAAAATGGGTCAGTGGTTGCCAAGGGTTAGGTGTGGGGGTAAAGTTTGACGCTAATGGGACAGCATGAGGAATTTCAGGGGTGATGGAACTGTCCTGTATAGTATTGGTGGATACACAACTAAATGCATTTATTACAACCCACAGAACTTTGCCACAGAGTGAGTTTTACTGTATTTAAATTTTTAAAACTACACCCAGAATGGTGGCGGGGATACACTACCAACTATGACAAATGAATCTAACTGTATTACAAATGGGTCACATGATGAAGGGGGTGGAGAAGAAAGGAACTGACCTAAATGACTTTGAAAAACAGGGTTATGACTGGATATTATACAGCTAAAGACAAAAAATCTGTACACAAACACTGTACTCTACTTCCTGAGTTTGTTTCTCATAGAGGAATAGCTTAGGGATTTTGAAACTACTTTATTAGTATATTAGTGCTGAAAAATTAAGTAAGCATATTTGTAGATAATGAGAACCAGGTTTCTCAGTGTTGGAGGAAAAAGGTACAAATAAGGAGAGGTAAAAGACTAAAATGAACCTTATGGTGCTGGAGTGGAGTTGTAGGTACCAACATGGACTCATGGATTTTTTCTTAACATAATCCAGACAGATACAGAAATAAATACAGGCGCATGTATGCGTAAGGTAGTACGTACATATACTTCCTAGCTACATCCACTGAGAGAAGAAAAAGCAGTTATACCCCAACAGCAAGCACATCTAAGGCACAGATCATGGTTTTAAGGGCAAAATAGACAATGAGCCTGGTACATCTTGTGGTGAGGAAAATAAGGAAGTGCTAACAAAGAAAAGACTGGAGGGCATGCTGAAAGGGCACAGGGGCCAACCAGAAAGAAATTCCAGTGGCCAAAGTTGGAACAATTTGAGCAACAAACTAAGTAAAAATAATATAGAATTATAACCCAAAGAATAAAATAAGTATCCATTAGTCTATGCTGGTATGAATAAATAAGTCAGTAAATAAGTAAATGCGGGAGTAAAGACAACTCTCCCTTATAGATGAATTACAATTAATAAATGGGGAAAGAAAGAAGGACATAGAAAATCGCCATTACATCATCATAGTAATAATTGCTGCAGGCAAGATTAACTGATGGATGCTAATATTAGTGGGCAAATCGTAAGCAAAAAGAGGATATTTGCATACGTTCTAAGTATCTAGCCCCCAATATGGAGTAATTACAAAGGGAAAAATGATAAGTTTCTGGTGGAGAATCCTGACAGACACCACCTGAACTAAGTGACCAAGGTTATCAGCACCCATTATACACAGCGACATCATGAACCCCTTGATAGAATGCACAAAGAAGGGCACTTCACCACTGATCACTCTTTATCCTTTATCCCTTTATCCTTTCTAATAATGCATCACCTCAATCTAATCATGAGAAAACACTGGGAAAAAAAACCCTGATGGAAAGACAGTCTAAAAAATCTGGCCAGTATTCTTCAGAAGTGTTAAGGGCACAAAAAACAATGAAAGACTAACGAACTGTCACAGGTTGAAGGAGACTAAGATATGACAACTAACTGCAATGTGAGGCCTTGAATTGGAATCTGGAACAGAAAAAGAGCACAGATAGAAAAACTGGTGAAACAGCAATGAATTATCTTTTCCAGGAAAACAAATATAGGAAGTATAGTAATGAGAAGTACCAGGCGCACACTCCTATTGGCTAAGAGAGCAGCTGCCCCTCATATATAATCAATGCAAAGGAACATCACGACTTAGAGTGAAGAACAAGAAAAGGCATATATGACAACTCTTTTTGTGACTAATACCTATCAAAGTTACTTCTGTCAATTTTTCTCCATGTTTCTGATCAGATTTCTTACCATTTAAGTGGACCTACAGGGGACATCACTATCACTGCCTTGCTTCATGTATGAAGAAAAATAGGATTTCCTAAATTTCTTCCCCTGAAAAGTTAGTGCGGTTGTCAGCTACCATGGGAGCTAATCTAAAGACTTAGAACAAGCAACCAACGGGCCAGAAATTACCTTGCCTTGCTCAAATAAGGTGTGTAAGCACTCTTCATGTGTCTTTAAACTGTTCTTACCAGGCTTCTGGAAGCACTAGAGTGGAAATTGGGATAAGGTAAATATGGGAGACTACATGGCAGCCTAGAGCATCCCCAGACAGATGTATTTAAATCTAGAGTAAGAACTTCATGAGTATGACACCAAATGGTATCTAACATCTTAGGTCTCAAAGAGAACTGTCAGAACCATGATAAATAGTAGTAGCTAACACTTAATGATTGACACATTGCTTACTGTAACCCACGCAACTACTGTACAATGGTGCTAGTGCCATCGTCATCATTGACAGATGAGGAAATTACTCTCCACTGCAGTTAAATAAATAGCCCAAGTCCCACAGTCAATAAATGCTAGAGACAGGCTTTAGACATAGACAATCGAGGTCCAATAACCATGGTCTTAACTTCTATGCTATGGTATCTCCCCATGAAGGCTAGTGTAAGAGAGCTCTCATTCTGAAATACCTAAGAATTGGGAACCGTACTGAGGAATGTGGAATGCTGTAATACTGATTTTCTATTTTGAGCCTTGTATATTATTACCAAGATTATGCCTTCTGCTGCGTCATTATACATCCAGTTTGAAAATTTATAAAAATATCACTTGTCTAACAGTTGATATGCTCCTGGTGTGGTCCCATTTTCTAAGTATGAGCAGAGCCAGAGGGTGTCCATTCAGCTCACTCTCACATTTGAGTTTTAAAAAATGATCCCTGTGTAATTGCAAGAACAGTCAACTAAGAAACCACCCAAGCGAACCCATGGAGTTCTCAGAAAGCCAATCCACCCCTGAATTTAGCTGTCTTGAATAATGTGGGTTTTTTCAAGGCTGTACTAATAAACCGTTTGGTGACTGCCTGTACTCTGTAATGATACGGAATGTCTTAGAAAACTGTACTTAGACACCAGTCTGTTAAGCCACAAGGTAGTCAGGAAGAATGGATTTCAATCATCAATCAGAAACATTCAACATAAATCCTTTCTCCTACAAAAAGTTCCCCTCTTAATGCTTGAGATGATCGTACTGCAGTATCCACAATTTTGAGGCAGCATAAGCTTCAGTGTTAGAAAGTAGCTCCTATATACTTGCATGAATATATAAAAGGTTTACTTATCAACTTTGCTGATGAACCAAAGCGAAAAAGGATTAGCTAATCCACTGGAGGGCAGACTTCCAATTCAAAATATTTTCAATAGGCTAAAACCAACAAAAATTCAATTACACAAATACAAGATGGGGAAGGCCTGACTTGACAGTAGCAGGTCATACACAAAGAACTTGGGGTCTTTAGCTGACCAGAAATGCACTTGAGTCAATAGTGTGCTGTGGCCTCTAAAATGACTAATTTTAGAGATTGCAATCTGCATTCGCCAAAATAGGCTCTAGTCATTCTTTTTGTGCGCTTGGTGGGTCAGTCCACATCTGGAACACTCGTGTCCGGTTCTTGGCGGCACATTTTGAAACACAGTGGCAGCTTCAGAATTTCTATATAGACAGGGCTTAGGATACTGACGTACTTAGGAATGAGATGTCACAATGTCTATAATTTCCTTGAAGATATTTCAGCAAAAGAAAAAAATAGATGAAGCAAGTATGGCAAAATGTTAACAACTGTTAAATCTAGGTGATGGGGTATATGGGAGCTCATTATGCAAAATCTATTTTTATGTATGTTTGAAATTTTTCACAATAAACGATAAAAGAGAGGGGCCTCAGTGAAGCAATCTGGTTGGAAGGTGGCTGGGGCAGCTGGGGACTTGTCCTGAAACTGCATTTACACAGCAAGCACATGTTTTTTACTTGGATCATGTATTTATTTGAAGTGGCTTTGGTGGGGACTAATGGGGATTTGGAGGGCATAAGTTCAAGTCTGCCAAGGTACTATCACTGCTGAAAAGTCCTAATAAGTTCCTTATCCCAGGCTTAAAAAAGACCACAGAAAATTTTCAAGGAGGGCAGGAAGTATCAAGCCCTCCCGATGAAAGCTCCTCTCCCCCAGCCTACCTCTGCCAGCTTCACCAGTGCAAGGTGGCCAAGAGACCAGCCCCAGGAGGCTCTAATTAGCACTGATCATTCCCCTCCTCCTAAGGGCCCAAGAGGACTAATCCTGACATATCTTACATGACTGTTTATCCCAGCCACCTCCACAAGTCCCAGCCTGCATCATTATCTGAATTCCTGCCCCCTTAAGGCTAAAATATAGTCCCCAATCTGACTCAATAGCCAATTTATCAATGAACACCCAAGCCCTCCTGCCATGCCCTCTGAAGCTCAAAGCCTATCATTAGCAAATTCCTCTATATCCTCAACATTTCATTCAGTATCTTACCCTAAAGGAAGCCCAGATCTTCCCTGAGGTCCTTGCTTCTACGTAGCCCTTTCAAATGGTGAATGTTTCCTTTCCCACACCCTTCGTATCATTCACTGGACCTGAACGTGGAAGAGGGTCCTCCTCCCTCCTCTTTCCTCAAACATCCCAGCCTACTTGAAGTGCACAGCATCAGACTATGCCAGTTGCCAGCCCTCCTTATGGCTGCCCTCTGCCAACCTCCCAGTCACTTCCCCTCATTCATTCACTCATTGGAAATGTTAGCACCTGGCTCACAGTATTTTCCCCTACCACTTCCCCTGTGACCTCAATATCCACTTGAGGATATAGCCAATCCCTTCACCCCACCATCTCCTGAAGTCACATCTAATAACTTTTTGTTTCCCATCATCCTAGCTCAGCCACACACTCTCACGGTCATATTCTGGATGTTGTCATCACCAATAACTGCATTACCTCCATAATGTCAACTTCAAGTCTCCCTCTCTCTCACATAATTTCAACCCACAACCCATGGAACCTACTACCCTCACGGTCCATCTGTCCTTACATACCTTCACTTTCCATGCTACCCAACTTAAATTCCATGGTCCAGCATTATAAATCCATCTACAAAGTAGAATGATCTCACGTCTTTATTATTTATTTTTTTAGAGATGGGGTCTCACTCTGTCACACAGGCTGGAGTGCAGTGGCGAGATCATAGCCCACTGCAGCCTCAAACTCTTGGGCTCAAGCGATCCTCCCCCACCTCAGCCTCCCAAAGTGTTGGGAGCTACCACACCAGGCCTTACCTAAATGTTTGACCAGAAATCTCAAGTGGGCCTTCAGCAATGCCTGACAATCTTAAATTTTCCTAGTGGGTTCACTGTCCTTCTCTCCAGACATAACAGAGGGAATGGCTTGAAAAAGGGTAAAATGTTTTTCTTTGTTTGGCTGCAGGAACAAGTACTGACCTTTCGGTAACATAGACAACTATTCCACACCTCTCTTCCATCATGAAACCTCAAACAATAATTCTCATCTGATGATTTCACTTATTTAATGACAAAAATAGAAATAATCAGAAGAGACCTACTTCATCTTCAAATCATCAAGTCTATCAACTCACCTGCGTCTCTACCCATATATCTGCCTTCTCTCCTGTTACTAAGGAGAAGCCTTCCATGTTCCCATCTAAGACCAAGTGCTTCCACTGGTGCACACGATCCCTTCCACTCTCACCTATTCAAGCATTTTGCTCCAGAAGTTAACCCCTTTCTCTCTGATATTACCAATTTTTCTTTCCCTTGATGTGCTGATGAATCATTCCCATAAGCACGTAAACATGCTACAAAAATCTTTCTTGTTAAACAAACAAAAAACCCTTCTTTGACCACATATCCACCTCCCTTCCCCTCACAATTTCTTTTCTCCTCATTATAGCAAAACTCCTCAAAATAAGCGTCTATAGAGCTGTCTCTATTTCCTCACCTCTCATTCTCTCCTCAACCCACCTGAAACAGGCTTTTTGCCTCCATGCTACTGACAGCACTCTTACCAAGGTTGCCAACAACCTCCATCGTGCCAAATTGAAAGGCTAACTCATTTCTCATCTCATTAAACTTCTCAGCAACATTTGGCTTAGCTGATCGCTCCTTCCTTTTCAAACCTATCTTGGATCCTACGACCACACATGCTCCTGTTTTTTCTCCTACCTCTCAGCCACTTTTTCTCAATGTCCCTTGCTGGTATCTTTCTTATCTTCTTAGCCTCTAACCAAGGGAGTGCTCCAAGGCTCAATTCTTGAACTTTATCTACTGGGGACTCCTAACTGGCAATCTCTAGCCCTGACTCTGCTCTGAGCTCCAGGTTCTTCACTCCACATCTCCATATGGATGTCTAATAAGAACCTTAAATTTTTTTTTTTATTTCAGGGTATTGTGAGGGTACAAACATTATGGTTACACTTTATGTCTTTGCTTCACCCAAGCGAGGGTTAAAGGCATGCCCTCCCCCCCTACAGTGCTCCCCGTGTCCTTTAGTTGTGGATTTACCCCTCCCCCATCCCCCTAATCCCTGGAGAGTATTTCTGCCATGTGATCACCCTAGTGTTGATCGGTTAGTACCAATTTGACAGCGAGTACAAGTGGAGCCCATTCTTCCGCTCTTGTGGTGCCTCACTTTGTTTTTTTTTTTTTTTTCCAGGGTTTTGTGACGGTACAAACATTGTAGTTACACTTTATGTCTTTGCCTCACCCAAATGAGGGTTAAAGGCATGCCCTTCCCTCCCTTTAGTGCTTCCCGTGTCCTTTAATTGTAGATTTGCCCCCCCATCCCCCTAATCCCTAGAGAGTATTTCTGCCATGTGACCAACCTAGTGTTGATGAGTTAGTACCAATTTGATGGTGAGTACAAATGGATAATGGGCTTAAGTTTAATCCAGGAAAGTATAAGAGGTTCTAGATCACTGTCGTTTCTTATGATTAATATTCCACTGTAAACATATACCAAATTTTAATAATGCACTCATGGATTGACGGGCACTTGGGTTGTTTCCACATCCTTGCAATAGTGAATTGTGCTGCCATAAACATTCGGGTGCAGATGTCTTTATCATAGAATGTTTTGTGCTCTTTTGGGTAGATGCCTAATAGTGCTATTGCTGGATCGAATGGTATTTCTATTTTTAGCTTTCTGAGGTATCTCCAAATTCTTTTCCACAGAGGTTGCACTAATTTGCAGTCCCACCAGCAGTGTAAGAGTGTTCCTCTCTTTCCGCATCCTCGCCAGCATTTGATGTTTTGGGATTTTTTGATAGAGGCCAATCTCACTGGGGTTAGGTGATATCTCGTTGTGGTTTTGATTTGCATTTCTCTAATGATTAGAGATGTTGAGCATTTTTTTATATGTTTGCTGGCCATTATTCTGTCTTCTTTGGAAAAGTTTCTGTTCATTTCCTTTGTCCATTTGTTGATGGGGTTGTTTGATTTTTTCTTGTTGATTTTTTTGAGTTCTAGATAGATTCTGGTTATCAGCCCTTTATCAGATGTGTAGAGAGCAAATATTTTTTCCCATTCTGTGGGCTGTCTATTCACTCTAATGATAGTTTCCTTGGCAGTGCAGAAGCTTTTTAATTTGATTAGATCCCACTTATTTATTTTTGTTGCTGCGGCGATTGCTTTGGGAAGAACCTTAAATTTAATATAGATCCCAAACAGAAATCTTGATCCTGTTGCTCCACCCTGTTCCTCACCCAATCTTGCCATTTTAGAAAATAGCTCCACCTCCCATTCAAGTGTTCAGGCCCAAACCCTAGGGTATCATCCCTGCTTCCTCCTGATTCCTCCCACAACACATTGATCCCTCTGTAAATCCTGCGGGCTTTGCCTTCTATCCCAGTCTAACCTCTCACCACCTCCAAGGCACCATCATGACCTCTTGTCTGATTCAAGTGCTGTTTAACTGTCCTCCCTGCTTCTGTTCCTGTCCCCTAGTCTATTTGCCACAAAATGGCAAGGGTGATCTTTTCAAAACATAATTTATGGTACTTCATTATCCTACCTAAATCTTCCAATGGATTCCAATCATGATTAGAATAAAATTCAAATTTTGCACTGACTTTTCCCATAGTCTGGCTTGCCCCCTTACTTTACTTTGGTCTCCACTTACACGTCACTTCCTCAGAAGCATTTATGTGATCACCTTACCTCAAATAGCACCACCCCCATCACTCTGTTTCCTTACCTTGCTTTCTTTTCCATTGTAGAACCTATCACATCTGTTATTATTTATTTGAGTCCTTGCTTTTGGTCTGGCTCCTACATTTAGAATATAAGCTCCACAAGAGCAGGGGTGTTGTCTATTTTTTTTTTTCACTACTGGTACATGTATTTAAGCGCTCAATAAATACTTGTTGAATGAGTGGCTGCATCCAGAGAATAAACAATCAGGATAATCTAGAAACCAGAGCATCGCTTATAAGAAAGAAGACCCCAAAGGTGCCACCACTGCTTTTATCTCAAACTAAAAGAGTATTGCCTTATTTGAAGCAAAGAAATAAGCACTAAAGCTAAGGAGCTAAAGTTACAGAGAGGCAGGAGGAAATTTCTAAAAACCAGAATGCAAATAAGCTGCCTCACAAAGCACGGAGCTATTAGGTATTTAGTTCAGTGATGAGAGGACCTGTCTATTGGTAGCCTGCTATATACCAGGTTTTGTATTAATACAAGGCCCTCAATATAGGGTAGATACATTGCCTCGTTTGTTTAAAGTTCACAGCTATATGAGGTACATTTGATTATTTCATCCCCATTTTATAGATGCAGAAATTAATCTCACATGTCCAAAGTGGAGCCTTTTCAATGTACCATACTGCTTCCTAACGCTTCTGTATAGCGAATCCTTTCTGACAGGGATATCATATAGTAGCAATTTGCAAAATGTGGTCCACAGACCTCCGGAAGTCCCCAAAACTCTTTCAGGTGTTTAATGAGGTTAAAACTATTTTTATAATACTAAGACATTATTTGCTTTTTCACTCTCATTTTCTTATGAATGTACACTGGAGTTTTCCAGAAGGTATATGATGTATGATGAATCACTGTTCTGACAGATAACAGAATGTGTGTTTGTATATTCTTTTGTTTCTAATATTTCTCAGGTTAAGTTTTTTATATGGTAAATATTGATAGATATACATCACAGAAACAAATGTACCTTGGGGTCTCAATAATTTTTGAGGGTGTTAAGTAGCCTGAGATCAAAAAGTTTGACAACCAGCAGGGAGAGGTGGCTCACGCCTGTAATCCTAGCACTTTGGGAGGCCGAGGTGGGAGAATTGCTTGAGGCCAGGAGTTTGAGACCAGCCTGAGCAACAGCGAGACCCCGTCTCTAGAAAAAAATAGAAAAATTAGCTGGGCGTGGTGGAGTTTGCCTGTAGTCGCAGCTACTTGCGAGGCTGAGGCAGGAGGATGGCTTGAGCCCAGGAGTTTGAGGTTACTGTGATCTAAGCTGTCGCCATGGCACTCTAGTCTGTGCAACAGAGCAAGACTCTGTCTAAAAAAAAAAAAAGCTTGAGAACCAATATTGAACAGGAATAGGGGGTCTGAAATTCAAAGGCCTCTGAAGTCCCTTCCAACTCAAAGATTCAAGGATTTCAATTGAATTGTTTGGAAAGCAGAGTTAACCTCAAAACTGTTTTGGTTAAACTCCCAGGTGTGACAATTCTTTGTTAAAAGTCCATGTCCTCTTCACTATCTTGATCACAATAATGGAATTTTCCTTTGAAGACCCAGCATCCTGTATGACCTCAGAGTCATCAGACTCTATGACTAGGGATGCAGAAAGTGTAATAATAAAGTGTGCTCATTTTCAATATCCTCTGTTAGTTTTCCTCTGGGAATTATTTTACTTGGTGCTTTGTTGCAGATGTTCGTTTAGTTTATAAAGTTAAAAAATCACTGATGTGGGTTCTCTTGTTTTCTTTTTTATTATTTTAGTTTTGGTTTTGTTTTGGGTTTCTTTTTTTTTTTTTTTGGCTTTTTGGGGTATTTTTGAGTACAGTTTTCTTCTAATAGTCAAGTAATGAAGGAAGGATAGTGGGCAGAAAGAATGGTTAGAGAAGAGAACTTCCCTTAACTAAACACCTACTATATGTCAGGTACAATATAATATGCTTTAGCTGTCGTTTACTGAGTATCTACTATATACCAGTCACTTCACTCAGAGCTATATATGCATTATCTCCAATTCTCACAATGATTCTGGTATATAATGATATAGATATTATCAAGTATACGATATACTAGCTGAAAAAAAATGACTGCAATACCTTCCCTGCATCCATGTGCTTTGGTAGTCCCTTCCCACACCTACTCTGCGCTTGGCCAAATGACTTGCTTTGGCCAATGGGACAATAGCAAATATGAGCAAACAGAGCCACGAAAAGTGATTGCACATTAGGTCTTGCACCGTCTTGATGCCCTTAGTAACCCTGCAGCCACCACTGCACAAATGAGCCCAGGCCAGCCTACTAGATGATGAATGACACATGGCCCCGTTACTTCCATTGCCCCTGCTGACAACTAGCCAACCACCAGACATATGAGTGAGGCCATATACTACCAATTGATGTAAATGGATGAGTAAACCCAGGTGACACACAGTTCCAGCTGAATCTACCGAAAGTACCAACCCACAAAATCATGTGCACATAAATAGTTCTTGTTTTAAACCACTACATTTTGAAGTGGTATGCAACAAATGTTAACTGATAACAATGTCCATTTTACAAAGAAGGAGCTGGAGGCTCAAAGAAGTTAACTTTGCTGAGATCATTCTACATGTGATCTCATTTTGCCCTGTTGTATGCGGCAGGATAAGAATTTTAAACCTAGGTCTACTTATTACTTCATTTAATCTTTCAATCTACTCTATGAAATAGGTATACTATCATTACTCTCATTTTAAAGATGAAAGAAACATGTACATGCGGGCTAGGCAATCTGCCTAAGGTCATGCAGGTAATAAGTGGTAAAGCCAGGATTTAAACCCAACTATGTCTGATTTCAGAGATTGTGCTACTTGCACAACTCCAGCCTGTGGGTTATGGTTAGTTGAAGGTTCCAGTTAGCTGATTCTTCCCTATAGAAGAAATGATTGCTCTAACACTGTTATTAGTAACCAACAAGATTGCATCTGAGAATGTACTGCACAACTCTAAACACACAAACACAAAGAGTATAAAGGAGAAAGGGCAATGGAAATGGAACAAGACTTGGGAATTTGAATTATTTTTTTTTTAAAGACACAACAACAAAACATTAGAAAGTAGGTCTGGTTTTATAAATAGGAGATAAGGAAAACTCACTGAAATAACTAAAGCACTAAGAGGAATATAAGACAGGAGCTTATGAAAAAGGGTATTTTAAACTGGAACCAAAGTAGCCAGCAGGCACCTACTTGGACCATGGAGGAAAGTGTTCATTAACACTAAAAGCACTGCACTGGCTGCCCATCATATTCACAATGTGTCCTTCTACTGACTTTCTGCTGTCTATATGCTGCTTGGCATTGGAGTTATTTAGGTTGGAAAAAAGAATGTGGAAAGAGGGAGCATTAACACCTAGTGAAGATGGCATGGGAAGAGCATTGGACTGCAACTAACTAGCCAAGTGACCTTGGGCATGTTACTTACCCTCTATGGATCTTAATTTCCTATCTCTAAGGTCCCTTTGCTGCTCTAAAATGGCACAATTCTATGATTATATTAAAGGGAAGGTGGTGACCAGCAGTGATCTATCACTGCTGAGGACCAAAAAAAGAACAAACGAGCTCAGATAATAGTGTTCCTTCATTCACTCGACAAGCATTTACTGAACACCTACTATTTGTTCTAGATTTTGTTCTTGTCCTTGAAATAACAATCCAGTGGAGGAAAGGAACATGCCAACCAAAAATTACAATTCATTGTGATAATCCCTACAATAGTTATACGAAGCATAGACAAGGCATGATTAATGACAAGAATGCAGATACTTACTAGCTGCATGACCTCAGGCAAATCGCTTAACAGCTCTGAGCCTCAGTTTCCTTGTGTGTTCTCACAGAATACACTCTGAAGCTACAGTGTAAGCAGCCTATAGGCTTGATTATGAAACTTTTACAAAGGCAAAATATAGTCAATTGGGGAATGAAGCCAGATTGAAAAGGATTCCTGGGGGGACAAGATGTGAGCAAGAAGAGACTGTGCAGACACATTTTTCAAGGTTGGCTGCAAGGAGGAATAGGGAGGAAATGCGATAGTAGCTAGAGGAGGATGTAGAGCCAAGGAAGAGGAGTTGTTTTGTTTTATTTTTTAATAGAAGTCATATAACATGGTAATTGTTTATGTAAACAGTTATGTCTCCCAGAAGACAGGGAGATATTGATAATGCAGGGGAGAGAGGAAATAGCTAAAGAACTTAAGTCCCTATGGAGACAAGATTGGAACGAATCTAGGAGGGAGAGGCCTGTTATAAGAGCACATTCTCCTATCAAGAGAATGGACAATTCTCCATTGCAAACCGGGGAAAGACAATGGTTCCAGGCATAGTTAGGAAGGCGGATTTAGTGGTGGGAAGATGACGTTCCTATTTTCTGGATTCTGTGTACTCAGTGCCATGTGGAGTGAGGTCATCAGTGAGCATGAGAAGGAAGGAGGGGTGGAGAGGCAGGTCTGAGGAGAGAGGAGGAAGGGGTCACCTCAGAGAACTGTCTTCAGAAAACCTTCACTAAGGAAGGGTCAGGGAAGTGGTGGACAGCGTCAGGTGTCCATATGAAGTCAGTGATGAGTGAAGACAATCAGCCAAGTTGTGAAAGTCTCAGCTGCAAGGAACAGGAGGTGAGAAGGAAGGAGGCTAGGATAGCTAAGGGTCAAGGTATGACAACTCAGTGGGTATGAAAGACAGAGAGGGAAAGGAAGAGTGACTCTGACAACACTACGGACTCTCAGCTGGGGAAAAAGCAAATATTAATAGCTAAAATAGTGAGAGTCAGTAGAGTGGAGGTCCAACCTGATGAAGCTGAAAAACTTCCACAGCGGAGGTCAAGATTTGCAAAATAATGCAGTTTCTGGTGATGAAAAGGGCTAGTGTATGACGAAGTGAGTGGGTAGGGGACGTGCGGGGGAGGAAAAGACCATGGAAACAAAAGGATCAAGGAAGGGAAAAGCCATGATAAGGAATGAGTCATCTGTGTGAATGTTGAAATCACCAAGAATGATGACCAGAGTCAAGGTGAAAAGGATAACAAAGCCCAGAGGGAAAGGCTCCCCGAGGGGAATTTCTACAAATCCCTCAGAATGCTGGGGGTGATTAGGCGAATCAGGGCACAGATCCCAGCCATTCTGGGGCCCTGCCTCCTTCCCTATCCTGTGCCCAGGCTCAGGGGATACAATACGCCCCATAGCCGGTCCACTCTCCTCTCCTCCCACTCTCAAAATCCTCCACTCTCAGTCAACTCCTCTCTAAATTTCCTGTAACTGGGAACTTTTTTAAAACAAAGGCCTCCTGGGGCAAGTAAAGCTCTGACATCCTTGACACAAAGATGTTGAAGTCCTGAAGAATGAGCGCAATGGAGAGGAACAGAGTAAACCATGAACTAGGTCTTCAATATTTGAGGGGAAGTAGCCAGGAGGTTGGTTGGTGACAGCACTGAGGAGTGGGTAGGGATGGGGCTTTTGTAGGATGGAAAGAAGACAATAATCCCAAAGGGATTTGGGGGAGCAGTGGGAGCCCCAACCTGACCTCCAGGCAACATATTTAAGAGGCAGCCAAGGTTTCAGTTATGGCAGGAGGTAGAGGATATAAGGATACGGGGACTTTGGCCATCACAGACAGGCATTTGTAGAAGGCATAGTAAGGACTTGGGAGCAAATGGTTTATGTCTGATTGGAAAATGAATAGAGCAGTCTGGAGGGTGAACAGTGGCCAGGGAGGCTTTGGGAGGTGATTGGATTCCTTTGATAGTCTCTTAGAGGAGGGTGATCAGTTTGCTTTAGGATCAAAGCCCAGAATATTTCATTCAATGATAGTCTTCATCTCTGCATCGGCCATGTTTTTGGCCCACATCAGGCAGTGTGAAGCACTTAGTAAGGATTCCCATGGTGAGAGGGCCACAGCACCTGGGGCAGCAGTTCCCTTGAGGCCAGCACAGTGGGATGGTATTGGCAACCTGCAGAGTGCAACTCCTCAGACCTCGCCCAGTGACATGTCTGGCAGGAGCAGAAGCCTATGCCTTTGTTTACTCTTAACAGTGTGACTTGAACCAGATTTGTTTCTGTCCATAACACACCTGTCAGGAGGACTGGTATGGATCCTTTCTCAATCTCAGCTCCCTCCCATTCACTAGGCCAGTTTTGTAAAGACAGGGACAAGTGGGAGACATGTACGGTGGGAGAACAGGAAAATAATTTGCTCCACATGACCTCTGGCCTCATCGGCAAAGGGAAGTTCTCACAGCAAGGGAAGCTCAGCATTGTGCCTCCCTCCCTGAGTAGCTGGACTTTGTCACCGTTGTCCATTCAGGTTATACCAGCTTGGGGGCAGCTCTGTGGCCTGGCTGACAGGTAGATGAGTCCCAAGTCCCTGAATTTCAATGGGCAGCTAGAATGCTGTCCCAGCTTAGGGCTGGACTCTGAGAGGGGGAGAATGGGGCTACATCTAGGCCAGTTGCCCATCTCCAACAGGTGATGACATTTACTTTATCAGTGGGCAGAGTCACCTCTACCTCTATCTATGTTGGTTTCTTCCCAACCTCTGGGATGGTCCATTTCAACATCTCTAGGCATATATATCTCCAAGTCCAACCAGGCTATAATCCTTAGCAGTATTAGCACATCTAACAAGTTCTCAGATGATACTGGTGCTACTGCTCCAGGACCACACTTTGGGGACCACAGGTCTACATTAGAACTTTGCCTCTATTTGCTCTCTTTGCTAATAAACTCAGCTTCCCAGCCCAGACCTTATTAATTGAAAGTAACTGAGCACTAAATTGCCTGAAACCAGCTCCCAGCCCCACTTCTCAGCTCTGCCAATGACACCACAGGCTCCTGATCACTGGGGCTTGAAATCTCTGTCTCCCTTATTCAAATTCCTGTCTATATAGTCAGCCATGAAGTCCTTTGAAAACTTCCTTTAAAATGCCTCACACCTTTCCTCCCATGCCAATTCCAACATTCTGGTTCAGGCTGTATCATCTCACACCAGCTTAGCCTCCGACGCCAGTCTCTCCCCTTCCAACCCATCTGGTACACCACCACTGGGCTAGACTTCTGATCTCGATGGCTTCTTCGAGTTCGAAGCTCAGTACTCCTTTCAATATGTTTCCTAATTAATCCAAAAGCCTTCCATAAATCCTGCTCCAACATCTTCTCTGCCTCTCCAAAGCCTGACTCTACCTGCTAGCAGATGGTTCTCCAGATGTGATCGCAATGAATATCTGCATCAGTTAACAGCTGGGGCCTGTGATAAAAATGCATATTCCTGAGCCCCACCTCAGACCTACCCAACCAAAACCTCTGAGAGCAGAGCCCAGGAATCTGCATTTTTACCAAGCTACCCAAGGAAATTCAGTGCATGCTAAAGTTGAGGAACCATTTCTCTAGTTTCCTGCTGTAAACAGAATCCATCATTCTGCATGTTATCTATTGCTGTAATAAATCACCCCAAAATTCAGTGGCTTAAAACAATACACTTTTTTTTGAGACAGGGTCTCACTCTGTTGCCCAGGCTGGAGTGCAGTGGTGTAATCATAGCTCACTACAGCCTCTAACTCCCGGGCTCAAGCGATCCTCCTGCCTCAGCCTCCCAAGTAGCTGGGACTCTAGGTGTGTACCACCACACCTGGCTAATTTTTTATTTATTTATTTATTTTTTTGTAGAGACAAGGTCTCGCTATATTGCCCAGGCAGAATACACACTTATTATCTCACCATTTCTGTGGGTCAGAAACCCAGGCATAGCTTAAGTGTGTCCTTTGGCTCAGGGTCTCTGAAAGGCTGAAATCAAGGTGTTGGTCTGGTTGCAGTCATCTCAGGGCTCAACTAGGAGAAGATCTGTTTCCAAGTTCATTCACATGGCCTTTGGCAGGATTCAGTTCCCTGCACGCTGTTGGACTGAGGGCTTCGGTTCCTCACTGGCTGTACGAGTAGCTGCCCTCATTTCCTTCCCATATGGAACTCTCCATTGCTCAGTCCACAATTTAGCAACTTACTTCACGTTTCATTAGAGCAACCAAACAAATGGAATCAGTGAGAATGAGTAGTAGCAAGACAGAAGTCACAGTCTTTTGTAACCTAATAATGGAAATGACACCATCACTTTGACTGTATTCAATTTGTTAGAAGGAAGTCACTAAGTCCAGCCCACATACAAGGTGGGGGGAGGAAAGGATTACACAAGGATGCGAATACCAGGAGGTGGGGAACCACTGAGAGCCCCCGCCACACCTTCAACATCGAATACACATGAGTTAGCCCATGTTCTTGCCTATTTACCCAGCCACTACAGAAGAATTAGAAACAACAGCAGTCTGGTTCACAAGGAAACGATAGATAAAGGTATGATTACCCTAGTGTGACTTCTTACCTTATAAAAGTCAGATTTTAGTGAAGGACAAAGCAATTGACCAAGGCCCAAAGTAGGTATTTGGGACTTTCTGACAAACACATATTCATCAGTTGAGCCAGTTTTCAACCCTGCTGCAGATTAGAAGACCTGGGGACCTTTTTTTAAAAAAAATACTGATGCCCAGGGTCCCACGACAGATCATTGAAATTGGGATTTCTGAGGCTAGAGCAACAGATTCAGCATTTTTAAAGAATTATTTTTGGTTTCGTTTTTTAATTGCTTATAGAACTGGCATTTTTAAAAGATCTGTAGGTGATTCTAATGTATAGTAGGTATGAAAACCCCTGGGCTGGCCCTCGCTTCTATCCTCACTTGTTTTTTTGAGAACTGTTATATGGAAATGGCTTCTGCTTGGGATAGGTTGGAAGTCTCTTCCACCGATCTGGGAATATCCCATGAAGGAGAAAAAATTGGACGCCAGGTTTGAAAAACAGCAGGGGAAGCCTCTTACTAGAAGCTGCCAGAGGTGGCCTGAGAGAGGGCATCAGGTTTGAGACATATCTAGGCCAGAACAGGAGCACACAAAGTCAATAAGTGTTCGGTCACTGCCTGCTATCAACCTGGTAATGGGTTAGGAACTGCAAGCAGAAGAAAGAAATAAAAGATACGTCCCCTGAGATGGAGGTTGCAAATTGGCAGCCTATGGGTCAGATGTGGCTCACAGATGTGTTACATGCACGTGTGTGTGCATGTGTGGCATGTGTGTGTTGTTCATTGCAATCAAAGTTTACATAAATGAATGTTTCTACATACAAATTATTCACATTTGGAATAAAGGTAAGAGAATTTAACATGCATCCTTGGTATATTAAATTCTGAAAGTCCGTATTTTTCTTCAACAGTCTAATAACTTCACTGAGGCATAAAACTTTAAAATACATATAAGCCATCATTTTAAACTTATTTGCTACCAAAGAAATCAGGAAGGGAGGCAGTTTCTTATTAACAACACTGAGAATTAACATAGAAAATGAAAGTCCATAGGCTTACATTGAACAATATCTAGGCCGGGCATGGTGGCTCACGCCTGTAATCCTAGCGCTCTGGGAGGCTGAGGCAGGAGGATCGTTTGAGCTCAGGAGTTCGAAACCAGCCTGAGCAAGAGCGAGACCCTGTCTGTACTAAAACTAAAAATATATAGAAAAAATTAACCGGGCATGGTGGCACATGCCTCTAGTCCCAGCTACTCTGGAGGCTGAGGCAGAAGGATCGCTTGAGCCCAGGAGTTTGAGGTTGCTGTGAGCTAAGCTGACACCACGGCACTCTAGCACGGGCAACAGAGTGACACGCTGTCTCAAAAAAAAAAAAAAAAAAAAGAACAATATCTAGAATTAGCACCATATCAATAAAATTCACTCAACAAATATTCCATAAGTATGTGAATTAAATATCCTTACCTATAATTTAATGCTTCCTATCAATAGATTTTTTAAAATCTGGCATACTGATTTTTAAAAATTGAAATTTGTTGCCAATATTTAAAATAAGGAAATTTCACATAACGATCTAAAATTGAGACCTCTCTCTTAAAAATTGGTAGCTCTGATGGACATACTTGAAACTCGGACTTGGGGTGGGAGGGGGGCAAGGGCAACATACGTAACCTAAACATCTGTACCCCCATAATACACTGAAATAAAAAAAAATAGTGGAAAAGAAAAACAAACAAACAACAACAAAAAACAAACAAAAAAATTGGTAGCTCTGATTCTCACATGGTAACAAACGGCAGGAGGTGAATAGCGGTTACCTCCCCCTTGTCTCCCCAAAAGGACATACCTCCCTCTTTGACATCCTCTGCCTTGCCCCAGCACACATCTGGAAGGCAGTACAAGAGAGCAGTTAAGCATATAGACTCTAGAGCCAGACTGCTTTGTGTCTAAAGGTTACTTCTGTCACTGGCTAATGGTGTGACTGGGGTAAGTTATTTGACATCTCTGTGTCCCGGTCTCTTTTTCTGAAAATCACGAGTAATAATAAAACCTACTTTGCAGAATCATTTAAGATGATTAAGTGAGCTGGTGCAGATGAAGAGCTGAGCACAGTGCTTAGCGAAAAGGTAGGCATGCAGCAAATGTTAAGTATTGTGATTTGAGTCAAGTGCAGTATAACACAGTTGTGAAGAGCACTTACACCGGCAGAAAGACAAAAACTGCATGTTCTCACTTATATATGGCATCAAAAACAATGGACCTCATAAAAAGCAGAGAGTAGAATGGTGGTTACCAGAAGCTGGGGGCAGGAGGAATGGGGAGACATTGGTCCAAGGGTACAAAGTTGCAGTAAGACAGGAGGAATAAATAACAAGTACTTAAGGTCACGGGTGTGTTAATTAGATAGATTCACTCATTCCACGGTGTATACATGTATCATAACATCACTGTGTACCCCATAATTATATACAATGATAATTTGTAAAAAAAAAAAAAAAAATTTAAAAATCAAAAGAAACCCATCACAAACAAAAAAACATGTGCACAGGAGTCAGGGCCGCAATCCCAGCTCTAAAAAGTACTAGTTGTGTAGCCTTGAGCAAGTTACTTGCTATTCCTCAGTTTCCTTGTACAATGAGAATAGCAATAATATGTAGGTTGTAGAGTTGTTGTGAGAGGATTAAATAAGATAGTGTTTGTAAGATGCCTGGCGCAGAGTAAACACTCAGTAAAAGTTACCTATTCTTGTGATTCCTATCAGGAAACACACAAGCCACCAGTGAGGAAGACCAAACCAAGGGTTCAGGTTGATTGGTAGATAGACTAAAATGACTGTGAGGAACAGGAGACAATAAAAAAGTTGTAAGACACTTTTTTTTTCTTTTTTGAGACAGAGTCTCACTGTGTTGCCCGGGCTAGAGTGAGTGCCGTGGCGTCAGCCTAGCTCACAGCAACCTCAAACTCCTGGGCTCAGGCGATCCTCCTGCCTCAACCTCCCGAGTAGCTGGGACTACAGGCACGCGCCACCATGCCCAGCTCATTTTTCTATATTTTTAGTTGTCCGATTAATTTCTTTCTATTTTTAGTAGAGACAGGGTCTCGCTCTTGCTCAGGCTGGTTTTGAACTCCTGAGCTCAAACAATCTGCCCGCCTCGGCCTCCCAGAGTGCTAGGATTACAGGCGTGAGCCACCGCGCCCGGCCCTGTAAGGCACTTTTGAAGTCCAAAGCAAACATTAGGGATTTGCTCCAGAGGCTGACTGAGTCTTTTTTTTTTTTTTAAGACAGGGTCTTGCTCTTCCTCAGGCTCGTCTTGAACTCCTGAGCTCCAACGATCCTCCCGCTTCAGCCTCCCAGAGTGCCAGGATTACAGGTGTGAGCCAACGCAGCCGGCCTAAGTCTTTAGAGCTGAGGGAATTTACCCATTTAATCTGTCACCTGCCCAAGCACTTTGGGAACCCGCTCTGTAAAGCCGAATCCCTTACAGGATTACCTACCGTCTTTCCAGCCCATGGATGTGACCAGCATGATACATTGTGTCCTTAGACATCCAAGATAATTAAAGTACTAAAAATAATGGCTCCATGGATATGAATGTTCCTGAAACTGACAGACGTGTCAAGTAAGGGAAGCAGAAATAACAGAGTGCAGGAGCAGCACTGCTGTGCAACCTCTCCTTGTCTGGCCTCTGACAAGGTAATCAAAACACATACAGAAGAGTTGCATTTTCAGGGGTGGGGGGTGACATTCATGCATACATGGAAATCAAACTTTAACAACCACGAGACTGGCAGAGAAGAGAAAAGCTGGAGTCTGTTTCCCCAATACTGGGCTCCTGGGAATCCCGGGCAGGAATCGCTGGTAATTCGTGATGAGAGGGCTGGTATCCAACTCACCAAGGAAACCCAGGAGACAGTATGATCATAAAGACCTCAAGGCAGGTAAAACTCATGTCTTTGTTTTCTATACACTCTCACCTCACGAGGCTGTTGCACGTCATCTCACAGATTATCTAAAGGAAAGTACTAATCTTAGAGAGACTTTCCCTCCTGCACACCTCTGCCCATGCCTCTGAATCCCCTACGTCCTCGGACATGTTCGTGGAATATGAACTCATTTAACATTAGCCTAGGAAAAAAAGCAATAAGAAAAAACCTACAAAACAAAAACTAATATGGTATTTAAAACCATGTGCAATTCTAACAAAAATGCTGCCAATTTTCCTGAGATTTTCCATAGTAGTGGTCCCTGCATTGTATTACGGAACTAGCATGCGCTGTGCAAATTAGCCCCAGCAACATTTTAAGTCCAGGCTATTTTGATCTTGCCTCCTAGAATGCCCCAAAGCCACCTCTTCCCTAATACTCACTCAGCTGGTGCTCAATTCAGCAAGTCAGAAAGAAGTAAACTAGAACTGAAAAGTAGATCTGCCAAAAACATTAAATGATTCATTCCGAGGTCAAGTGCTAGTGATCTGTGGATTAGCATGACTAATGGAAAGCTGGCTGTAACTCTCATTTATTAAGTGCTGCCACATCCAGGAAAGGGCAATGGCCAAAATCAGGTTGGATGGTTAATGTTGAGCTAGCAATGGATGGAATTCAGAAGAAAAAAACTGAACACTAATGTTAGCATCTGCTCTCCCCCCCGGAGTATCCAGAAAAGAGAAGCTAGCACTGCATTTCTAAATCAGTACTTCTCAAACTTTAATGTGCATACAAATCACCTGGGGGTCTTATTAAAATTCAGATTCCTATTGAAGAGGTCTGCAGTGAGACCTGAGGTTCTGCCATTTCTAACAAGCTCTCAGATGCTGCTACCTCTGTTGGTCCTTGCATCCATATTTTGAATAGCAATAGTCTAAAGCCGGGGTCAGCAACCTGTGCCTGTTTTTATACAGCCTGTGAGCTAAGAATGGTTTTTAGATGTTTTAAATCGTTAAGGGAAAAGATCAAAAGAATAATATTTTGTGGCACGTGAAAATTAAATTTGAATTTCAGTGTCCACAAATGAAGTTTTATTCGTACACAGACATGTTCATTCATTTACACATAGTCTATGGCTGCTTTCTAGCTGAGGTGAGTATTTGCAACAGAGATCATATAGCCCACAGACCTAAATTAGGTAGAGGCTTTTCCAGAAAAAGTTCATCAACCCCTGGTGTGAAGGATTAATGAAGGGGATTATGCTGTATCATTACACAGAGAGAAGGGCTTTGAGTTGGGAAGAGTTCTGGAAGCCACTGAGCCTGAGACAGATTGCCCATCTTCTTGCTGAGACTAGATGGGGGCAGAGAATTGGGTGGTAAAGCCAGCGCATCCTGTACAGGCACAGCACCCAAGACAGGTCAGCAGTCAAAAGGGAAGACCTGGAGGAGATGTATCTCTGACCACAGTCAACAAAAATCCGCACGCGATGGCAGCCTCTCAGAGTCCAAGAAGCAACAGAAAAGATGAAACCGCTAACAACTAAGGACTTGGCCCTCTGATTTTCTGGCACCACAAAATCCCAGGACTCTTCGATGACCTCATGGAGGAATGTAGAATACCATTAAAATAACCGAAATTTAATTTCCTGACCATACAACATATTGGGGGCTCTGAGAGGATTCCACTTAATTTATAGAAATAAAGGAACAGAACATATCTCACCTATATTCGTTTTCTAGGGCTACTATAACAAAATATCACAGACTGGGTAGCTTAAACAACATCAATTTATTTCTTACAGTTCTAGAGGCTGAGAAGTCCAAGATCAAGGTACTGGCAATGTAGGTCTTATTCTGAAGTCTCTTCTGTTTGGTTTGTAGGAGGCTGTCATCTCACTGTGCGCTCATATGACCTTTTCTTTGTGCACAAGCAGAGAGAGGGAGAGAGGTAAAGGGGTGGGGGAGAAAGAGGAAAAAAGAGGAAGAGGGGGAGAAAAGAGGAGAGAGGGGGAGGGAGAGAGAGGGGGAGGGGGAGAGAGGGGGAGGAAGGTGCTCCCATGCTCTCTGGTGCCTTTTCTTATAAAGACATTAATCCTACATTTAACCTTAATTACTTCCCTAAAGGTCTTACCTCCAAATACAGTAACATTGGAGGTTAGCGTTTCAACATATGGATTTAGAGGGGGAAACAATTTGGTCCATAGCATGGTCCTTATTGATGTGGACTAAAACTCACACTTGCTATACCCATTTATATCCCTGATCTAATGGGTAGACAGAGAAGACAACTAACTTCTCGTCTGATGTGATGTGAGGACACGAAGAGGAACCCTTATCTCAAGTTATATCCTCCTGACCTGCCACTGGCCCCCAAGCCCAGTATTGGAACTATTGCTTTAAGTGAAAGTTACCAAGCTCAGAGGTCTAGGTCAAATTGTAAATTCACTGAATAGAATAACTACACTTTACCCTAATGGCAGAAGAAACTCCCTCAGAGGCCTGGAGGGCACAACCCAAATCGTCCTGGACAAGAAATAAGAGAGTCATAGCTAACAGCATGGACTGCCACGTACTCAGCTCTTTGACCTTGGACAAGTCATTTAACCTTCCTGTGCCTCAGTTTTCTCATCCATAAAATGGGGATTAAAAATGGTAACCTATCTCTTAGGGTTGTTGTGAAGATTAAACTAATTACCATGTAGCAAGCACTTAGAATAGAACCTGGTACGTAGTAAGCATTTGATGGGCGTTAGCTATTAATTCTTTTTAAAGATTTGGGGAAATTTTGCATTCTATTCGAGAATATATCCAAATTAGTTGCCACCAAGAAAAAGTGACAGTCCAGGAAGAGGCTATGCATGCCCTCTGTCACACTGCCATGTACACCCAGGATTTGCAGAGTCCAGTTTGACAAGCATGAAGCCAAGGACAACCTTTGGAAACAGAGGGAAAGACACTGAGAAACAGAAATCAGGCAAAGGCAGGCGATCTGAGAAAAATCTAGATCTTGGAGTTTTGTCCAGAAAGAGCTAGTCTAGATAAAACAAGTAGGGCAGGGTGGAGGCGGTGTAAGGGCGCTGGGCCCCAGAGAAGAGAGGAGAGGTTTGAGGCTGCTTGAGGTTTGAGACCTTCCTTTTGTGAGTTTCTCTGGGGCAGAAAGATCTTTCAGCATTCCAACCCCAAACCTGCTCTGCCCCAAACAGCGGCAAGAGCTTTGCCTAAAATATCTAGAATACTGGGGAGTTTGCAAGAAAAAGGGCCATTTTCTCTTCCCTGAACAAAGCAAAACAATGCAGCAACAGCAACTGAGAAACTCTCGTCCTTCATTCAGAAACAACAAAGGAAATTATCCTTAGGAGACACAAACCCATGTACAATAGACTAATGGGCAAAATATTTGCCAGGCAGTAAGTCCTTTACTCAGTATGCAAATGAGTTGCATCGAAGGGGAGAAAGAATCAAAAACAGCTATTCTGTTTTCTTTCTCCCAGTGTTGACCAGGAGAAAACGATTTTTCAAGTGGTTAAAAAAAAATAAATGACTCTACAGCTATATTGCTCTGGCTGCAAAGGCATCCTCCACACTTGGATTTCTTATTGTTCCATTGTCCTGAATATATGTAATTATTCTAGGTCTGGTATTAACTGTTCCGCACAAACAGCAGAGCATCTTTCTGAACTATTGTCCTATACCACAAGGACCTACCAAAAATAAAATCCACAGAATAGCAGGAAGTGAAAAAATGCTTCCATGTCTAATGCAAAATGTTCGAGGAGGAAGGCTCTGCCCCCACCATGCACATGGGCACACACACCCATGCGCGCACACTCTCTCTCTCTCACACACACACACACACACACACACACACACACACGCATGCACGCACTCTCCTCAAGAGCTATATGCTTCCCTCAGGATTTGAGAAAGGAACATAATTACAGATCCTCAAACTCCTTCCACTGCATCATGCTTTGGCTGTACTGTAGGGATGTAGTCGCCACCCACACACAGCCTGGAAAGCGACCGGCTCGCCTTAGAACTGCCTCGCAAGCCATATGTGCCTCGGTTGCAAAGCCAACTATGATTTCCTCCTGGGCACATGGTTCAATATATGTTTTTGCACAGGCAGGTGTGGACGTGAAAGACATTTTTCAAGAACTCAGATCCTCAGATATACATATTTATACACAGAGCGGTGCTACAGAACTTGCTATTGAGAGGGGGACATCTTGTGGATTATCTCAGAATTGAGCATTTCTGGAAGGCAGGCCGGTAATAGGAAAAGCACCACCAATGATGACAGCAGCCACCTTTTTTTAAGCACTTTCTATATGCCAGGCACAATACTAAGCACTTTACATGGATTATCTCCCTTAATCCTCAGCGTAAACTTGGGAAATAGGGCTTATATTTCTCATTACACAGACAGAGAAAATGAGGCTCAGAGAGATTAAATAACTTACCTAAAGTCTCACACCTAATAAGTGGAAAAGAGATTCAAATTCAGGTTTTACTGGCTCGAAAGTTAACCTTTCTTCATGTTGTATTAGCACCGATACGCTTAGCAGCAGTGTGAGAACTGGCACCGCCTAGGTCACCGGTTAAGAGTACAGGCTCTGGCACCACAGTGCTGGAGTTTGATTCCAGCTCTGCTGGGTGTCCTTGACAGGAGACATATCCAGATGACCCTGTTGGCTCATTTCCTCCTCCTTTACGGTAGTTTAGCAGAGAGCTGGCTCGACTGCACTGAGCCTGTCTTCAGAGAGAAAAAGCCTTTGGCTAATGTCACCATTGCTGGTAGGCAAGGCTGTTCCTAGGGCCTTCGGTATGCAACTCCTGGCCCTCCATATGCCTGTTCCCTAGTGTGTCCCTGGGATGGGAGATTCCTTGATATAGTTCCCGTCACTTAGAAAAACTATGTGTTCCCTAGCTCCTCTTAGGCTGACCTATAAATATGCAATACAAGTTGGGGAAGAGGGTTTACTCTCGCTCGTGGAGTGCTCTCTGTCCCAAGTCTAGTGTGCTGGCCCAGGCAGACCCTGCTCCTGCTGGAACCCTGGCCACAGTGCATACGGAACATCTCTGCCTAGCCCATGCTGTAGCATTATGAGAGTTCTAGGAACTGCATGCACACGGCTACTTCTTTGTTTGTAAATACCACCCACACAGAAGCCAGATGCTATACCTGTACAGTGTGGTACTAGTGGTACGAGTCCATGGACCCCTTGCATGACGAACCTTGAATATATGATAGTTCACCCTTGAACAATGCGGGAGTTATGCGTACCAACCCTCCCGTGCAGTCAAATATCCATGTATAATTTTTGACTCCCCAGAAATTTAACTCCTAATAGCCTACAGTCAATTAACACATATTGTATATGTTATATACTGTATTCTTAAAATAAAGTAAGCTAGAGAAAGGAAAATGTTATTAAGAAAATCATAAAGAAGAGAAAACATATTTACTATTCATTAAGTGGAAGTCGATCGTCATAAAGGTCTTCATCCTCAACATATTGACACTGAGTAGGCTGAGGAGGAGGAGGAGGAGGAGGAGGAGGAGGAGGAGGAAGAGGGGTTGGTTTTGCTGTCTCAGGGGTAGCAGAGACAGAAGAAAACCTGTGCAGTTCAAACCCATGTTGTTCAAAGGTCAACTGTATACGGTGCCTGGCCCAGAGTAAGCACTCAGTAAACATTAGATCTTAGTATGGCTGAATTCAGAGTAGAAAAAAGATCTTAGAGATCACTGAGTTCAGGCCTCTCTCTTTATAGATGAGGAAACACAGGCCTAGAAAATAGAAGGAAATTTGAAGAAGGGGACACAACTACTTAGTGGTAGGACGAAGCAAAACCCCGGATTTTTCTCTCCCAGTCTAGTGTGACTAAAAACGTTGGCATATAAACAAAACTTTATAAAGTGAGTACGATATTAAACATCCTAAGGGTGCCAACTACTTAAAAGAATCCTTAATGAGTCCTTTTGGAATATGAGAAGTGCCTCTCACTTACCCTTTTCTCTACCCAGCCAGATCTTCCCCATCTTTAAATAAAGCCCCACTCCAAATATCACCTCTCAGAAGCCTTTCCTCTCTCCAGCCTCACTCCCCTCCCCTCCTCTGAATTCCTGCAGCACTTGTCATCTCTGCCACATCATTTAGCACTTAATACTCTCTTGTATTCTTTTGTAATGTTTCATGCTGTTAATCTCATCTGTCCAGCCAGAATGTAGGTTCCCCAAGGATTTCTTCATCTGTAGTACCGCAGGCCTTAGCATTAAACTGAATGTCTATTGATAGACAGTATTTCTTTACTGGTTTTGATATACATTTTATCAAAGCAGAGTATATGTGGGTCATGCTGGACAGAAAGCTGTACGTGCACAACGCCAAACCACACACGTGATTCATTTAGGTGCTCATTCAGGATGATCCTTACATACTGGGGCTTGGTTTTAGGCAGTGTTTGTAACAGTTCCCCCAACTCCCACAAAATTCCCTTCTTCTGTAAACTGCCCATGCAAAGCTCTTCAATAGTTTCTAAATAAAAAGTGTCAGGCACTGCTCCAAGCATTCTGCATATATTAATTCGTCGAATCCCTACATGAAGGTAGGTACAACTATTATCCCCATTTTACAAATGGGAAAATGGGCTCAGAGTGGTAAGTCAGTCATGCAGGATCACACAGCTAGTAAGTGACAGAATCAAGATTCACAGGCTGGGCATGGTGGCTCACGCCTGTAATCCTAGCACTCTGGGAGGCCGAGGCGGGAGGATCGTTTGAGCTCCAGAGTTCGAGACCAGCCTGAGCAAGAGTGAGACCCCGTCTCTACTAAAAAAATAGAAAGAAATTAGCTGGACAACTAAAAATATATAGAAAAAATTAGCC
>NW_012134303.1:1713946-1718799 GCF_000956105.1 Propithecus coquereli | reverse complement strand
ACAGCAACCTCAAACTCCTGGGCTCAAGCGATCCTCCTGCCTCAGCCTCCTGAGTAGCTGGGACTACAGGCATGTGCCACCATGCCCAGCTAATTTTTCTAGTTTTTGTTGAGACAGAGTCTCACTCTTGCTCAGGCTGGTCTCAAACTCCTGGCCTCAAGCAATCCTCCCACTTTGGCCTCCCAGAGTGCTAAGATTACAGGCATGAGCCACCGTACCTGGCCCTATTTATTATTATTATTATTATTGTTTCTTTTTACAGCTTTCAGACTGAGATGGGCCCCTGACTTGCAATGTGACATTCATTTTATTAATACTATTCTGGGTTTCGTTGCTCTATCTGTAAGCAAGGAATACACATATCTGCACTGCACACCTCGCTGGGATGTGGTGAGAACAAAACTAACTGTGCATATGCTTTGGGGAAAAAAAGATAAAAGCCCAGTCTTTACTTGGTGTATAGCAATCATTATTCTCCTGACAAATAATTTAATAAAACAGTCAACCTAGCATCAGTCAGTACCATCCCCCCTTATCACCATCAATCATCTTAAGATGACAGGTTTCTGTGTTGACTTTCAAGTCAGCCTATGCGGCCTTTCACAGAATTCTTAATTAAAAACCTAATTAAGCTAGAACTCCAGTTTCATTTACTGAGAACTGGGTAGGAAACTACGTAGCATCCCTGAGTAGGGGGGAAAAGTGCTATAAACGAGGCTAAAGATGTAGGCAGGAGCCAGAGCAGACCATAGGAACGACTGTCTTTATGCTAAGGCTGCGGTCTCCAACCCCCAGGCTGCGGACCAGGACCAGTCCGTGGCCTGTTAGGGACTGGGCTGCAGAGCTCCGCTGTATGTGGAAAAATTGTCTTCCATGAAACTTAGGAACTGGGGCGGGGTGGGGGGGTGCACAGCAGAAGGCGAACAGTGGGCGAGTGAGCAAAGCTTCATCTGTATTTACAGTCACTCCCCATCGTTCGCATCGCTGTCTAAGCTCTGCCTCCCACCCTGCCTCAGTCCGTGGAAAAATCATCTTCCATCAAACCAGTCCCTGGTGCCAAAAAGTTTGGGGACCACTGTCCTATGGGCAATGGAAGCTACTGCAGGGTCTTAATCTGAAGGGGAGATAGGACAGTGAAGACATGATTTGATTGACTCTGGCTGCTATGAGGAAGGTGGATTGAACGGAGGCAAGAGTGGATGTAGAGTGACCGTTTAGGTGGCTACTGCAGTGATCCAGGTGACACTGTGGTGTTCTGGTCTAGAGTGAGAGCAGTGAGGATGGAAAGAAAGGGAAAGATTTGAGAGGTCATGTAGAAGGTAAAATAGAAAGGACTTGAGGAGGGATTTGATGTAGGTGGACGGGGAGAGGAACCAAGAATAATCCCACCAGTAGCACCAGGCTTCCAGTTGGAGTAACTGGATGGAGCATCGGGCCCTTCACTGAAATAGAGGACACTAAAAGGGAAGCGGGTTGGGACAGATGTATCTCACAAGCATAATTGGAAATATGTTGAATTTGAGGAGAGTGTGGGACTCCAAGTAGACAAGTGGATATACAGGGATTAAGCTTAGAAGAGGTGTCTGAACTGAAGGTATATGTTGGGGATACATTCATTTCCACAACCAACCGTTTGCCTGAACCACACCCTGGGCCTGCTGACAGTATTTGCTTTCCACTCTCAACTACACCCTTCTAGTGCCTATGGCAACCAGTGTTTAGATCTAGTTCCGGATCTTGGCCCTTTCCAGGCTGGCACTGTGGCAACAGTTAACTGATCTACGGCCAGCTGTGATACTATGCCATTAGGTATGTCCAGATCACGGATGTCTACAAGACAGAGCGAGATGGGTTAGGGCAGCAGGTCATGATGATTAATGTGCTATACAGGAAAGAGGTCCCAAGCAGAAGTCAACTGGCAGCCCAGAGTGGGAAGTATATGTCTACATACCTTGAATTCTGAGGCTAAAGCTGATCTCCAGAGACCCAAAGCCAGGAGGAAGACACAAGTAGAATCTGAATGAGCATATACGTTGCTGGCAGCATTTGGGCTTCAACAGGAACACTGAGGGAATGGGATAAGAGTGGAGATTATTTAAGGAATAATGCCTCAGGCGCCAATGTATGCCAGTCTCAAGCATCTTTTGCTAGTAATTTATTTTAACTATTGAAACTGTTTTATATTGCATTATCGTGTATACACTTACCTGAATAATCTTAAGACTCTGATTGGGATAGCATGGCAACTCCATGATGTCTATAATAAAAGAATATGAGTCAAAAATAGGGACTCTGAGATGTGTCCAAAAGTTGCATTTCCCTGCAAGTGATGTGATCAAATGACAAGGACTGATCACCAGAAATGAAAGGAAAACAAGGATATAATTAGCAACACACACAAATACACATGTATAGGCCGGGCGCGGTGGCTCACGCCTGTAATCCTAGCTCTCTGGGAGGCCGAGGCGGGCGGATTGTTTGAGCTCAGGAGTTCGAAACCAGCCTGAGCAAGAGCGAGACCCCGTCTCTACTAAAAATAGAAAGAAATTAGCTGGACAACTAAAAATATATAGAAAAAATTAGCCAGGCATAGTGGCGCATGCCTGTAGTCCCAGCTACTCGGGAGGCTGAGGCAGGAGGATCGCTTGAGCCCAGGAGTTTAAGGTTGCTGTGAGCTAGGATGACACCATAGCACTCTAGCCTGGGCAACAGAGTGAGACTCTGTCTCAAAAAAGAAAAAAAAAAAAAGGTTCAAACCCAGTGCAATCTGGCCCTAGAGCTGCTGCTTTCAAATGCTCTTACGTAGGGCCTCTCCACCTTTGCACTGACCCTTAGTGGTGTGAGTACCACCTGTCTTCTCCAAAGGGGGAGACAAAGTATTTTCAGTGGTAAAACAAATGAGAAAAGCCAACTCCCCAAAGTTACAGCACAGCTACACAAGTCCATGACAACTGAAAGGGGAAGGGAAAAAAAAAAGGCAGTCCAATAACAATGGCTGCCATTAGGGAGCGCTTGTTAATGTCAGATGCTGTGCACTTTGCGTGCCTTGTCTCTTTTAGTCCTCACGACAACCTTGTGAGGTTGATGTTATTATGTCCATTTTCAAATGGAGAAATGGAGGTTTAAAGAGTCAGAGATACAGAGCTAGCTAAGAGGTGGAACCTGAATATTAACCCAGATATGCCTGCCCCCAAAGCCACGGCTCTTAAGCACTATGCCATCCTTGTGTAAGCATAGAAGATTTGAGTTCGTGCTTTTACTCTAAACTGGTTGTACTAGCATCTGGCAAGGGAGTCTGAGTATGCTTTTGTCACTCTGGACAGCCACAGAGCCAGGCACCAAAGGAGACAAGAGCTATGCAGTCACTAAAAATCCAGAGCTTGCAGCACATAAAAATTCTGGCCCAGATGGACTGAAGGTAGTGCGAAGGCATGCCCTGGCCATCACAGCACCAGAGGCCAGTGCTTCTCAAACTCAAATCCACTGAAGGGCAGGTCACAGCACAGGTTCCTGTGTCCCTGCTCCAGAGTTTCTGATTTACTAGGTCTTGGGTAGCACGAGAGAATTTGCATTTCTAACCAGTTTCCAGGTGATGCCGGGACCATACATAGAAGATCACTTCAGGAATCACATAGGAGATTGTGGGGAGAAGGCAAAGCGAGCTAAGAGTTTATCTGACATCACGTATTTGGCCCGACTGCAGGCTCGGTCCCACTCCTATTTAAAGGACCAATCCTGACCATAAGCAAGAAGGACTTAATTAAAAAGAGTCCCTCATAAATAGCTTGGGCATTCGCAACAAGCTGCACTGAGAAATCAGTTTCTGTCTTAGTCTCAATTCCTGCTTCTTGGAATCTAATATCCTCACCATCGACAAAGGAAGTCATTCTTGCCTGATGTCAGACCCACCCAAGGACGAGTGCTCTGCCTGCCGTCTGGTGTGCCCAGTGCTGACTGTGGGTCAAACACTCTAACTTCTAGGGCCACTCAAGGCTACTTTTCCCCCAGCAATGAGAAGAATTCCTCATATTGATGAAGGTTTCCTCAGCACCAAAAAAAAAATGGGACTACTCTAACAGGATCCCCAAGTGGTTGGTATAGGAAGACTGGGCCGAGACGATCCTCCTGCTGGAGGTCTTTGGAAGGCCAAGAGAAGGAGGGTAAAGAAAGCAAGCAAAGCATGAGTGACTTACTTTTGTTCTTCTCTAAATCTTCAGGAGAATCTCTCTCTCTTTCTCTCTCTCTCTCTCTCTCTCACACACACACACACATTCTCCTTCTTCCTTTCTGCCATTTTGGAATGGTAGGAACCAGAGGCTAAATGAATAGGACCAGGAGGACACTGGAGGAAAAAAGAGGCCTAGAGTAGCCTGTCTTCAGTGGGGGCTCCACGCTAGAGTGAGAGCAGAGTGCTCAAGGCAAATGAGTGATTGAGGCCAGCTCTCCCAGAGTCATGTAGTCCAGGGGTTCGGGAACCAAAATCTCAGCCATTAGTGAAGACCGTGCATTTGCCTGTGGTGTCCCCTCTGTGCTTTCTATCAGTTAGGGCCCTAGCAGAACAAAAGCAATAGGAGACTGGATGGGATTAGAAAACCAGATGGATTCAAGACATGTTGTGAAAATAGCACTGACTACCCGAGTGACATCTCTAAGCTTCAGTTTCCTCATCTTTAAAATACAATATAGTAGTGTTCCCTACATCACAGAGCTGTTGTGAGATTAAATAAGATAATACATGAGAAGTACTTAGCTGAGCACAGTGTCTAGCACATAGTAAGGGCTTTATAAGTAGTATCTATTACCACTATTATTTGTTTGTTTGTTTATTTTTGAGACAGAGTCTCACTCTGTTG
>NW_012134303.1:1670777-1711091 GCF_000956105.1 Propithecus coquereli | reverse complement strand
AAAAAAAAAAAAAAAGAAAAAGAAAAACACAAATACACATATATAGTACTTAAATGGACTTCATCAAAGTGGACCGGTTTCTGCCTAAAAGCCATTGCAATGGTAGATTATAGCAGAGTTTCCCGACCCTGCGAGCTGTGGAGACTTGGGGTACCAAAGGAGTGTTAGTTATGCTGAGATACTGATCCCATCTGCCTTCAGAGCAGCTGGATGGAGCCTGGGGCTAGGAGCAGCCTTGCCCACTGACCTCACTGTGCCCTACAAACATCATTTTCTTTGTGTCCCATGACATTAAAAATTTTGAGAGGCACTGGATTCATTTTCTGTTTTCCTACAAATTAAATTATGTTACCATCAGCCTGATGGTTTTATACACACATACTTAGCTGATATTTTCTTTGGATGTATTGATTTTTTTTAAATTTGTGCTTGCTTTGGGGAAGGCTGATGGAGCTGCAGAGTGACTCAAGCACCTGCCTGCCTTCCCTTTCCTCCTTCACTGATAGTAAACTGCGATGTTTCCAAAGAATGGCATGTGTTCCACTGGTAGTACATGAGTTGATTTGAAATGGCAGCCACATGAACAATGTACACACACACACACACACACGCACACCCAAACCCATGATTTTCAAGATATCTTTGTTTAAGGAAAAACTAAAACATTTTTAAAAATTTAACAGATGATTAAAAGAAAAACAATCAGGTATGATAGCAGAGGTAGTACCTAAACTACAAATGACTGGATTTTGGAGGCACTAATCTAATGTAAAGTACCTAAAGACTCTGAAGCTGATAGAACGGGGTTTTAATATCTACTTTGCTATTGTAAGCTGTGTGCTTTGCACATATTTCTTTACCTCTCTGAGCCTCCGTTTTGTCATCTACATGTTGAGGATAACAAGATTATTGCATTAAATAAAATAATACATATACAGTATACAGCCCATAATATAGTACCTAGCACATAAGAGTTCAAGAAAAGTTATTTCCCTTCTCCCTCAGCCTAATAGTACTCTTTCACCTAAATCACTCATTGGATCCCAAAGTTGATCCCAAACAGAAAGCACCCAGAACTCTAAGTGCTTTCAAGCTGACAGCCTCAATGCTTAAAGTGCTGGGTACAGCGAATTTAGATCTGTCCAGATAATTACGCCCAGACTTAGATATGTTAGGTATGAAGTGATTTTAGCTAAAGGTGAGGCCAGACAGAAGAAATTTTCCAATTTGAACTTGGCTCTGAATAGGAAGTCACTGAATCGCCCTTCTCTTTGGAGATTTCTCTGTTGGTTTTCATCAAACTTTTTCATAGCTTTGTGAGTTCACTAATACAAGATAGAAGCTATTTGCTTTTCAGGAAAATTTTCCCACAGATGACAGAAAGATGTGAAGACCTGAAAGGATAGAATTTTGCCTACTTTGGGCCTTGTAAGTCCCTTTGCAGCATCATTAGGAACCTTGATTTGCTCAAGAAACAAGTCAGAATAGCTTACGTGTCACTAGTGCCGTCACGTGCATCAGCTCTGTCCCACTCCACCTTCCTTGTAGGGGCCCAGGAAAACCTTTGCTGGTAGACCCTCTTACCCAAAACATCAGAAGATGCTATGCTCCAAGGAGAAAGCAGGGCTGAGAATCAGGTTGGAAGCTGGGTCTAATAAGCTAAAACAAGAATCGAGAAGAGATCATCAAAACCTATGAGGATGAATACACATATGTTTAAAAGGGGGAGCAATGCCAGGAATTGGAGGGCCAGTCATAGTAAGAGTGAGGTGACAGGGACAGCAATGTGGAAGGAGGACTGGACCTGGACAAATGGACCTGAACAAATGAATAGGAAAAGTGTCAGGGCCAAATATTGCTTGTTAAATACTCTCCACTGTTCCAGTTGTATTCAGCGTCCTGAAATGTCATGTATACAGTAGAGATGGAACAGCACTGCTACCCTGTACTCCCTGAGATCAGCGTCATGCAGTGTCACTGGACTGGGAGCTCCTTGAGAGCAAGGGCTTCATCTCATTTCATACCTTACCAGCTGTCAGGCTCAATTCTGCTGGTCTCCTATCCCTCCAGCCATGCATGGCCAAATACATCCCCACCAGGACAGTGCCATGGACACTTCAAAGTCATTATGTCCAAAGCTCAGTGTACTCTCTCCACCTCAAGAGAAACTTGCTTCTCTTCCTGTGTTGCCTGTCTCAAGCACAAACCACCACCTCCAAACCAGTGGTTCATGCCAGAAATCTGATAGTGAATATTTCCTCTCCTTTGCCTACCATTTCCAAGCAATCATTAAAGTCCTCGCAATTCTATCTTTTAAATAACCTCTCCCCATCCAATGGTTCTCAAATGTAATTGTGCACCAGAATCACCTGGGGAGCAGATTATTTAAAATGTAGTTGCTTGGATTCCATCCCAGTCCTCCTGACTAAGGTTTTATAGGGACAGAATCCAAAATCTACTTTTATAAGGTCCCCAGGTGATCAGAAGGCATATAGTCCAAGGACCGAGCTTAGAGAATTGCTGTTCCAATCCATCCTCTCCTCTCCAAATTCCCCCTTCCATTGCCTGAGCTCGGGAACTCATCATGTCTCCCCTATAGAGTTTAAGGTTCATGAGATCAGGGACCATGTCTGTTTTGCTCACTAGTGTATCCCCAGCACCCACCTAGCATAGTACCCTGGCACATTGTAAGCCTTCAACACATTTTTGTGGAATGAATAAATGAACCAGGGTGAGGAGGTGACATTAAAACATTGAGGATAGAGTTTCGCACACCTTATTGCCATTCAGTTCAAACTTCAGTTTAGCTAGGCTACAGCTTATCTAATCATACTCCTTCACAGCATATGTTACCCAAGAATCTCAAAATTCCATGTATGTTGGTTAGGGTAATGCCAGCTTCTGTAACAAATAAACCTAGTGACTTAACACAATAGAAATGTACTTCTTGCTCACCTAATAGTCCAGTGTGGGTGCTCCTGGTCAGCAGATGAATTTTCAGATGTAAATCTAGGGACCGTGGTTCCTTACATCTTGTGACTCTTCCATGTTCAACACACTTAATTCCAAGGTCACTATGGTTGTCTGCATCAAGAAATCAAAAGAAGGGGTGCCAAATGAACACCTGCTTCTAAAAGTGACACAAGTCACTTCTGCTCATGTTCTATCGGCAAATACAAGTTACATGGTACCCAGCCAGTGACAACTTCATAGAGATGGGAAATAGTAATTTCTTGGTGGTTAATTAGTCATATTTGCCACACCATATAAGCTGGTAATCTGACTCTGCAAATCCACTTAGTCAGTACAGTTAACTGAACTTTAACCTTGGAGACAACTTACAAAATAATTTTCATTTCAGAGATTGGCTGCACTGTTCAACTGTACCAGAAGGAATAGGGGGTTGTTTTCTAGCAGAGAATGTCCCTGAGGAGCTTAGCTAAGAATGGAACCAAGAGCCAGATGAGCTAAAGGTGCCAACTGGCTCACCTCTCCTAGTTTGCTCTGCCATCTCCTGGCTGGCAAACTCGACTAAAACACAAAGTACAGTTATTTTAAAAATGTGAGTTTTTGACCTCAGAGCTCCAAATCCCTCCTCTGGGAGATCTAATGCCCAAATGGCAGCTCAGCTAAGACAGAGTTTGCATCTGAAAGATATCCCCAGAAAGTTGCTATGGCACAAATTCATCTCCATCAGGATTTTGCTGCCTGAACACACACACATACACACACACACACAAAATTGTTTGGGTATATTCGTGCCAATCCTCTAAACTATCATAGGAAACCTCTGGGAGCACAGACATTTAATCATACTCGAATGGAATGGCTTTTGGGGACAGCATGTCTTTGGGTCTATTTCTATTCAAAGTCTTAAAGTGCTTCAGTGCCTGGCTGGCCTGATGGATCAGGTACTGAACCCTGAGGCTCTTGAGGTCAATGATTTATGGCAGCTGAAAGCTGTGAAATGTCATTCTGCTGTGAGAGTGCCATGCAACATTCAGTCGATAGAATTAGCAGACACTTGAACACGTATTTTAGCACCAGCTGCTAGGCCCTCTAGAGATGTTCACTACATCCAGATGTAAGCTTCCCAGGAAGGACCATCAGACCCTCCACAGCAGCCAGAGCCAAAGCTGGCCTACTGACAAGCGATCTATTTCTAAAGTGGCAGGAAATAAGCAACCAATGGAGACCTTATTATAGATCCTCGCCCCTCCTAAGTCCAGTGAACGTACAATGTTTGAAGGAAAGGGAAGAGAGAAATGGATTATCCTTACAGATCCAACAACCACTTCCAACCCTCTTCAAGTCATTGAAAGAAAATAAAGCCAAGTTCCATTTCCCAACTTGTCCTGGCTCGAGTGGATCCAGCTCATCCACAGAAGCTTGAGTCAGCAATGTAACAGCCTTGCTCCTGGTGTGTGCCACCGTCATCTGTTCCCACATCTGCGGAAGGAACCCAGGCCTTCCTGGATTACTCCACCTCTTGCCTGACTACTCTGACCCTCACACTAGCACCCCTGGTCCGTTAGCCTAGCTTTGCCTCCAGATTCGACTTCTTTAGGCTCTCCTTGATTAACAACCTGTTTTGTTTTGCTGTGATGGCTCAGTGGCACTTTCTCTGTTCCCTCCAGCCCCAACCATGATTCATCACTTGGCTTCGAAAATCATGCACCACACTTTGGGGTTACTAGCCCTGGTCCTGTGGGACCAACTGGCTGGGATGTTGCCAGTACCATTTCCCCAACACAGAGAAGGGAACTGGACACCTCTCATCAGTATGCACGGAACAACATCTCATTGAGCACTCACCATCCATGATCATCATTGGCTGCCCCATCTGCACCCTAGCCCAGCTGTCTGGAATAAGCAGTCAGCTATCTATAAATCGCCTCATCCTGTCTTGGCTGTTCCCCAGCGCTAGGCCAAAGTGCCAGACATTTTCACAATATAATCAGGCACCAGGCCACTACTGTATTAATAATTATCTACTGTTCCATAACAAATGATCCAAACACTTAGCAGCTTACACAACAAACATATCAGAGTTTTGGAGGGTCAGGAATCTGGGAGCAGCTTAGCTAGATGGTGCTGATCCGGGGTCTCTCAGGAGGCTGCAGTTGTCGGCCAAGGCAGCAGTCACCTAAGGGGGCTGGAGCAGCTCACACTTGTGGCTGCTGGGAAGGAGCCTTCAGTTCCTCACCACATGGGTCACTTCATAGGGTGGCTCACGTGACATGGCAGCTGTATTCCCCCGGAGTGAGTGGTCTGAGAGAAAGTCCCCAAGATGGCAGCCACAATCTTTTCATAACCTCTTTTTGGGAATGATATTCCATCACTTCTATTCTCTAGAAGCAAGTCACTGAGACCAGCCCACATTTGAGGGGAAGGGAATTAGCTCCACCTCTTAAAGGGAGGAGTATTAAAGAATTTGGGAACATATCATGAAAACTACCACAACCATCAAACACATCCAGAAGGAAGGACAAGCCTTTCTCTGGCCTTCTGCCAGCATCCGTCAGGCACTCAAGGCATCTCTATCTCCTCCAAGCTTTGGTGTCCAGTTGTGGGGAAAGTCTATTCCTTTTTTTTTTTTTTTTTGAGACAGAGTCTTACTCTGTTGCCCAGGCTAGAGTGCCATGGCGTCACCCTAGCTCACAGCAACCTCAAACTCCTGGCCTCAGGCGATCCTCCTGCCTCAGCCTCCTGAGTAGCTGGGACTACAGGCCTGTGCCACCATGCCCAGCTAATTTTTTCTATATATTTTTAGTTGTCCAGCTAATTTCTTTCTATTTTTTTTTTTAGTAGAGGCGGTGTCTCGCTCTTGCTCAGGCTGGTCTCGAACTCCTGAGCTCAAACAATCCGCCCACCTCGGCCTCCCAGAGTGCTAGGATTATAGGGAAAAGTCTATTCTTGTATTCCAGCTGATCTGTGGGTTCCAGCTACCTGCCTTACTTGCTGTCAGCACCACTCCCAACAGGCTAGGCCTTGGTCCTACCTCCCCCTGCTTAGTCTGAGAGTCCCCTGGATTTACCTGATTCACATTCTGAGGTTTTGCTATATCTGCAGTCACGTAGTAGGAAAACTCCCAGATCAGATCCCCTGCACCTGCCAGAGCTGGATGGGCTTGGCCAGGCCTCGGTTTGACTGCCTTTCCAACTGCACAGCTCCCCTGGGAGCCACTTCTGCTGCCCTGCCTTTCCCCCAGCGTTCTTGCCAAGCTTCCCATTCATTTGACCTCTTCATTTCCAGCTGACGCTGAGAAGAATGCTGAACTAGATACTTTCCAACTGAAAGCCCAGTGCGCACATCCTAAACACACAGAAAAGCTGCAAGCCCCTGTGGGAAAATATCAGAGAGCAAATCCCCTTCTAGCCCACCCAGAAATAGCCTTGCGACCCCTTCCTAGGTGAAAAGTGACAAAAGTGACTACCAGGGAAGCAACTCTTTTATGCCTGAAAAAATGCTTTTAAAATGGATTATTTTTAATTATGATTTTAAATTCTTCATACCAAAAGCCCTAATAACATTAAATTTAGCTACTGATATCGGTCTTAAATATATTCCCATTAGTGTCATATGTCCTCATACATTATCACATATTTAGAAGTGCGTACCTATTATGTTTAATCTGCCTTTTTCATTTAATATTACTTCCTATAAAAAGTCCACATATCAGTACCCATATTTGTGATTTTTAATGGCCATGGGACATTCCAACTCATTGATGTGCCACAGTTTGGTTTAGCCACTCACCTCTTGCTGAATATTTGGTTGTTTCCAGCTTTTAACCATCATGATGGAACTCCCATTAACATCTGTCCAAGTTATTTTCCTTTGTTTTAAGGTGGCACATTAATTTCTTTTGTCTTAAGATTATTTCAATTTAAATGCTTTGAGCACACTTCAGGTTTTTCAAGATCATTTATTCCTGCCTATCGCTAAAGAGATTCTAGATGGCTTACAATAAGAGTACATATGCATTACAAGGCACTATTGGGCATGGACACCGATAGGATAATTGAAGTATAGATAAAAATAGAACTTAAAAGTTCATGTGAGGGCAATAACTTCTAAACCACATGATTCATGTTTTAAGAAGGGATAATGATGTCTATGAGTTTAGACTTCAATTACTTCCTGTGTTGGTATTTGTTTCTGTCCACAGAGGGAACTTTGCACATCAAAAAAAAAAAAAAAAAACCAACTCTATTCTGTCATTTAAAGCAACAGAATATGGTCATGACCTGCTATCTATGTGACCTCAAACAGGCCACTGAACCGCAGTATTCCTCAGTTTCCCCGGCTGTATGATGAGGATAATATTTAATGGCTTTACCTATAACATAGGGCTGTTATAAGAAACAAACTATTAAAGCACTTAGAACAGCTCCTAATATATAGCAAACACTATGTAAGTGTTTGTGAAATAAATAAAACAATGAATCCTCTACATATACAAGACAAAGAATAAAGAGAAATGAGGAAAACACATTTAAAGTCACAAATACAGTTCTATTTGGAAATGTTTGCCTTATATGAACACAAGATAAGAGTGAAAGATGATATAAACACTCTCCACACTGAAAAAGGCATGCGATTGATTGTTTAAACACACACACACACACACACACACACACATACATACATATATAAAGTCTTTTCTAAAATAAGTAAACTTATTTGGTTTTGGAATATCTCAAATGCCTGCACCTCACCTGAGGGGAAAAAACACAAAATATTCTTTTTCCTCTGCTTTAATCCAGTCTTGGTCTTTCTGGTGACCAGCCCCCACCCTGAAGCTGCCTAGGGGCTGCTAGCCATCATCAGTCAATCATTAGTATACAAAAAGACATCACTTTGGAGATTCTAAGCATTTTAGGAGTTATATGCCAGGAAATTTGGTCAAAGACCAAATATATATTTCACAATATCACATCCCCCCCAACCCTCCCTCCTGAACCTGGATCCCTCACATCAAAAGGATATACAACTCAAAAGATACTGCCACATTACTAGAATCTTATTCAATCATTAATAATTAGTCTGGTCCATCATATTGTATGAATGTTTCCCAGGGTAAGGCCACTCAGGTTGGCAGGCTTCCATTCTAGCTGGTCAGGTTCCAAAAGCAGGAGTGGTCTCAGCAAACATATAGTTTCACTCTTTCAGGAATCTGCTATAATTCAGCTAAGAGACAACGTCATCTCTTCCTCTGAGCCTCTTTCAAGGTGTTAATGTAATATTGGATTTCCCTCAATTTATAACCCAGTTATTCATTCTTTTACCCTCAGCTACTATTTCCCCTTCTTGCCATTAATACCCAAACTTTCTTTTTTTTTTACTTTTGGAAGAGACATAAGGATTGCCACTGTGCTGGTCTAAAATGCAAGCAGCAAGGCTAGTTTAATATTGCTGCTTGCATTTTAATACCTTCTCTAAGCACCTCCTCTTAGTCCACTCCCATTCAGACAGGGTAAGGTTACATGGGTCCAGAACCTATACAACAGGTGATATAAACGCATGTACTGTTAGCCCCAATTTTGCACAACTCACCTCCATCAGGCCCTCAGGAATTCTGACATAAGGTTTCTTAGGAATCATTCCTACTTTCAGCACTTTTCATTGCAGCCCGGTTCTGTGTCCACTGCATCAGGAAAGAAAAAAAAAATAGGTGATGTGGGGAAGAAAAAAGTATAGTCATTACACCAGCATAATCCTTTCTTGGCAAGAACTGCATAGTCCTACTAGCATCCTTCCCCAACCCCTCTTCCCCAGATCAATCAGAAACACAAAGGAAAATCTAGTCAGAATGCTATTTTAGTGCCACTCATGTTACCGAAAGCTCAGCACTTGGCCTTTGGCACTTGTCCCCACCCCGCCCCCCTAGGGCCAAGAATGAGGACAAGTGGTTTGAGAAGGAAAGATGAGTTTATTAATTTGCCTGCAAATGAGGAGGATGGAGACTACTGTCTATAATGCTATTGTCCTACCATCTCCTGTAGCACAAAGAACAAAAGACATTATCCTGCCCCTCCCCATCACTGGCCTGAGGCAGGGATGTAGGTTTCAGTTCCCAATAAAGAGTGGGGGATATTTTAAAGAGACAGAAAATATTTTTGCCATTTTCCCCCCTCAGGCCATTCCTTCTGTTACACTAACGTTGAGTGTGAGCACACACTTGTGAAGGCATGTAAGGCAGCCCTTCATGCTTTTACCTCCCTGTTTTAGACAATCAATGATTGAACTGCCCATTTCACTTCTCTATCAAATTATTACTTTTAGAAAAATATCTCTTTGCCCATTGCTGGCCATCGTAGGCTGTACAATGTGTTCCCTGGTCTGAAGAAATGACAGTTGGCCATCCAAATCCGTGCAGTATCTTCTGTTTTGTTTTTTTTATGGCACTAGGAGCATTTGCATCTTCCAGCGGGTGAGCAAAGCCCAGTCCGGAGTCAGTGTCTATTTCTGTCAAGACCCATTTGTAGTTCCTCCCCGGGCTACCAGCATCAGTCTCACTTGCCAGCTATGTTCAGGGCCTTCCCACCAGGGAATCTGTCCTGCAGCCATCTGCAGTCTCGGTCCCTTGCTGGCAGACACAACAGTTCTCATTGGCATTTTGTGCCTGAGAGGGTGCAAGAGGGTGTCTGGATTTAGCCCATCCCTGCACTACTGCAGTGCCCTCAAATCCATTCATTTCATGGACCCAGGTGGCCACCTTGAGGGAGCACACAGGGATATCTGTTTGTCAATTCCAGTCCCTTCCAAAGCTGGAAGGGGGCTCTTCTGATGGTCATCACATGTCCTACTTTAATCGAAGCCCACAAATTTCCATAGGGCCACGCACACCCCATACGAGCATCCCTTTAAAATGCCAGGTTTCCCATGCACTCTGTCTGACCATGTGGACAGGCTGCTAGCCACTGCCTACAAGTTAGCAAAAACCCAAACATAGGGGTTTTTACCACTGTACAACTCTTTCATCATTGCTAGGAAAGAAGAATGAAATTTAGCCCACCAAACTGATTTATTTTTACCTTCTTTGATCAGAGTGGCATCCTTCCAAATAGAATGTTGCCAATTAACCTTGGAAGTGCCATCCACCAACCAAGCAGCTCTTTGTCAGTCAATTGAAAGCTGTTTATAGGGCACTGTGGAATCCTGCAGCTCCTTACACAGTCCCAGAGTTCAGTCCTAGGGGAAAAAGAGGTTTCCTGCTTGTGAGTATCTCCTCCTTGCATTCCCCAGGTAGTGTGATACTGTATAAACCATTTCCATTTTATTAGGGAACTCTTCTGGGCACTGCCAACCCCATTAGAGCATTTCTCTGACATCCCCCAAGACAGCATGGGCACTTCAGGTGCCTTCAGTCATAGAGGTAGCTTCAATTAATGTCCCATAACAAGGAAGTAAATGCCCTTCAAGTGGAAATTCTCTAGTCCAAAGTCACAGTGCTCATAGCTGGGAGGTGCTCACAGGCCTTTGCCATGAACCCCACTAAATACTCCACAGAGGACTACCAAATGGAGAATTTGTCCCCACCAGCACTCTGGCTTCTATTCTACATACGCTCTCTGGGCTTGGGCAATCTTACTGGTTCCCATTTAGCTTGTCTGATTAATATTGCTTGAAGGGCAGGTTTACATGCCTTCTGCTTTATAGCACTAGGTAGGGGGAACATTCCCCAGTCACATAGAATGTCCATTCCTATAAAACATTTAGGTAAATGAGACACAACTACTTCGCATAAACATTCCAACTTTCATAATTCTATCAATCCTTACATTTTTATGTTCTAGTCCCAGGAACTTCTCTTCTCCAGCCCAGACCATTTTACCCTGTCTTAGGCAAAAGGCCTTAGCAGGGGGCTGAGCCAAGGGACCCTGGCCCTTTTGTCAATCTTTATCTTGATTAATTTGCCTATTGCCCCAGGCAATTTTAGATCAGCTTTCCCATTGTAATCTGCCTTCTGACTTTTTAAAATTTCTCAAAAATGGAGTAAATAGAGCAAACCCGTTTAGAGCCCTTTAATATTGGAGGACCAGCAGGGCTCCCTTTGGTCACAACTTCCAATAGTGTTGTATTAAGACTTTTGTTTTAACCCCATCAGTGGTCATCTTATTCATCCCATTTTTAATAACCATCTAAAGATTTTTCACCCTGCTCGGACGAATCCCATAACTCTCCCCTTTGCTTTTTCTTCCTGGTTTCACCTTTATCAACATTTTGTTTACTCACTATATTTCTTAATAACCATTTAAAAATTTCCACCTTCCTGGAATGAAGCTTTTGAATCTCCCCTCTGCCTTTACCCATTCTTTTGTTACTCAACCTATTGTTTTTATTAGCATCTGTAAGACCCATGAGGGGAAGCTGAGAGCAAACTCAATAAGGCTTCCCTGACTGTAGATTGATTTTGCAGTAAGGTTGGTTGGAGTACCCATGGGAATGGGGCCCCTTTAACCACAGCGTTTATCAAGACCTGGGTAATGAGCATATTCAGCAGGTGAATATTTCAGTCATCATAAAGCCAGGCCCATCTGGTTGTACATAAAACATGTGTGAACTAAAATAAAATCTTAAGGCTCCAGCTGACTGAATAGACCCCCTCTTGGCCGAGGGAATATCCTAAAACTAAACTGCCTGCCACAAGGAGGAAGGTCAGACATGCCTCATCATGCCCCACCCCCCTTCTTGGGGACATCCTTTGTAACCCATTAACAGGCCTAATGGTATGCAAGACAAACCTGCAGGTCCTCAATTTATATAACAAATATATATCCGGTGGCCTGTCTCTGACTAATAGCTCCTTATCTTAAAACATTCCAAGCCTTTAGACAAAGCTTCATGTCTTTAAGCAATTATAAGTCAAAGAATCTTTAAACCCATCTATAACCTGTAAGCCGCTGCTTGAAGATGTCCCACCTTTTTGGGCCAAACCAGTGTATGCCTTCCGCGTATTGATTTATGAGTTTACCTGTAACCCCTGTCTCCCTGAAACGTCTAAAACCAAACTGTAACCCAGCCACAGCAAGTCCACTTGCTCAAGGCTTCTTGGGCATGACTCTGGGTCATGGTGCTCAAATTTGGATCAGAATAAATCTTTTTGAAATTATTTTCCAGACTTTGGCTTCTTTTCTGTTCATACATGTCAGCTGCTTCATCTGGGGTGCTCCACGTAGCATTTACCGGGGGAGTTGGGCAGTCCCCATTCTCAGGGTAACACTTTACAGTGGCTTTTATCCAGTCCAACAGGCTGGCTGTTCCCTCCGGAATAACCTCCTGTGTCTGGATCAGGTACAGCCATCTGCGACTGTTCCATGGTGAGCTGTGGATACTGCATTGACCCAAACTTGTCCTTCCACTCTGCAGCATTCAAAACCAAGGACACTGCCCCTAAACTACTCACTCTCACAATTCATTTTAACACAGATTCCTAAGGAAACTGATACTGATCTACAAAACAAAAATTCCTTCACACTATACCCTCTGGTTTCAGTAGCTACGTGGTTTTGCTCTCCTCCCACGTTGGCTACCTTCTCAGTGACCAAAAGTCTTAAGGATACTTTCTGTTTTCCCTGCAGAATTTTTCCCTTTCTGGGTGGCTTTGAGGAATAGTGGCCAAAGCTCAGACTCACTAAAATCTGAGCTTGATCTAGCATCGTGGTCCAACCTAGCACTCTCTTTTAATTCCATTTTAGCTATTATACACAACAATAACCAAGGGATTAAATATTTCACTTTTATTCTTACTAGTTTGCATTTCCTTATGCACTCAGTGAGCCAACTCCCCAAGAATTGGACCCATCCCTAAATTCCAGTAGTAACTTTTACCTTCAGTAACGGAGTGTAGCTCAGCTTGTTACTGAACCAAACACAGGTCTGCTGGCCTAGCCCAACAAAGCCAGGCACTGACGCCAAGAGGTGCAGCAGGAGAAAGAGTCATTTTTATATTATGGCACGAAGCAAGGAGAACCGGCGGCTAATACTTAAGACCCAAACTCCCTGATGGCTTATACGCAAGAGTTTTTAAAGACAGGGGTACATTTCAGGAAAGCAGAAGTTGCAGCAAAATTGCAAATCAATACATAGAGGTTATATATTGGCCTAGTCCAAAAAGTCAGGATATCCTGCAATGGGGGCCTATGAGTCATAGGCGGATTCAGGGATTCTTGGATTAGTGGAAATGAATGTTAAGATGTGCATGACTCTCTCTAGACCCCTCAGAGAGAAATTTAGAACAAAGAAGTGATCAGAGTTTAATTCCTCAGTTCCCCCTTATCTGCATTTTCCATCTGATGGGGGTTTCTGAAAACCAATTCAAGAATATATGTTAAGATGCCATCCTTTAGTTTCCATAGAGAACCAAAACAACTCATGACTCTGGCTTGCTGGGAGGATGATTATTATTATGTAACAGAGGTAAAGATTTGAAAAAGGGCAAGGAAATGTTTTCCAAGTTGTCTTTTTAAAACCCCCCACCCTTTCGGGGAATTAAAACCTATATTTCTGTCCGAGACCAGTAATCAAAGGGACAGAAAAATGTTCTTTGCAGTTTGTTTTCTAGTATCTTAAACCACAGGAGATGGCCCAAGAGAATTGTCCCTGACAAGGATCATGAGATCATCCTCACCAGAGATAAGGTCGACTGAAACCACCAATCATAGCTAAACAGCAATAGCCTGAAGCCATGACGTGTGACATTGGTCTTGTAGTCCCCAGCCCAACCACCGAAAACTCCCCTTTTAAAAAGCCCTGTTTTTCTGTTTAAAGTCAGGATGGCAGTCTTTGAGACACTAGTCCACCGCCCTCCTCATTTGCTGGCAAATTAGTACACTTCTCTTTCCCTTTCCTCAAACCACTTGTCCTCGTCCTTAGTTCTCACTGATTTGGCCTCGGGACAAGTACTGAACTTTTGGTAACAATTATTCTCTTCCTGTTCCTCAAGTTGCCCATTCACTTTTCAAGCCTAGCTAGGTGCCCAGAACTTCCCCTGAATGGACTTAAGATTTCCCTTTATTTCCATGCTTAGGAGGCCCTGCAACCCCTTAAGAGGGGTCCCTGCTCCGTCTCAAGCTGCAGCTCCGTATCATGCATGACCATGTGGCTACCTAGGAGTCAAAAGTTCCTCATCCCCCACCCTTAAATCCCTTCTTTCCCCAAACGGCATGTTTCCACGAGCCAGGGCCATTTTAGCAAATCCTACTTCTCTGCCACCAAATCTGTGTGGAAAAAAAACAAACTTACAGTGCTTTTCCTATCCTCTCACTCAACAGCTACCAACACAGAAGACTTCTGTGACCAAACATGGGAGGGGTTTTTCCCACATACCAAGCAAGCAACCAATTCTGCAGCAGACACTAGCTGGATGTCCCCTAATCCAATTCAAAGGGCTCCAGGTAACAAGAAATCCCCAGGAGAGCAAATGGTTTTTCAAGTCCAGGACTCAGATGATGAATGAGGCGGACTGGGACTTCATGTCTCACTAGTGGCTCCAATCCAAACATCCCCACAGGAGCCCTGGGTATGAATGACAGTGGGAACACAATTAGTGGACTTTTTAATTGACACAGATGCATGGGCAGAAGTAGTCTGGGGCCCCCGTGGCCGCCACCCCAGCCCTCAGCACCAGCCACACATGGCACTCCATGAACCAGGCAGGGGGTGGCTGAGCACCAGCTGAGGAACTCGTCACCGCAGGCCCAGGAGGCAGGCCCTGGGGAGCTGCCGCTAGAGCTGGCACTGCTCCGCCACCGTCTTCAGAGACCCTGATATCCTCAGTGGCCACATTAGATCTGGGAAAGCAATGGGAGTGTCGGGAGCTGTTCCAGAAGTGGCAGAAGCTCACCTGCAACGGTGCCGCCAAGCTCCTGCCGGCTTTGAATACCAGGGCCTGGTGAAACACACAGGAGGCTGCCATCCAAGAAGTAAGTAAGTTCTATTCCTCCCGAGGTCTACCAAAAAGCGAGTAAGGCCATATGGGCAGACAGGACCCAGGGCGTGCAGAAGGAATTTAAATTCCCAATACCAGTGAGTGTAGATTTGTGTAGGATCTACATGCCATTAATGATATTGTAAAAGTGAGTATGAATGGTACTCAGTCGCATTTGAATGGCAGGATCCTGAGACTAGGATGACCTCACAACACTGCTGGACTGTGTTGCCTCAGGGGTTTAAAAACTCTCCTACCCTGTTACTAATAGCAAAGCCCTTGTATGAAGCCCTTAAACGGACAGATGTGGAGCCCCTGATCTGGCAAAAAGCCTTTGAAAAACTAAAGCAGAGTCTTAAGACTGCCCTCACTTTGGGGTTCCTGACTTGCAGAAAGAATTTAAATTATACATTCATGAAAAACAAGAAATGAGCCTTGGAGTCTTAGTACATATGGTGGGAGACATCCCATGGCCAGTGACATACTTGTCAAAGCCAACTGGACAATACTGTGAGAGGATGGCCTTCTTGCCTCTGGGCAGTAGCAGCTACTTATGACTTGTTACAAGAGGCTGAAAAATTCACCTTAGGACAACCTGTTGTAGTATATGCCCCCCACCAGGTTCTGACTTTACTAGAACAGAAGGGACGATTATTGGCTGACCGCAGGAAGGCTAGGAAAATACCAGCCATCCTTTTGGATAATCCAAATGTTAAATTAAAGACTGTGTCTACTCTAAATCCTGCCATCCTGTTACCAGCTAAAGAGAATGAGCCTTTACAGCATGACTGTTTAGAGATTCTGGAGGCTGTCTATTCTAGCAGGATGGATCTGTGCATACCATTTGGAAGGAAAGGGGGCTCCTGACGGCAGGACATAACGATATTAAGTATGCCACTGAAATAATGGCCCTGATGCAGGCTGTGGCTGAGCCCAAGCAGGTGGCTATCATGCCCTGCCCCGGTCACCATAAAAGGAGACACGTACTTTGCAAAAAGAAATCAAGCCACTGGCAGAGCTGCTAAGGAGGCTACTAATGATGATCTGTTCCTCAGGGCCTTGATATGCCAGCTAAATTTAGATCAATATAAACCCCTTCTAAAACTAAAGACTGGGGCTCTAATACTTGGGATGATACAGGTAAGTGGAGACAGGATTATCATAGACTCATTCTACCCAAAGCCTTGGTTTGGCCCCTTTGTGAGGCACCTACATGAATGCACATATTATGGGCATGATGCCTTAATGGATTTGGTGGGACTTCATTTAAGAGGATCCCGTTTGACACGTAACTCAAGAGCTGCCAAATTCTAACCACTATGTATGAGTTTGCCTCTTTCAGGTCCCTGCCCCAGTTGGAAGCAGAAAAGTGAAAGGGACCCTATGAAGTGCCTCTAACAACTCACACCTCATTGAAATTGTCAGGAGTAAAACCTTGGGTCCATCATACCAGAGTAAAGAGGTGTCCCACGGAAGAAGAGAATCCAAGCCCCCAGAGGATGAGCCAGCCTTTAGGCGATCTAAAGTATCTGTTTAAGAAGAAGGAAAAATAAAAATGTTGATAGACTCTTGCTAACCTTTCTTTGGTTATTTTTTCTGTCTATAGGATGGACAGACAACTCCTTAGTGAGGATTTTCCAAACTATCACCTCTTCTGCTGATCTGTCTCACTGCTGGGTTTGGCATCCTAAACCTTGTTCAGTGCAAGTATTCTTGTATGTAATTTCTTACACTCTGAATTTGCAGAAGCTGGTCTCTCAGATCACCTACAGGGTGTGACTAATGGCTCTGTACTCAGAGGTCCCATGTTTCTTCCTTGCCCAGCCCTGTATCAGACATTATGTACAAGGTGACAGTAAGGACCCACAGTCCTATCAGTATCTTAGATACCAAGTGGGGTAAAATCTTTCTTATCAGGTATCCTCCATTTCGCCTTGTCAATCTTCACAGTTGTAGCTGTTGCTTATGCCCCTTTTCACGTGGTAATCTGTTATATTTTTGTACAAACCAGAAAAAGCAATGGCATAAACAAGCACAAACCTTCCATCTAAAACATCACCGCAATTCAACAGGAAGTAGCTCAATGACTACGTCACCCCTCCTAACATGTATATGGAGGGGTAAAATTGACAGTGGGGAAAATGTAACAGAAGTAAGGGTCTGAAAAAGGGCAAAATGTTGTAGAGGTTGTCTCTTTAAAACCCCTCACCCTTTTTGAAGAATTAAAACTTACTTTCCTTCCCAAGGCCAGTAATCATAGGGGCAGAGGTGTGTTCTTTGTTCTTTGTTTTCTAGTACCTTAAACCACTAGGTTTAAGGTACTAGAACCTAGTACCTAATGGCTCAGTGGGATTGTCCAGGCAGAGGCTCAGATGGCTCTGTGGGATTGTCCAGGCAGAGGTCATGAGATCATCTTCACCGGAGATGTTATAGTTAAACAGCAGTAGCCTGAAGCGGAATACCCCCTTTAAAAGCTCTGCCTTTCTGTTTAAAGGGGGGAAACGATGGTTCTTTAAGATCGGAGTCTGCCATCCTCCTCATTTGCCAGCAAATCAATAAACTTTTTTTTCCTTCTCAAACCACTTGTCCTCATTCTTCATTCAGCCTTGGGGAAAAGTACCAAATTTTTGGTAACTGTGAGGCCCAAGAAATCTACATTTTACATAAAATAAGAAAGTGAAGGAAGCATCAATTTATGTAGATGTCCCTGGGTAGGTGGAAGAATGTTTAATTCTGTCTTGTCTCCAGTTGTTACTTGTAAGATAAACTTGTAATTCGTTTTTAGTGTGGAATTGGATAGGCTTTAGTTTTAGGTGCTAGACATAGGTACGATTTGCATGTCCTTGCTTATGGGAGGTTAGCAAGAAATTTCCTTAATGAATGATCTGTAGGACCAGTTCTTCACAGGTGGCTGAGGCTGTGATTTTCTTTTTGCAAAAGCTAAATCCCCAATACTGCCCCCCTTCAGACACAAATTGCAAGTCCAGGCTTCCAGAACTTCTGGCCACCAGCTTCAAATTGGGGTTACCACAACCCCTTCTTTGGGTTTGATTAATTTGCTAGAGCAGCTCACAGAACTCAGGGAAATAGTTACTTACATTTGCTGGATTATTATGAAGGATATTACAAAGGACACAGATGAAGAGATGCATATGGTGTGGTATAGAAGAAGGAGCATGGAGCTTCCCTGCCTTCCTTGGGTGTGCCACCCTCCGGGAACCTCCACACGTTCAGCTATCTGGAAGTTCTCTGAACCTAGTCCTTTTGGGTTTTTATGGAAGCCTCATTACATGGGCATGATTGATTAAACCATTGGCCATTCAACTTAACCTTCATCCCCTCCTCCCTCCCTGGAGGTTGAGGGCTGGAGCTGAAAATTCCAACCCTCTAATCTGCCTTGGCCTTTCCAGTGACCAGCCCCCACCCCATCCAGAAGCTACCTAGGGGCTGCCAGCCATCAGTCAATCATTAGCATTCAAAAAAAAATAAAAAACCACATCACTTTGGAGATTCTAAGGATTCTAGGAATTGAGTGCCAGGAAACTGGGTTGAAGACCAAATATTTCACAATATCACATCACCCAAAAAACCATTCTTCTTCCAGATACAGTGTTTGGGGTTTCTGATCAAAGATTTTTTCCAAAAGATATTTCTTCTTCTCCCCTAAAAAGAGTTTTCCCCTCTTAAAAAAAATCTGTTAGATCTCTATCTTGTGCCACTACCAAAATAAATACCAGATGGATTAAAGATTAAAATATAAAGAAAAACTGGTTTAAAACTAGTAGAAAATATATGCACATGTTATATAATCTCAGTGTAGTGAAAGTCTTCCCAAGCATAACACCAAGGGCAGAAAATCCAAAGGAAAAATTGATTTATAAACTAAATAAATATTTATAAATGCTGTAAAAAATATCATAAATAAAATGTAAAGCTAAAAGACAAGCTTGGAAAAAATATCCATAATATATATAGATGTCAAAGATATATATCCTTAATATATAATGAGCTCATAAAAAATAAATAATGAAAACCAAACAGCTCATAGAAAAATAAGCAAATGATGTGAATAAACATTTCACAATAGAAGAAATGTATATGGGAAAGTAATGTTACCCTTTCCAATAATCACAGAAGTGCAAATCAAAGCAATGATAAAATATAGTTTTTCTTGTATTAATAGAAAATTGGCAAACAAGTTTAAATTTTTGTGAGCATATGGGAATCAGATACACTCACACCTTGCTGGTGGGAGTTAACATCACTTCTGGAGGACTGGAAATACAAGAGAAGCAAAAGCCTTTAAATATATACACCTGTTGACCCAACAATTTCACTTCTAAGAAATTGTAAGGAAATGAGCAACAATGCGCATAGGAATGTTCACAGCTGAGTAAAAATAACGGGAAACGTTCTAAATCAGCGGTCCCCAACCTGTTTGGCACCAGGGACCAGTTTCATGGAAGATGATAACTCTTCCACGGATGGGGGTGGGGGTGAGGCAGAGCTGTGATGTGAGCGACGGGGAGTGGCTATAAATACCAATGAAGCTTTGCTCGCTTGCCCACCACTCATCTCCTGCTGTGCCCCCCTTCCTAAGTTTCATGGAAGACAATTTTTCCAGGGACCGACGGGATGGCCGTGGGGAGGAGGGTGGCTGCAGAGCTCTGCGGCCTAGTCCCCAACAGGCCACGGACCTGTACTGATTCACGGCCTGGGGGTTGGGGATCGCAGTTCCAAATTACAATACAGCCATATGATGAAAGGGTATAAACAGCATTAAAAATTATATGGTTGAAGAATGGGAATATATACAAGACGAACTGCCAAATTCAAAACAAAAATATCAAAAACCAGTGAGTACTAGAAGGACAACCCTTTTCAGTCCCCTGCTTAAAACTGTTCAGTTATTTGCCATCATTCTTAGAATAAAGTTGAAAACTCTTAACCTTCATGGTCTGTCTGGTCCCTGTTTCAGATTCAACTTCCTCATCCCCTGCATTGCTCTTTTCCCATCACCTTAGCCTTCTTTTAGGTCCCAGAACAGGGGTCAGCAAGCTTTTCTGTAAAGGGACAGATAGCAAATATTTTAGGCTTTGCAAAGGGGCCATATGGTCTCTGTCCTAACTATTCAACTCTACAGTTGTAGTACATAAGCAACCACAGACAATAGGTAAATGAATGGGCATGGCTGTCTTCAGATAAAATTTTATTTACAAAACCCAGAAATGCACCAGCAGGTCATAGTTTGCACATCCCTGTCCTAGAACACCCTATATTCCCTCCAGGCACTGGACTTTTGCTTTCCCACGTGTTGTCACTTTTGCTTAAAAGGACCTTCCCTTCTCGTCCTTCCCTCCCCTCCCCACTTTCTTTTCCCTCAACACTCAAACCTCCTTTACCTGGCTACTTTCTAATCATCTTTCAGATTTCAACTCAAATGGCACTTCCTAAGGAAAACCTTCCTTAATGTCTAGACCAGGATCGGCCCCCCTCTCATACACTCTCACAGCACAGCATGCCTTTTCATAGCATTTAGCACAATTTTTCATTGCATATTTAATTTTGTGATGATGGAAAAATCCTCATTAGACTCGGAGCTCCATGGATACGAGGACAGAGGCTGTTTTGTTTACCGGTATATCTCCAAAGCTTACAAGAGGGCCCAGTGAATCCCTGCTAAATGAATGAATGACATACACTAAATGGTTATCTTTGTGTCATACAATCATGGATGATACTTGGTTTTTCTCCATTGTGCTTAAATGTGTTTTCTGTTTTCTCTGTTGCGCCCATATCGCTTTTATAATCGGGGGTGGGGGAAAGTAAAGATATAAAAAGTAAATTTTTATTTTTTAATTAATTAATTTTTTTCAGATAGGGTCTTGCTCTGTTGCCCAGGCTAGAGTGCAGTGGCGTCATCACAGCCCATTGCAGCCTCGAACTCCCAGGCTCAAGCCGTCCTCCTGGCTCAGCCTCCTGAGTGGCTGGCACTACAAGCACATGCCACCACTCAGCTAATTTTTAAAAAAATTTGTTGTAGAGATGGCCGATGCATTGTTTTTATACTGTTTTAAAAATTTACTTTTGACAGGGCACGGTGGCTCACGCCTGTAATCCTAGCACTTTGGGAGGCTGAGGCAGAAGGATCACTTGAGGCCAGGAGTTCAAGACCAGCCTGGGCAACATAGCAAGACCCTGTTTCAACAAAAATTTTAAAAAATTAGCCGGATGTGGTGATGCACACCTGTAGTCCCAGCTACTCAGGAGGCTGAGCCAGGGAGTTTGAGGCTGCAGTGAGTCGTGATGACACCACTGCACTCTAGCCTGGGCAACAAAGCAAGATCCTGTTGCAAAAAAAAAAAAAATACGTTAAGAGGCATAAGAAAACTGAGTAAATGCATGGGTGGAGTTATTCCGGAAGGTCTCCTTGGAAGTGGTTTTCAAGCCAGGTCTTCAAACTGATGGATGTATGTGAACTGGTAAAGGGGGAACGAAGGGCACAGCAGGCGAGGGGACCAGGATGAGCAAAGACAGGAAAGCAGGAAGTAACGTGCTCCTGTACTGCTGCATGAAAATGCAAATGGAAAATCATAAAACCAAAAATTTCAGGGGAGACCAGAAACAGACAGCATAGAGGAGGGTTAATAATGGGTTTCTTTTTCTTTCTTTTTTTTTTTTCTTGAGACAGAGTCTCGCTCTGTTGCCCTGGCTAGAGTGCAGTGGCGTCAGCTTAGCTCACAGCAATCTCAAACTCCTGGGCTCAAGTGATCCTACTGCCTCAGCCTTCCAAATAGCTGGGACTACAGGCATGCACCACCATGCCTGGCTAATTTTTTCTATATACTTTTAGTTGTCCAGCTAATTTCTATTTTTTTGGTAGAGATGGGGTCTCGCTCTTGCTCAGGCTGGTCTCGAACTCCTGAGCTGAAACCATCCTTCTGCCTCGGCCTCCCAGAGTGTTAGCATTACAGGCATGAGCCACCATGCCCGGCCCAATAATGGGTTTCCATTGAACTTTCCCCTCTCTTTTTCTTTCTTCATCTTGCTTTTGAAAGTGTGCCAAATAGCAAAGCCCAAAGAGTGCCCCTGATGTGCTTTCTAAAGAATTCAAGATAGTTCACATTTCAAATCAAAACTTGAATACTCCAATTTAGCTGGGGCTCCGTGGAGAAGTGTGGTCCCACCTGGGTGACACATCCAATGTAGTCACTAGAGAGCGCCAGTGATAATCAAGCTACTTTAATAAAGTGCACTGGAATGGCTGAGATGCTTTTTCTCAGAGATTGTCTGCAGATTCCTCTGTCTCTTGAATTTCAGTTCTTGCTCCTTATCCATCAAAAAGATTCACTCCCCGGCTAGGAATGCACCAAACATTTTGACCAAGTACTTATCTGCACAACCACAAAACCAATATCATCAGTTAGGGGAAAACAATTTCCTCTGGCAAGTAGAGACAGCCTAATTGCTTAATCTGACAGGTTATTAATGGTTCAAGCCAACCAAAAGCATAATGGATATTGATAACCACTGGCAGGTTGGACATTTGATGCATACAGTATTGCTGGAAATTACTTACATCAAGGGTTGCAACTGACCGTTAGACTAAATTGTCCAATCTCCATGGGTTTCATTAAACAGTTCTATCAACTTGATAAAATGCCAAGCCAGAAAGTTAGCCCACTAACTTTAGCTCTGGAAAAAAAAAAATCCAACAGGGTGGAAGATATTTACAATATTTATGTTCCAAATCAGCGTAAAAATAAATCTCCTTGGTAAAATTGCACTCTGGATGGTGGGGATGGTTTTCCCCCCACTCTGTCTGGATGGTTTGGGGAACCAGGCCTAGACTGAGCCATAACCTGGAAATGACTACGAGTTGGAGGGAGCTGACGGTGGCATCAAGTTTAGTTTTCGAGGATATTCAGGGCCTGATTCATTACTCGTTGGGCTCTTTTGGAGAAAAAGTTGAGCATCATCCAAAGAAAGTGTCATTTCCTCAGGCCCCATCTCCCCTTGCAGAGCAGCTGGAATAAGCTAACATGTGGACAGAAACGGCAACTGTCCCTGCCCCCACCAGTGGGTGTCTGAATGCAGTCCTGAGTCTCATTTGGGAGGAGAGGACTTTGAAAAGGCGTGGGGAAGCCCAGTAATCACTGCTGAGTAATCAGAGGAAAAATAATTCATGGCACCCTGGGAGTTCCAACCCACATTCTAGACGTTAATAAGCCCCTTCCATATGATCAGCAACAGCAGAAAGTCAAGTCTTCAAGATTAAACTGGACTGGAGTTTAGAAGAAGGAGAAATGCCTCTATTCAGTGCAATAGAAAAACAGAGAGACTAAGAACCAAAACAGCAAGTATAGCAACAACAACGAGAAGCCCCCTCTTGCCTTGGGGAGGTGGAGGGGCTGAGGGTAGTGCCAGCAAAGCCCAGGAAGGTTGCTGCTACAATCCTCTAGGTGACAGATGATGTTAATCTGAACTAAAGCAGTGGTGAAGGCGGTGCAGAAGGAAAAGGGGAGAGGGACATAAAAGATATTTAGGAAGTAGAATCAACAGGACTTACAGATGGGGAAGGGGCCACTGAGTGAAGAATCTGATATGCAATGCTAACACACAATCCTTCAATGCCTGCGGTCCCAGCTACTCAGGAGGCTGAGGCAGGAGGATCACTTGAGCCCAGGAGTTTGAGGCTGTAGTGTGCTCTGATCACACCTGTTAACAGCCACTGCACTCCAGCCTGGGCAACATAGCAAGACCCTGTCTCTAAAAAAAATGTCAATGAATAATAAAAATTAAATGAGTTAATATTTGTAAAGCACTTAGAATAGTGCCTGTCATATAATAAGAGCTATGTAGGTGCTTGCCATGATCATTGTTATCTTCCCAGCCAAACTGGAAGTGTGCAATACCAGGCTAGCTAGCCAGGATGTGGCAGAAGAAATTCTGCATTCAACACAATATTCTATAAGTCTGTGATTTTAATAGTTTTTACATGCCACCCTCCTATACCTGCCCTTCCAGACACACAGGTGACTAGCTCAGAGTTGGGCTGTTGCTGGTACAACACCAATAGCCAGCACCCATATATGAATGTACTTTGAACCAAGTGCTTTTACAAGACATCTCATTTGACAAGAACTCCATAAAGGGGGCAGAAGCGAGGTGCTGGCTCTTCACATCCCTATGCTTAGTGCTTTCTCCAACTCCAGCCCAGGCTCTGTAGGGAAAAGAACTAGGTCTTTTCTGCCCTTAGCATTCGCCCACAGCACCAGCACTCAGCAGGCAGTCTCAGGTGGTGATTCCAGTACAACAATGAGGTTAAAACTACCGGCTCTGGAAGCAAACGACCTGGTTCAAGTTATACTTGAATCCCAACTCTACCACTGTGTGACCTTGAGAAGTTAGTTCACTTCTCTAAGCCTCAGATACCCCATCTGTATAATGGGAGCAATGACAGTACTTTCCTCAGAGGGTTATTGAAAAGATCAGAAGAGGTGCCCTTAGTGTCTGGCTCCAAGCCCAAGAACTAAGTTATACTTAGTGTTCTTGTTTGAATGCATTATCGCCGAATGTATGAAGTAAGGAGCTTTAAGTAGTGAAGGCAAGAGTTAAAGAGTAAAATAATGGGGATTTTTTTTTTCCTCCTAAAGGATAATCAGAACAGTGTTCCCACAGAAAGACACTTGCACAGCCATAGGCCTAGTTCCAGGAAAGGAGCAAAGAGTTCTGAGGGTGAAGAGGAAAAGGTATGAAGGAAGAACAGCCCAAAATAGATTCAGGAACCCGTTGCTTGGCCTGGAAACCTGAAAACTCCGGAGTCGGCTCCTCTGAATATTATTTTACGATTCTAAAATGTGAGCTCAATTACATTAGGATCAAAAAACTCTGGCATGAGCTGCAAACAGCTGGGCTCTTGCTATAAATTCCCTGCTGTGACCGAAGCATAATGAAGTTGGGGCTTTTTCGTGTGCATTTTTTTTTTAACCCGCGCGAGAAAAATATAGCTCTAGAAAGTGAAAAAATGCAACTGCCCCTGTTAGACTCTATGTAAATCTATTTAAATCCAGAAATGGCAAGCCCTTGCCAGTCGAGGCTAAATGACTTCTCAAGCATCCCAGCCGCGATGAAAGGGGCGCACAGGCTTGGCAAAAACAAGACCAAAGCTGCGAGAGGCCGGAAATGCCCACTTCCCTCCTCCAAACCCTGGGCCGCTTAGCACCACCTTTCTGTAGTGCTCCGAAGAGCCCCTCAAATAGCCCGCCGGGGTGACAGCTGAGCTTGGCACACAAAGAAAGGCAGCAAGGTAAACGCGCCTTTCTCCCAGCTCGGTGGCATCTCTCGGCTGCATCTCTCGGCTGCTGCCAAGATGGAGTCGTTGAGCGCTTGCTTACTTTCACCTGGTGTCTTTCTTTGTCACAAAGGAACTGTCAAGAAAACCATCAAGTGCCGAGGCATGTCCTGGCACAGAGAGGAGAGGGAAGGGTGAGAAGTACAGTCTGCGATCTGAAATAGCAGCGACTCCATACTGCCTTAAGCTTGGGGAAGGGTTTGAGCCTAGGGGCCATTTAAAATCAACTGCCTAAAAAGAAGGGCTGCTTTGTCAACTCGTAAAATACGGGATCGTGGCCATGTTTTCCCATTATCTCACAGTGATTTCTGAAAATTGGGGGCTGTCTCCCCCAAACAAACAGTTTATGATGACAATCAGTTGTCTCAGATGAATATTATGGATTAGCTGGACTACTGTCATGCACCGAATTATAAATGAGCCTGTACTAGTAGTTATCTTTTTGAGTATCACACCTCACCTCTTCAATTATGCAATAAGACAGTGGAAGTCTGAGGTAGTGCCTTGTGCTTTCAATAGAAACTCCTAGAACCTGCATAGCTGTGATGTATTGGAAACAATCCTCAGGAGAGCTGAATTCAAATCTTGGCTCTGCACATAGTAGGTCTATGATGTTGACTCAGTTCCAGGACATCCCTGGACTACAGCGGCTCATCTGTGTGAGAGAGATGCCTTTAGGAGGGCCAGAAAGTGCTTCTAGGACTTGAGAAGTGAACTTGGGATTCAAGGAGCCACAAGGTGCATATGGATCTCCCTGGAGCATCCATTTTACTCAAAGAGAGAGAAAGGAGGGGACAAAATTATTTGTGTAGCAAAATAAACCCTGAGATATTATAGAGTAGAATGCAAAATGCTCATGATTTTCTTAGCACATCGGGAAAGCACCTGGTTCCTACCAGGTACAAAATACATAGGCTTTAAAATGCATTATTGAGTCTCACGTATCTTTTGGTCAAATAAAAACAGAAAAGAGCAATGTATTAATCAAGATCAGTCTTAGTTTTACAACTGAGAACTTCCCAGGTGATAAATCTCAGATAATCTGTCAGAAGGGAAGTACCACATCTGCCTAACTTTGCATATGACTCACACACTTTTGAGAAGAAGGGTGAACATCTTTTACAAGTGCCTACATGATCCGGTCCCTGCCCACCTCTCCAATCTCATGTCTGCCACTTCACATCTATCAAACTCTAAGCCCCAGGAATTACAAAATGTTGTACCATCCTGAAGCTCTGCAGTCCCCACTCCCCCACCGATGGACTGGTACCGCACAGGAGGTGAGCGAAGCTTCATCTGTATTTACAGCCACCCCCCATCGCTTGTATGACCACCTGAGCTCCGCCTCCTGTCACATCAGCAGGGCATTAGAGTCTCACAGGAGCGCGAACCGTACTGTAAACCGCACACTCGAGGGATCTAGATTGCTGGCTCCTTATGAGAATCTAAGGCCTGGTGATCTGAGGTGGAGCTGAGGTGGTGATGCTAGTGCTGGGGAGTGGCTGCCAATACACATTATCATTAGCAGCGAGGTTAACAATGCAATAATAATAGAAATAAAGTGCACAATAAATGTAATGCACTTGAATCATCCCGAAACTATCACCCTCTCCCCTAGTCCATGGACAAATTCTCTTCCATGAAACCAGTCCTTGGTGCCAAAAAAGTTAGGGACCAGTGCCGTGGCTAGCTGAGTTGCCCCACAGCTCCTGATAAGAAATTCTCTCTTGATGGCCTCTACAATACTTTCTCTTTGGTTATGAGATCATGCGCTGAGAACGGTGGGAGAGGTCATGGGGCAGGCACTTGAGGAAACCACTGACGTCTGAAATGGCCTCTGTGGGGAAACAACAAGGAAGCCAAGTGAGACCAGCACCTTCAGAGGCTGCATAAAAGAACTTTCTCGGCCTCCAGTTTCTATAGGTTGTAAATAGTCTGTAAGGAGCCACAGGAAGGGTGACGATCCATGTGACAAGGGATGTGCCCAGAGAGGGTAAGTCCTGTATATACACACAGCAGAGACCTTGGAGTCACCTAGTCTGGAGGACTTCAGAGAGACCCGTCAACACTGCTTACAAAGCCCTTTGGAATCTGATTGTCCTGCACCTCCTTCCCCAGGAAATCCTACGTCACAGCCATGCTATCACCCATTAGCCGTTCTGCCTGGAAATACACTTCCCTGTTCCCCATCCTTCTTTGTGTGACCAACTTCATTCACCCTTTAGATGCCGATGTTTTCATTCCTTTATTCACTCATTCCACAAATATTTACTGAGAGTCTGCCATGTGCCAGGCACTGTGCTGGACACTGGAGATATAACAGTGAACAAGACAAAGGAGGTCCCCGCTCTCATAGAGCTTATAGTCTAGAGAAGAAAAACAATAAATAAGAAAAATAGGCCGGGCGCGGTGGCTCACGCCTGTGATCCTAGCACTCTGGGAGGCCAAGACGGGTGGATCGTTTGAGCTCAGGAGCTTGAGACCAGCCTGAGCAAGAGCAAGACCCCGTCTCTACTAAAAAAACAGAAAGAAATTATCTGGACAACTAAAAATATACAGAAAAAATTAGCCGGGCATGGTGGCGCGTGCCTGTAGTCCCAGCTACTCGGGAGGCTGAGGCAGGAGGATCGCTTGAGCCCAGGAGTTTAAGGTTGCTGTGAGCTAGGCTGACGCCACGGCACTCTAGCCCGGGCAACACAGTGAGACTCTGTCTCAAAAAAAAAAAAAAAAAGAAAAGAAAAGAAAAAGAAACAAGGTACTTTCAGATAATGAATCAAGCAGGGTGACATGCTAGGAAGTGACTAGATGGTTGACTTAAATTGAAAGGCAAATGTAGTGGATTGGATGGTGGCCTCCTAGAAGATATGTCCACCTGGAACCTCAGAATGTGGCCTTATTTGGAATAAGAGACTTTGCAGATGTAACTTAGGTAAAGACCTCAAGATGAGATTACTCTGGATAAAGTGGGTTCTAAATCCAATAACAAGCATCCTTATAAGAGACAGAAAGGGAGAAGACCCAAACACATAGGAAGGACTTATGAAGACAGGGGCAGAGATGGGAGTCATGCTGCCACAAACCATGAAACACCTGGAGTCGCCAGAAGCTGAAAGAGGCAAAGAAGGCTTCTCACCTAGACTTTGCAGAGAGAGTGCAGCCCTGCTGACACCTAGATTTTGGACTTCACATCTCCAGAACTGTGACAATAATTTTCTGCTGCTTCAAACCACCCAATTGTGATAATTTGTTATGGTAGCTTTAGGAAACAAATATAGCCAGGGAAGGTCTCCTTGAGGAGATCATTTTTAAGCTGAACCTTAAATGATGAGAAGTAGTCAGCAACAGGAAGATTTGAGGAAAGTGCACTTCAGACGGACGACAAGTGCAAAGGTCCTGAGGCAGCGACACGCTTGACATAATCAAGGAACAGTAATAAGACCAGTTTCGCTGGACAAAAAGGGAGAGGAGAAGAGAAGTTGATGAGGAGGAAGATCACACAGGATTGGTGGGTCACAGTGAAGAATCTGAAGTTTGTTCTACATGTGATGGGATGGTTTCAGGCTTGTCATCACATGTAGAATAAAATCCAAACTCTTTGCTATGAACTAAAAGACCTACACTATTCTTCTCGCTTACTTTGTTGCATCCTCACTTGCTGTTTTCAATGAGTAAAGCTGCTCCTCCTTCAGAGTCTGTGCATTTTCTGTTTCCTCTCTCATGGAACGTTCTTCCTCCAGATCTCTGCTTGCCTGGCTCCTTCAAATTATTTAGGTATCAGTGTATTCTAACTGTTGTACAGCCAATTCTTCTTTCACTTAACCCTGTGTCATTTTTTCATGGCGCTTATCACTTTTGAAATGTTTTCGTTAATCCATGTAGTTATTTGATGTCGACCTTCCTCACATGATTGTAAGCTCCATGAGGACAGGAGTATTTGAACTGAACTGTTAGGATTAAAAGCAATTTGCCTAATGGACACATGAGAAATGAGAATGTTCCAAGAATTGAAGAACTAACTACTTCCGAACTGTTGGAGTGTACAGTAAGAGGGTGAGGTGAGGGAGATGAGGAGTGGTGGGAGATGACACAATTGCATTTTTAAAAATATTACTTCGGCGGCTGAATTGCAGTAGGCCAACAGTGTGAGATAAGAAACTATTTATTCATTCAAAAATTATGTATTGAAAACCCACTACGTGTCAGGCACTGTTTGGGATCTCTCAGGGAACAAAAAAGACAAAAATTTTTGTCCTCTTGGAGCTTGCAGTCTAGGGGGGAGCGGTTATGTAGCTATTGTTGGAGAAGATGGAAGCTTGCGCTCGGGCTGAGGCAGTGGAGGTGGAGAGAAGTGGCTGGATTTGGGATGGGTTTTGGGGGTAGGTGGCATGGTTAGAACTTGGTGATGGATAGGATAGATTAGACATCACTTCTGCCACAAAGTTTTCCCTAGATCTCCTGAATATTAGATTAGATATGACAGCACCTCACATTTACCCCATTGCTACAAACCTTGTACTGCAAATATCCATTCGCTTCTCTGTCTCACCTGTATCTTTATCACATCCTATCAAAACTCATGACACAAAGCTTGGCACAGAACAAGTACTCAATATATTTACTAAACAAACTTATTTAATATTATTATTTAATAGTAATAATATTATTAGATAAATTTACTAAATATATAAACCACATCCTTTATCAAGGTAGCAGTCGTCACTCATCTAGTGAAAATCTTTTTCTTTTAATCTGTTGCAGTTTTATTCTGGTCTTTGATTGATGCAAAAAAGTTACCTTCTAGATTGATATGATAAGAGTCTTTATTTAAACTGCAAAAACATTTGTACAAAGACTGGAAAATTACATTACCTCGTTACGATGGTGGCACCTGATTAAACATTGCACAATGTCAGAAAATTAAAAGTTCAAGATTATAAGTGTAGTGGCAGAGAGATATTTATAAGCAATCAAATATTCAAGCATGCTGTTATGCCATTTAAAAGGTCAATGGCCAGAAACACTCCGCATCTTTAGGTAATGCTCAATGCAGTTCTATAGCACCAGTCACAGCTCAGAAAACACTTTAGAACTAAATTTTAATGGGATCAAAACTTATGGGATCCCAAAGCAGCCAATAAAATTCAACAAGAAAGAAAAAAAATGCCACATGCAGCCGAAAACTAGAGGCCATAAAATGACGACTGCTGTTGTCACTTTATAAACCATCTCTCCACATTTCTAACTAAAATATCTAGCACTATAGAACTTCTCCAGTTACCCAGTAGAAGATTCAAGCTCGGTTACCAGTGGCTGACATTAGGTGATTGGTTTTAAAACATTTCCACTTATAAATGAATATGTTTAAGTGGCTCTGGGTTCTCCAGTACTTGTGAGTCTCACATCTAAAGTTAAGAACTCTATGGAAACGTGTTAAGTGTGACCGTGGTAGACTCAAAGACCGCAAGTAGAGGAGCAAGTCCGATCTGGCTCATGAATACTCACATCCCCTACCCCTTTCTCCAGCCGAAGCTTTCAAAGCACTCCCCTCCCATGTGAGGGACCATCCAACCACCTGGCTGTTCCCCAGTGTCACAATGAAATTGAAACCCAGGAGCCTCGGCTTCTGATTCTCAAGAGAAGATTAGGAAGAAAAAACTGGGGACTTGTTAACCAAGATCCTCACATATCAAAATATTCCCTTAAAAAATTCCAACTTGTCTCCGCCCCAAATTCCAGAAATCTCACCTCCTCCATAAAGCATTCCTAGATTGATCAAAGGAGAGTGGATGCTTTCTCCAGGTTCCTTGCTTTTGTCCCACCCGACAGCTGAAATTCCTGTGAATCTATAGGTCAACTATTGACCTTACTTGCATGTGCGGTTTTCAACATTAATTATCCTGACATCTGCGTGTCAAAACCTGTGGTCAGATCAAAGAGACATCATGTGCATTGAGAAGCATGTAACATCACTTCTGTGATATTCCGGCCCAAAATGCATAACCTGAACTTAATCATGAGGAAACATCAGACAAATTCAAATTCAGGGATATTATACAAAATAATTGGCCTATACTCCCTAAAAATGTCAAGGTCATGAATGACAAAGACCGAGGAAATATTTCAGATTAAAGGAGACTTAAAGAGACCCGACAACTAAACGCAATGCAATGAGTGATACTGGATTGGAGCCTGTATATATATATTTTCTATAAAGGACCTTAGTGAGACAATTTGCAAATTTGAATAAAGTCAACAGATTAGAAAATGCAATTGTGTCAAAATGTTAATATCCTGGTTTTGATAAATGCACTGTGGTTTTATAGGCATATTTCCTCCTTTTTAGAAAGGACGTATGCTTGAAGTATTCAAGGGTAAAGGAACATCATGACTGTAATTTATATTCAAACAAATCAGAAAAATATAGACATATTTATAATTAGAGAGAGAACGATAAAGCGAATGTGGTAAAATGTTAACTTTGGGAGAATCTGGGTAAAGAGTATAATGGGAATTCTTTGTACTATCTTTGCAACTTTTCTGTAAATCTGAAATATTCCAAAATTAAAAAGTTTAAAATATCCATGGTAATCCATCTTGGTCCCTCTAGTCTGTTTTAGATGGGAAACCCACACACAATTCATCCTTGGTGCCTTTAGAGGTAGTTCCAGTTACTTTAAAGAGCATATAATCACCTAATTAACAATAATTACTTATTTAATTAGTAATGATCTAAATCCAAGAAATAAGTTCACTTTAATTTCAAAAATAGACCCATGCCACACAGCACTGTGAGAAGGAGGAGGAGATGTAGGGTGTCCAAAATAAACCTGGCGAGATTATTCCAGCTTGAGAATTAGTGCCCTAAAGGGAAGAGTGCCAGCTCCACACAAGTTGCCCTGCTGGGTGCCTAGCAACTTGCCAAGCACCAGCGTCTATTCTGAGATGTTTGTCCGGAGTGCCAACTTCCATCAAAAGCCGTCGGCGCAGTATTCCATTTGGCCACCTGAGGGCGTGCTAAAATTACTTTTTCTGACTCAGGGACTTCCAACAACTGAGGAGGGAGGTGTGTGGAGCTGAGACCCGGTATCTTCAGGTTCCTTTGCGGATTCCTGATGGGGCAGGAAAAAAGAAAGGTAGTTCCAACCTCAGCAAAACTGTGATGTCTTCAAAGTCCAGCTTCAGTGTCTTCTGTCTTATTGCGGGAGTGCTGTTGATTCCCCTACACTCCTTTTTCTTCTTGGCCTCTGTCCCCTTCCTCCAGCACTTCTGCCCAAAGCACTCATTCCCGCTCATGTGTAAGGCTGATAATGATGACAAGGCTGATAATGCCACAGCAGAATGTGGCAGTGTAAGACACTGATAGTGATGATCATCGTGATGGCAGAATGTGACCCTCTCAAGGGAGATTTGAATGTTGACAGGAATCTATGCCTTAAAGCCTCAAAGCTGGTGAAGGAGAATATGGGGGACCACAGGAGCCTTAATTATGCTCCTGAAATCACAGCCTAACTCTAGCCTGGCTGTCATTCAAGTGGGCAAGGAAACAGGGTGCTGATAACTGAACTCTAGAAGAGCTCTGGCTGAAAGTGATCAATAGAAAGGCAGACGAAGTAAAGAACAGTCACCACTAGAAGATTTGGCGAATCCTCAGGGTTATGACAACCTCAGAAAAGGTAAGCCATGCAACTACAAAGCAAAGGTAGCTGGCCCTTTTGTAATCACCCTCCACCTCCTAAAAGCAGAATCTCTTTTATTTTATTATTTTTCCTGATAGATTATATTTGTACATATTTTGGGGGTACATGTGATATTTTGATATTTGTATACAATGTGTAATGAACAAATCAGGGTAACTGGGATACCCATCACCTCAAACATTCATCTCTGTGTTGGGAATATTCCAATTCTTCTAGCTATTTTGAAAAATATAATAAATTATTGTTAACTGTAATTTCCCTGCTGTTCGATCAAATACTAGAACTTACTCTTTCTATTTAACTGCATTTTTGTACCCATTAAACAATTTCTCTTCATACCTCCCTCCCTTTTCCCTTCCCAGCCTCTGGTAACTGCCATTCTACTCTCTAAGAATTTCCTTTACGTTAAAGCAGAAAGCATGATGTGGTAGGGCAGTTCTGGGATTATGAGTTCTGGGAGAATGGAGATGTCAGGAGATTAAAGTCTGTCAAAGGGAACATTCATACAGTAGAATAATGTTCTTTCAAAATATCCAATGTCTGCCATCTATACTTTAAGAGAAGTTGTCTATCCATACAGATCCAAAATCACCAATTAAAAAATTTTTAGACTTACCTATTTATTCATTCAATAAGTATAGGCCTAGATTTTAGAAACCTTTTAAGAAGTTCAACTTAGCTCAGCCTGGTTTATCCCAATTGTCTTTAGAAATAAACTTCAGGAATTATGCATCAAATTCTGAGCCCCAGGCTGATCTGCCTCACCTCTAACTCCCATTACCCAGCTCAGACTGAGTTGCCACTCAACTACGACCTGTTGAGGTTGCCCTCCAGTGAGGCAAACCAACGTCTTTGTTTACCCCAGATGGTGAGGCCATACGATGAAATGATCTAGACAAGTGGTCCCCAACCTTTTTGGCACCAGGGACTGGATTCATGGAAGACAATTTTTCCACAGACCAGGGGAGAGGGGATGGTTTCAGGATGATTCAAGCACATTACATTTATTGTGCAGTCAAACCTCTCTGCTAATGATAATCTGTATTTGCAGCCGCTCCCCAGCGCTAGCATCACCAACTCAGCTCCTCCTCAGATCATCAGGCATTAGATTCTCATAAGGAGGGCGCAACCCAGATCCCTCACATGCGCAGTTTACAGTACAGTTCGTGCTCCTTTGAGAATCTAATGCCACCACTGATCTGACAGGAGGCAGAGCTTATGCGGTGATGCAAGCAACTGGGAGCAGCTGTAAATACAGATGAAGCTTCCCTCGCCGCCGACCTGCTGCTCATCTCCTGCTGTGCAGCCCAGTTCCTAACAGGCCACGGACTGGTACCATTCCATGCCCGGAGATTGGGGACTGCAGTTCTAGACCGCCAACACTTGGAAGGCAGGAGGTGTGCCTCTTTCATTAAGGAGCCTGCACCCTGTTGTCGTTGGATTCCCTACACTTTGCACATTTCTGGTACCATGTATTTTGAATGAGTAAATGAGTACATAATTATGAGTTTGTGGTATTTTCGAAAAGGATTTATGAAGTAACACACCACCTGAAGCTGGCAAATGCCTATCACACATTCAGCTCTGTAACATGAAATTATTATTTAAGTTCCAATTAAAATCATTTTTCTTAAACACAAGATGACAAATAACTAAAACACTGCCCAAGTCAACCACTGGGAATCTACTTGCTTCTGTACTAAAATTGTCCATATTTATGTACTTTATACCTTCAATTAGCTTACAATTAACTTGAAACAAGTGCCTCCTTAAGGTCCACAGTGTGAATATTCTTTCATGCCTAAAAGCAGTGTGATCAGCAAACAAAAACACCTGCGTCTTGCCAAAAATTATCACAGCAGTGTTCATGGCTATGCCCGGGTGTTGAGGTCCCTGGGCTTTTCCCCTCCCCTCCCTCCTGTATGCCAGGAGGACACCGTCTTGTCTTTCAGGACTCAGCTCCAGGGCCACCACCCTCTGTGAAGCCTTTCCCTTTACAGACCTTCCCCTGCTACCCAGTAGCTTTGAACAGTATTTGCCTTGCCCTCCCCCCACCCCGAGCTGCTACAGACTTCAAGCAAGTCCCTAGGACCCTCCATCACTTTCATCTGTTTCTGCATCTGTCTCCTCTGCCAAAGAGCAAGCTGTATTTGTCTTTGTAGCTCCTCTTCCTACCTCAGCTCTTGGTACCCAAAGTGTGATTGTCCAGCAGAGAGACCCCCAGAGCCCCGGTCAGTATCGGGCGGGCCTAGCTGATGACCTCCCCAAACCAACTGCTTCAACCTTGCCCAACACCCCTGGCTCTGCTCGGGAAAACCCGTCCTTCGTCAAGCACAGCACAACTCTGTGTCTGGACATAGATGGAAGCCAGAAATACAAGTCCAGCTACAGGGGTCCTTCCAACAAGACATACAGTCAGATGGCAATTTAAGAAGCTGACATATTAATAGCAGGTGAACAGTAACCTCAGTAATGAGCACTAAATGAAATACCAAAATCCCAAGAATAACAATTCTTGTTTCTGTTGCTGCTGCTATAGATCACATGATGTGAGCGCTGTGTGCCAGGTACTATGCTAAGTGATTTGCCTATGATTTAATCTTTGAAACAGTTCTACTAGGTAGAAGCCATTGTTATTCCCACTTCACAGATAAGGAACCTAAGGTTCAAAGAGGTCAACGGAACTTGCCTGTTAGTAAGTACAGCTATTAAGTGGTGGAGCCAGGATTCAAAATCCGGTTTGTTGGCTGGGCACGGTGGCTCACGCCTATGATCCTAGCACTCTGGGAGGCCGAGGCGGGAGGATCACTTGAGCTCAGGAGTTCAAGACCAGCCTGAACAAGAGCGACATCCCATCTCTACTAAAAACAGAAAAATCAGCCGGATGTTGTGGCAGACGCCTGTAGTCCCAGCTACTTGGGAGGCTGAGGCAGAAGGATCGCTTGAGCCCAGGAGTTTGAGGTTGCTGTGAGCTAGGCTAATGCCACGGCACTCTACCTGGGGTGACAGAACAAAACTCTATCTAAAAAAAAAAATCCGGTTGGTTTGATGCATGGTCCCCATACATGTCAAGTGTGCTATGCTGTCTCCTATAGGGAGATACCAAAAGCCATAATTCTGGGAAGAAATTGAGACCAGGAAGTGTGGTTGAACAGAAAACAAGATTGTGATCAACTCACTGGACAGTTCATTTTTAAGAAAGTTATTCAATGCATCATCTAAAATTATCTCTCTTGCCACTCTTTGGGAAACATTGAATTAAAAAAGAAAACAAAAGACATTGTCTCCAGAAGGCCCCTAGCTCGATTGCAAATATATAAACTTGGCACTCTTAACTACGGTAATTCTGAGTGTTTATTGGACTAATTGGCTTTCCTGAATGGAGCTTTGAAAGTACAGGACACAGGGCAGGTGTCAAAGACCAAGGGGATCCTTTAAGCTGCCTTGGGGAAAAAGTGCCCTGAGTGAACTGGAAAGATTTGTGACAAAATTATTGTGCTGCTCAGAGGCTAGATGCAGGCTCCCATCTCCTGATATTTGATTCTGCTCAGAGGTCCCCAAGCTCAGCTCATCAGGAGGGAAAAGCGTTGCACTCGTGACTGCCTAAGTGTAATCCTTAGGGTGTGGATGCTGGTATTTCACCAATGCCTTAATATACTGGTCATCTGGTTGGTCTCTAAGGATGGCTATATTGCCATATATCTCACCCCCAAGGATGTCTGGATCTCATTTGTAACAGACTCCTTATGGGGGAAAGCCAACAAGAAGGACCCCATACATACCCAAGCAAAGATCCCACAGAGGCAGCTTTTGAGCTTTGCACACCCACTCCGGCAGGCATGTGGCAACCCAGCAGAGTAGAAAGTTGCCAGCTGAAGCATTTGCCAACCCAACTGGGGTCACAACTGTTTATGCGGATGGTATAACCTTCTGTCTCAGAGTGACTGGAGATGGTGTCACAGGGACACAAATCCCTGCCAAATGCACTCTTCTGAGATAAAGGCTCCTCAGCAAACCTTGCATACTCCAGGGACCCCCGTCCCCATCACTGTTGGTGAAAAAGGAGGGATCCTGCCCTTTGGACCCTTAGTGAGGGCACAGGCCAAGCTCACTGCTGCTGCTTAGGAAGCGAGCATGGAAGGCTCAGTTCTAGGAAGAACTGAAACACTCAGCCAGAATAAAACTAGCACATCAAATCTGTGATCACACGCATAGTATTGGTTAGTACAAGGTTGCAGCTAAAAGGTGATTATATTTGAAATGAATTTAGTAAATAATGATATTGATCGTATTTAAAATGGCAAAAATCCGTGAAGAAGGCCCTCGTGTGACTCATATTTGGGAACCCTGCAATCCCAGAGGGGTACTCCAACGGTGGAAATCCCAGCCGCTGTGGCAAGCCTGTTTGAGGGAAGGGGGACTCTCCGGGGCAGACCACGGCTCCAGCTCCTTTCGCTTCCTAGGAGTCAGCCTAGCCTGCCTGCAATGAAGAACAACTGTGCACATCTACTCCAAAGCCAGGAAGAGGGTTGATGGCTCCCTGCTTACTGCGGAACTAAGGCCAAATTCCCTCCCTTCCCTGTAGAGACCTGAGCAGGGCTTCTGGGCTGGGTCTCCCACCTGGCCCAGAAAGGCAGGGTGATGGGTTTCACTAAGGCATTGAAGGAAACCTTTATTTTTTTTCTTTTTCATTTCCCCCATTTTATCCATGCCATAAAACCTTCAGATCTTGTTAAGCTAACCATATAATTTATTTGAATTAGCACTAGGGGATTCTTGGATTGCAGAGCACAAATGCTTAAATTAACCAAATTGCCTAGTTAGCGTAGGAAATGCTTTCTTTCATAGGATGGGTAAAATATTGGTGAATGGGAAGAGGAGATGCTTTTTGCTAACTTCCCCATAAGACTACCATATGTAACGGACTTGGAGTGGTCAAAGCAGACAGTAAATAGAGGAAGTGCAGTCCCGAGATAGAGGGTAACCCCTCCCAATAGCGCCACAGGTATAATGAACATGCCACAAGAAACGCTGTCGTGACACATGACACCTCCATTTTATCTTAGCATGCCTTAGCCTCCTTCGACAGGTAACCTCTCACCACTACAGAAGTCGCCCAGAGTTGGCAGAATTCTAAAATGCTCCCAGCTGAAGAAATATGGACTTGGAATATACCAGAAAACATATTTTAAAAGCCCTAAACCTGTAATTCACCTTACCTATGACAAACCATGCACAGGCCTCAGCTCACGGCTCTGGTTCCTCCTAAGCAGGACCCTCTACCCATCTCATTGGAACAGGAGAATAGTTTCTGGATCTTGCCCCTTTGAGTAAATAAGAGCACATCTAAAATGAGTTACAGTTCTTATTTCCACCCTGCCTCCCTGCAAAACACCGCCACTGCCAAAAGTATAAATAGAACTCTTGTTCGGGCATTTCTAATTGTTCTCACCAGAAATGAAAACTAGCTCTATCTGTCCATCTAGCACATAGGATGCAAATAGCTCAGCAGCAGATTTAAAAAGGAGTGCACAGACATTCTGAGTTCATCATCTGTATGCCTTCTTCACATCCATTTGCATTAACAATCACATAATTACTGCCCAAGCCTTGAGCAACCAGGTTACAAATCCCTTTCCACTCGCACCCCCACCTATGAGGTAAGTGATGGGAACAGTAACCCTTTGCAAATTATTGGGGCCGTGGAAGTTAAGCTTCTACCTTTGAGTGGCAAGGTTATCCAGTTTTAATTGAAATGATACAAAGGGCAAGCGTGCAAGTACAGATATCATTCTGTAGAGCACTCACTTTCCGCTTAGCTTCTGACTCCATCTCCAACTGCCTATTAGATATAATAGACACCCGGAAGGCCCACCAGCACCCAAACTCACAACAACCACAGTCCAATTCATCCTCTTTCCCTCGAAATTGGTCTTTCCCATATTCCTCTCATTAAATGGTGTCATTGTCATCTTCTGGCTCAAGCCAGAAACCCAGGAATACATCCTTGACACTTTCCTCTTCCCCAGTCTTCACATTCAGTCCATCAGCAAGCCCTATTGCTTCCACCTCAAATATAAACCCCAAAATGAGTTTCTTCTCTCCACCTCCATCACCTAGTCCAAGCTATCCTTGCCTCTATAGGTTCCACCTTCAAGAATTCTTTTTCCATATATCAACCAGCATCATTTTCAAAAAACACAAATCAGATCACGTTACTATATTTCTTCAAACCTTCCAATGAAAGATATATCTTGCTCATGGATTGGAAGATTCAGTATAGTAAAGATGCCAATTCTTCCCAAATTGATATAAAGGTTTAATGCATTCCTATCAAGATCCTCGCAAGACATTTTGTAAATACAGTCAAGATTATTCTAAAGTTTATATGGAAAAGCAAAGGAACTAGAATAGCTAAGACAATTTTGCAAAAGAAGATCAAAGTGGGAAGAATTAATCTGCTTGATTTCAAGACTTATTACATAGCTATAATCAAGACTATGTGGAAGGACAAACATACAGATAAGAGGAACAGAACAGATAACCCAGAAATAGACCCACGCAAATATGTTCGATGATTTTTGACAAAAGCAGAAATGAATTCAAATGGTATTGGAGCAATTGAAAAAATGGCAAAAATGAACCCTGACTTAAACCTCACACCTTATACAAAAATTAACTCAAAATAGATCACAGACTTAAATGTGTAACATAAAACTTTTAGGAAAAAATAAGAAAAAATCTTCAGGATCTAGGGCTAGGCAAAGAGTTCTTAGGCATGACATGATCCATAAAAGGAAAAATTGATGAATTGGGCCTTATCGAAATTAAAAACTTTTTACGACTCTTAGTGGTGGATTAAGAAAAAAAAAGAAATTAAAAACTTTTGCTCTTCGAGAGACCCTGCTAAGAGAATGAAAAGACAAGGTACAGACTAGGAGAAAATATTTGCAAACCACATAACTGTCAAAGAATCTAGAATATATATAATACTATATAATAGTATAATAATATATTATTAATAATATAATACTAATATAATAAAACTAATAATAATATAATACTCTCAAAACTCGATAGCAAAAAACCAAACCATCGATTTAGGAAATCAGCAAAAGACATGAACAAAAATACACCAGAGACGGTATACAGATGGCAAATAAACATATGAAAAGATATTCAACATCATCAGCCATTAGGACAATGCAAATTTTCTTTCTTTTTTTTTTTTTTTTTTTCCTGAAACAGAGTCTCGCTTTGTTGCCCGGGCTAGAGTGAGTGCCGTGGCGTCAGCCTAGCTCACAGCAACCTCAAACTCCTAGGCTCAA
>NW_012134303.1:1659831-1670687 GCF_000956105.1 Propithecus coquereli | reverse complement strand
ATTTTTAGTTGTCCAGCTAATTTATTTCTATTTTTTCTAGTAGAGACGGGGTCTCGCTTTTGCTCGAGCTGGTCTCAAACTCCTGAGCTCAAACGGTCCACCCGCCTCGGCCTCCCAGAGTGTTAGGATTACAGGCGTGAGCCACCGCACCTGGCCCAAATTTTCTTAATAAGGTATCCTACAACAAGATATCACTACACACCTATCAGAACGGCTTAAAATAAAAAATGGTGAAAACATCAAATGTTGGTGATGACACAAAGGAACTCTATCAATGATCTTTTTTTTCCCCAACGCGTAAGAGATTTATTAGAAGAAACATCTGTGAAGGATAAAAGGGAAAGGAGAAGGTGGGAGAGCCTGCAGACCATGATACAAGTCCGATACCTATGAAGGACAGGGAAAAGAAAGGATTGGGAAGGCAGTTTCTCAGACTGCCTCACAGTTCTAATAGGCTGATGTGTAGTCCTCAAGCCAAACTTGCCCATTAGGAGTCCCAAATTATGCGGCGATGGGCTTGCATTAGTACTTTTGCCATGCTCCGTCATTTGGCCAGAACTGGTCAATTACTATTTCTTGAGAGATTTGCAAGAATCGAAGCTAGTTAAACCTTCCAGTATCTTTGAGTTAAAAACCTTTGTTTTTTAAAAAATATTCTTATAAAATGATTGAAGTAAAAAATCATACACAGGGAAGTAGGCGCTTATTCCTCACAAGTAAGAGAAAAAGCAGCGAACGTTGTGAATCTGGGATCCTGAGCTCTGGGTCATCAGGTCCGACGGACCTGTCTTGGAGGGAGGGATCTGAGAAAGAGTTGGTAAAATTACCTCAACCATGCAGAAACTTGAAGACTTCTCCATACCAAAACCCACACACTTTTCTCAACAAACGAGCCAGGTTGGCTGAAGAGAACGGACTCGCCCACAGCGTCGGCTCAGACCTACCTACCGTAGCGCACCCATTACTGCCGAAGTTCCGAGCCCTCCACACGGCAAGCGGAAGAAAACCGCGCCAGCGTCTGCAGAAGCGGCATTCCGCTAAGTGCGGGCAGGTGGAGAGCGTGGGACCACGGGCTGGGATTACGGGAGCCGGCGAGGGACTTACCAAATCGGGGTTCAGACAGCTCAACTCCCTGTGCAAACTCTCCCAGCTGCCAATCTTGGGGCGGGCTCAGGCCTACACTAAAAGACGAACTCTCATCTCATGCCCTCATGCCCTGAGTTGCTCTATCAATGATCTTGATGGGAATGTAAAATGGTACAGCCGCCCCAGAAAACTGTTTGGCAGTTTATTAAAAAACTAAACATGCTACTGCCATATGACTCAGAAATTGCACACTTGTGAATTCATACCAAAGAAATGAAGCTGATGTGCACACAAAAACCTGTACACAGATGCTCATAGCAACTTTATTCATAATAACCAGAAACTGGAAACAACCCAAATGTCCATAACGGGTGAATGATTAAGCAACACTACTCAGGAATAAAAAAGAATGAACCATATTGATACAAGCAACAACTTGAAATGAATCTCAAGGGAATTATGCTGAGTGAGAATTTAAGAAAAGCTAGTCTCAAATTTTATCTGTATGATTCCATTCATATAACAGTCTAAACGGAAATGGATAATAGATCAGTTGTGCCAGGAGACTATGAAGGAGTAATACCAGGGAGTTTCCTTGAGGTGATAGAACAGTTCTGTATCCTGGTTGTCATGATGGTAACATGGATCTACACATGCGATAAAATTTTGTAGAACTACACACACACACACACACACACACACACACACACACACACACACAGTGAAATCCAATTAAGTTCTGTACTTGAGCTAGTGTAGTGGTTCCTAACCATGGGCAACAGTGTCCCCACCCCACCTCCCAGGGAATACTTGGCAATGCGTGGAGATATTTTTTGTTGTTACAAGAGGCAAGGGGTGCTACTGGCATCTAGTGTACAGAGGTCAGGGATGCTGCTAAACATCCCATAATGCACAGGATAGCCCCCCACAGCAAAGAATTACTTGGTCCAAAATGACAATAGTGCCAAGACTGAGAAACCCTGAGTTAATAGTATTGTACCAATACCAGTTTTCTGATTTTGACAAAGTACTATGGTTATGTAAGTTACTATCATTGGGAAAAGCCGGGTAAAAGGTACACAGGAACTCTCTATACTACTGTTTTTGTAACTTCTGGTGAGTCTTAAACTATTTCAGAATAAAAATTTACACCAAATACTACTACTATTACTACTACTACTACTACTGCTAGTAATGACTCCTCATTGCTCTCAAAATAAAACCCAAACTTCTAAGTATGTGTTTCAAGACCTGAGTCCATCTGCACAACTTCCTAGCTGTGCAAACTTGGGCAACTCGAACTCGCTGATTCTCAGTTTTCTCATTTATAAAATAGAAATAATAATGCTGTAAGAATTATGTAAAATTATGTTCATGGAGGCAATTTTGAAATTAGGAGCTGCTATACAAATGGGAAGACCTATTGTCACTTTCTGGCCCTGGATCCCATGTCTCCCCTAGCTCCTCTCCAGCCAAACTGAACTATACTCTGGCCCGTAAATATGCTCTTCGTGTTGAGTTGTCTGCCTAGACTCTATTCCCCAACCCTGAACTCTACCCATTGAAATTCTTCCCATAAATTATTCACACCAAAAAAGCACTGGGTATAACAATAGGGGGGAAAGGGAAAATCCTAAAAGTTCAACATTGGAGAAAATGATTAATAAAACTGTGTTACAGATCTAGCATAGTGCCTGGCACCTATTCATTCATTCATTCATTCATTCAAAAATATTTATGGAGCACTCAATAACTGTCAGGCACTGTGCTAGACAATGAAATACAAAATGGGTATGGCAGGCAATAAATATTGGTTGAATGATTGAATAAGAGGATGTATGAATGAATAAGAGACTATATATAATCACTTATTCAAAGCTTAACAAATTTTTAAAGTGTAGGAAATGCTTGTGATATAATGTAAGACAACAAAGATAGAATATCAGATAGTTATATGGACTATAGTACCTGTAAAAAATTATAGAAAAAAATTTGTCGTTACCACCTTTAGATGATAAACTAGGTTATGGGTCAGTTTATTTTATGTTATTTTTGGCTTCTTTATACTTTCCAAATTGATGATAACAATCCTTCATCACTTTTGTGATTAGGAGGAAAAAAGGACTTATTTTTAAAAAGTAAAAAAGAACTCTCAACTATACTTTGATTCATGTTAAATTTCACCTCTCCCATGTAATTATGTTTCCAGATTTGTACTGAATATGACCTCTTCCTCCTTTGAACTCCCACATATAAGACTGTTTTACTCCTCTCCTGCATTTGCCTTATTCCACCTAATATTAAAATCTCTTACGTATTTTCTTTCTTTCCATGTCTTGCTCATCTCTGTGGCCTCTGTGACACTGTACTTAGTTACTGAGTCGGAATACACACACACACACACACACACACACACACACACACACACACACACACCGTAGGGAGGAAAAAGAGGCTAACAGTGAAGGACAAAGAGACTGCATTAGAAAAGGCTTCTCAAAGCACATGGGAGTTCCAAAGGCCTCCACAGACACCGCTTCAGACAGAGAGGAGAGTGTGATGCTGACTAGTTTCACAAACCACATTTAAGACCACCAAGTAAATCCCAGACTCATCCTGCAAGGACGTTTGCCACCTCACAGTTTGTCTCTTGAGACTGCCAGAGAGCTGGGAGGAAAACGAGAGGACAGATGCAATATTGGACAAACTCAGCTAGGAAAGTTCTGCAGGAGCCCTGGCCTTGGCTAAGGCCAGCCGCTCCTACCGTAGTACCCATGTCTGCCAATCAATCAACAAATCCTGAATGCCTACTATGTACTCAGCACTGCTTTGGGAAATACTAAGAAATGTATGAAATGTAAGAAGTTTACAATCTAATCAAGGAATCAAAACACACATCCATTCCTCAGCCCCTGGGTGGATTGGGAAGATGTTGGTCAACGAATATAAAATTTCAGTTAGATAAGAGTAATACATTCAAGTAACCTATTGTACATCATGATGACTGTAGTTATTAATAATATATTGTATACTTGAAAATTGCTAAGAAAGTAGAATTTAAGTGTTCTCACCACAAAAAGGATAATATATGATGTAATGTATATGCTCATTAGCTTTACTGAGCCCTTCCACAATGTATACATATATCATGTTGTATACCATATGTACATACAATTTTTGTCAATTAAAAAATAAAATTTAATTTAAAAAAAGAAAAAAAAACACACATCCATATACGTACATACCAAGACATCACGCATTCGTGTCTCCATGTGTTTAAAGGCAACTCACCCCTGAGGCAATGTGTGATGAGAATCAAACTAATAGAGCTCAAATTGCAAGTGCTCTGAGAGTTCAGAAGACAGCAAGACTACTGTGGGCTGGGGTGGGCTGGGAAGACTTCCTACAAGAGGCGGGAATTAAGCTAGAACATGAATATCTGAAAGCCAATGATGAGTAACTGCATTTTTCTTTCACCATAAAGTAGACAAAAAGCAAATTACTGGCTGGGCCCGGTGGCTCACACCTGTAATCCTAGCACTCTGGGAGGCTGAGGTGGGAGGATCGCTTGAGGTCAGGAGTTCAAGACCAGCCTGAACAAGAGTGAGACCCCGTCTCTACTAAAAATAGAAAAATTAGCCAGGCGTGGTGGTGTTCACCTGTAGTCCCAGCTACCCGGGAGGCTGAGGCAGTAGGATTGCTTGAGCCCCGGAGATTGAGGTTGCTGCGAGCTAGGCTGACGCCACTGCATTCTAGCCCAGGCAACAGAGGGAGACTCTGTCTTGAAAAAATAAAAAATAAAATAAAAGAATAAAATAAAATAAAATTACTTTCCCAGGTCATATTGAGGATTAAGAAGGTCATGAAAAGTACCCCTTCTGGGGGGATCCATACAGAGAATGCAGCTGGAGGCCTCCTGAGGCTCGAGACCAGGGCACCCTAGGTAAAAAATCCTTAGGGGTGGTGTCCAATTCACGACATAATGCTATAGCCGTTTTTTTTTTTTTTTTTTTTTTGAGACAGAGTCTCGCTCTGTTGCCTAGGCTAGAGTGCCATGGCATCAGCCTAGCTCGCAGCAACCTCAAATTCCTGGACTCAAGTGATCCTCCTGCCTCAGCCTCCCGAGTAGCTGGGACTACAGTCGTGCTCCACCATGCCCGGCTAATTTTTTCTATATATTTTTAGTTGTCTGGCTAATTTCTTTCTATTTTTAGTAGAGACAGGGGTCTGACTCTTGCTCAGGCTGGTCTCGAACTCCTGACCTCAAGCAATCCTCCCGCCTCGGCCTCCCAGAGTGCTAGGATTACGGGCGTGAGCCACCGCGCCCGGCCTACTACAGCTGTTAATAGCAGTCATTCTACAGGCTTTATGGACACAACGGCCAAAGAAATGAGGCAAAGTTCAAAGAAAAATCATGGAATTTTACCCTTGACTCCTGGTTACAGCAAAGAGGCCCGCTGCCCCAGCCTCTGGACTGGGATTTAGTGTGCCAGGGATTTGGTTTCATGGAACAAACCTGAAGGGTCTGTAGTGTTCCGAAACATGGTAGGAAATGCAAAACTCAATCACTTATTGCCATATAAAATCACCAGCAGTAGCAGGTATCTCCAGACTGTCCTTCTGTCCCTTTTTCCTTCTCTAAAGCTATGAATAGATATGCAAATAGCCTCGGTGAGTTTTCCTCTCCCTTCATAAGTGTAGACACAGTCTCAAGAGTCTGAAGGAAACACAGAGAACTGGCTCTCCCAAAGGTGGGTATTAGAAGCCTCTATATGCCCATTACATCTTTTTTTTTCTTATTGCTGAAATTTTAATTATGACATAAAAATATTAGAAATAACCATATGTAATTCTCACCAAAACTATAGAATCTATCTTTAAATCTCTTATGGAAGCAATTTCTACTAGACATTGATGAAATTGGAAAATATTATATTTTCCCCTGCTTTTAAACATAAAACATTTTATCCATTCTAAGATTATTTAATTATTCACTGATTTTTAAAAATTTCTTAAAAGTTTGATTCTGTAATGTATCTGAAATTTGTATTGATGTATGAAGTGAAATAAAGGCTTAACTGGATTTTTTTTCTAATTTTTCTAACATCATTTATTTAATGATTAACAAATGAATCATTTGTTGAATCCCATCGAAGTATTTATGTTATATTCTTATATTTAGTAGTTTCCATTGACCAGTTAGTTTTTATGTCACTATCTTAACATTCTGGTTATTGTATAGTAGAAATAATAGGTTGTATTATTATAGGGTATCTATAAGGTAAGTTCCTCAACCACAAATTATCTTACTCAGTTGTAATAGTACTTTTTAAAGTACTATACACTAAAAAATAAAATAGAGTTATCCCAACCTTTACTATATATGCTCTTAAGGTAAGTTAGCATAGATGTATACACAAAGAAAAAAACAGGTAAAAAAACAGAGCTATTGATCTTTCTCGTTTCTCTAAAGAAAAAATCCAAACTTGAAAGAATTAGCAGTATAAAAAACAGAGATTCCCTCATTCCAAGAACCCTCTATAGTATCTCTGACTGCCTCCTAATGTCACCTCCCTAAAGGCCTTATTTTTTTTTATTTCAGCATATTACGGGAGAAAATATTCACATGTTACACATCTGATAAAGGGCTGATAACTAGAATGTATATAGAACTCAGGAAAATCAGCAAGAAAAAATCAAACAACCAACCCTATCAAAAAGTGGACAAAGGACATGAACGGAAACTTTTCAAAAGAAGACAGACTAATGGCTAACAAACATTTGAAAAAATGCTCAACATCTCTAATCATCAGGGAAATGCAAATCAAAACCACAATGAGATATCACTTATCTCCAGTGAGAATGGCCTTTATCAAAAAGTCCCAAAACAATAAATGTTGGTGTGGATGCCGAGAGATAGGAACACTCATAGACTGCTGGGGGACTGCAAACTAGTGCAACCTCTGTGGAAAGCAATATGGAGATACCTCAAAGAGCTACAAGTAGAACTATCATTTGATCCAGCAATCCCATTACTGGGCATCTACCCAAAGGAAAAAGACATTCTATAAAAAAGACATCTGCACTCAAATGTTTACAGCAGCACAATTCACAATTGCAAAGATGTGGAAACAACCCAAGTGCCCATCAATCCATGAGTGGATTAATAAAATGTGGTATATGTATACCATGGAGTTTTACTCAGCCACAAAAAACAATGGTGATATAGCACCTCTTGTATTATCCTGGATAGAGCTGGAGCCCATTCTACTAAGTATCCCAAGAATGGAAAAACAAGCTCCACATGTACTCACCACCAAATTGGTATTAACTGATCAACACTTAAGTGCACATATGGTAATAACATTCACTGGGTGTCAAGCAGATGGGAGGGGGGAGGAGGAGATGGGTATATACACACCTAATGGGTGCGGTGCGCACCGTCTGGGGGATGGACATGCCCATTACATCTTTAAGAAGTAATGCCAGGGCCGGGGCAGTGGCTCATGCCTGTAATCCTAGCACTCTGGGAGGCCAAAGCGAGAGGATTACTTGAGGCCAGGAGTTCGAGACAACCTGAGCAAGAGTGAGACCCCAACTCTACAAAAATAGAAAAATTAGCCAGGTGTGGTGGCACATACCCATAGTCCCAGCTACAGAGGAGGCTGAGGCAGGAGGATCACTTGAGCCCAGGAGTTTGAGGTTGCTGTGATCTGAGCTGTGATGATGCCACTGCACTCTAGCCTGGTTGACAGAGCTAGACACTGTCTAAAAAAAAAAAAAAATGCCAGTATGCCAGTTTAAAAAAACAACAACATAGTTTTGGCATCTGACATGAAGGAATAATTTATTTATGACATTTTATAAAAACAGATAGCACCTCACTGATGTTTCATCAAAAGCCACCCCACTCTTCTTATCAGTCTTTATGGTGGATAATCAGGGGTGGTCTGTAGGGCCTCTTGGTCAAGGACTGAAAAAGTTTTAAATCCGTCGCTACGGAGTGCCCTTGTAGGGAGAAGAAAGAATTAGAAAGCACACAGTGTATGAATGGGCTGCCACTGGCCTTAAGGAACGGAAAGCCCCTCCACCCCATTCCTACTGCTGACCACACCTGGGACAGGTGACCCTCACTTGCAGCAGAAACATAATCTAGGAGCATGAAACTTCCATAATATTACAGTTTTCTTGACTGCAACAGTCTCTAAACACCATCTAGAAGTTGCCTCAGTTTACAAACCACAATAAAGACCTCTGGTCTGTCATCAGTTCTTTTACAAAGGGGTTATTTCATGGCAGAAGGATTTCTCATGGGTGGAGCGGTTTAACATAAACTTTGATTTTCAAGAGCACGTCCCTTCCGTAAAGTATGTGGAACCTGCACCAGCCAGCTGGCCTTCAGCCAGGGAAAAGCAGGCAGGGGTGCCATCTCGGTGTGGCAGTGCCAAAGTCACAAAAAGGAGCGAAGTACTGATATATGCTACAACATGTATGAATCTCAAAACCATGATGCTAAATGAAAGAAGCCAGACACAGTGGTCACATACTGTATGATTCGATTTACATGAAATATTCAGAATAGGAAGATCCATAGAGATAGAAAGCACGTCAATGGTTAGCAGGAGCTGCAGAGAGAGGGGAATGGGGAATAACTGCTAATGGGTACAGATTTTCTTTATAGGGTGATAAAAACACCCTGAAATTAGATAATGGTGATGGTTGCACAACATAGTGAATATACTAGAAATTATTGAATAGTGTACTTAAAAGTTGTTTAAAAAATCGGGTTTGTAGCATGCAAAAATTTTGTATATATTAACAGTGCACATTGAACAGTAAGAATTAGCTAAGTGTTAACTATTGTCATTTCAATTAATCCCCACAACAATCCCATGAATTAGGTATTATTGGTTATTCACCATTTTACAGATGAGAAAACTAAGGCACAAGGAGAAGAAGTAATCCACCAAGTTACCTAGTTAGCAAGTGGCAAGCAAAGCCAGGATTCAGATGTCGGCAGCCTGGCTTCAGGGTCCCTGCTCTCAACTATTGCTGTGCTCCGCTTCACATAAATCTGGTATATTAAATGCTTGAATTCATGGCTATTTTTGCCCAGGATGAGGTTTGATTAGGTACTCGAGGTTTTCAAAATTCGAATCAACTTAAATAATCATGTTAAGTAAATACTATCACGTCTGGTACCCAGATATGGCAAAACTTGCAAAGGGGCACATGGAATGACTGAGGTTTAGAAGACATTGGTAAACCGTGGAAATCTAAGAAGTGACAGAACACGCCTGTACTCTTTCCAATGTACTAGGTAAGCTACTGCACACTCGTATGGATCTCTTGTGCAATAACTAATCACAGGCCAAAATTGTTCACTGAGTATCTAGCTCCAAAAGAGGGGAGCCTGCAGAACCCAACAAGAGCCAGCCTGAGGAGGAAATACCTTGATTAAAATCAGAGAGGCTGTGGAGTTGCTATTCCTTGACATCTTTTTGAAAGTGAATTGGTCAGGCCAAGTGCTGTGACTCATGCCTGTAGTCCCAGCATTTTGGGAGACCAGGACAGGAGGATTGCTCGAGGCCAGGAGTTCAAGGTTACAGCAAGCTGTGATTGTGCCGCTGCTCTCCAGCCTGGATGACAAAATGAGACCCCGTCTCTAAAATAAATAAATAAGTAAATAAATAAATAAAATTAGCCGGTCGTGGAGGTACATGCCTATAGTCCTAGCTACACAGGAGGCTGAGGTGAGAGAATTGCTTGAGCCCAATTTGAGGTTACTGGGAGTTATGATGGTGTCACTGTACTCCTCCTAGATTGAGACTCCATTTCTAAAAAAAAAAGAAAAGAAAAGAAAAGAAAAAAAAAGAAAGTGAACCAACCAATTGTTAGCTGATTTCCGACCCACTCCACTCTGGGAACACAAGGCAGGAGCTCAGCAGGCACAGCACCCAGGGCCCACCATACTTTTAGGGGCCTACAAAAATGTCTTAATTTCTTTTGAAATAGGAAGAAAAAGTTAATATAATTCTTCCCGGATTATATTCCCCTTTATACCAACACAGCGGTAATATCTCATTTTGAAATTTTTTTGGAGGAACAGGCCCAAGAAGGAAAAAATGCGTAGGGCCCACAAAAGTCATAATGTGGCCCTGACATGAGGGTTGACCTCATGGCTTCTCCCTCCTGACTGCGTCTTCCAGAAACCAGCCCAGCAACTAGTGCATGAAGCACCCTGATCCGTTAACATTCTCTCAGCATTGAGCAAACGTGAAGAGATGGGCTGGGAAACCCAGCACTACTGGATCACAAACTTCTGGCTTACAGATCCTCAGCTGAGGCCCCGATGCTAAGTGGCTTGAACTAATGCAAGAGGAGGAGTAGACCCCTCTCACACTCAGATTTGTAAAGGCTCTGTCCAGTGGCCTTCTTCCCCAAAATACCTTCCACCTCCTCCACTCCTGCCTGGAATCGCGTTATTTACTCCTTTGAAATAAGACAGCAGTATTATGGTGAAAAGTACACACACTTTGTTTTCAAACTCATTTGTATGACCACTGGCAAATTGCCTGGCCTCCCTGGGGCTCAGTCTTTTTTACAGAAGACTGAGTAAAAAATGATAATAGTGGTGGTTAAGATAAATCTGCTCATGCCTGTAATCCTAGCACTTTGGGAGGCTGAGGCAGGACTGCTTGAGCCCAGGAGTTCAAAACCAGCCTGAGCGACATAGCAAGAGCCCATCTGCAGCAAAAATAAATAAATAA
>NW_012134303.1:1642589-1659356 GCF_000956105.1 Propithecus coquereli | reverse complement strand
AGACCCCGTCTCTACTAAAAATAGAAAGAAATTAATCGGACAACTAAAAATATATAGAAAAAATTAGCCGGGCATGGTGGCGCATGCTTGTAGTCCTAGCTACTCGGGAGGCTGAGGCAGAAGGACGCTTGAGCCCAGGAGTTTGAGGTTGCTGTGAGCTAGGCTGACGCCACGGCACTCTAGCCCAGGCAAAAAGAGTGAGACTCTGTCTCCAAAAAAAGAAAAGAAAAGGGACGGAGAGGAGAAGAAAGTGGTAGTGGGGAAGGCGGGAACTCTCCCAGGTCTGCAGCACACGCCTGGACCCGGGAATACGCGCGCGCTTTTGGCGCCTGCAGAGCCGGCTTCTGCAAAGCGTGCTACTGTAAGAAGCGCAGCAAACGTTGCAAATGCCAGGAAGCAAAGGAGGGTGACCCTGTAGCATAAGCATTCTTGGATGCACTAAGCACTTGGTAAATTTCTATATTTGCACTCTGACCTGAGTTTGTTACTAAAAATCTTAAGTTCTCAGAGTGTTCTCAAGAGGCACGTGGGGTTCCTTGCAGCGTGCATCTGAGCAGCTGGACTGCATGCAAACCCAGCCTCAAACTCCCGCTCCCGGGTTGCACGGGTTGCGCGGGTTGCACGGTGGGCTCTGATTTTTAAAACCCAGAGCAAACAGCCTCCTAGCCAATCATTGCACCTTATCACTAGCACGATCTACGCGTGAACTTTGGGCGCGAACTGTACAGACCTGGACAGTCCTATCCATTAGTCACTACATTCTAGGAAGGGAAAATCATGCTCAGAGCCCAATGCAGGGTAGACTCACAACTTCGCTTTAGCATGCTTGGGCTGCTGAGCGCCCCGCATTTTCCCTAGCCCTACCTCTCTTTTCTTTCGGGAAGCAAAGAACACCGCGCCACGCGCAGGCTGCGGAACATCGAGGGTTGGGCGGAGGAACACTGTCTAGACCCTTCTCCCCGGGCTCCAGGAGCTAATGTGTAGTTTCGAGCCCCTCCGCCCCCAAATCGGTGTTCACACTCCAGGACACCCCCATCCTTCAATCAAGGACTCTGCCCTATTTGAGAGTAGTTAAGCTGCAAATCGGAGCCACCCTTCCCCGCACAGTATGCCCATTGCCAGCACCACTCTCGCACACACTCGCCCTATTTTCTTTATACTCCCTGGTCGCCTGTGCGCCCCCCATCGGGTCCCACTCCCATGAACTAGACATAGGGCGAATGCCAATAGAGGGCGTGTTTTGGGCGCCAGCGCGTACGCTATACGGGTACGTACCGTACCTATATATAAGAGCGCACGTCCCAAATCGCGCCAGAAAGAGGTCCCGGCGCCTGGAGAGCGCGCGGCCTCGCGGTCGGTCCCGCTCTAGCTGGCTCTAGCTGGAGTCCCGGGATCGCCGTCGCCGCGGACTCCAGCGCAGAGTCCGCAGAAGCGCACAGCTTCTTCGACAGCACTTAAAGGCATGGAGTCCGATTACGGACTCAGCCCCTATGGCGTCAGATGCCGCAGCCTGGGAGTCGGCCCTGACTGGGAAGAATTGCCGGGTCAGTGCCTGGGTAGGGACAGGTGTTTGCGCGAACTCCAGGAGAAGAACTTTCCTTGGGAGACGCGAGTGGACGGAATGCTGCGCGGTCGTCGCCGCTGCTCTAACATAGCGGTCCCTCGCCTCCTGCCCGCGCGCCGGAGGTTCCAACACCCTGGTCTCTCTCTTTTGCTTTCCTCCCTTCCCAGATGTGAAGCCTAACGTGGCCTCGCTGATGATTGGGATGGGAGAAGACGAGGGTCCACGGTCCGAACCTGAGGACGGAGCAGGAGCAGAAGACAACCCTGGCACCGAGGGGTCCGGCCACGAGCCCGAGCAACAGCAAGTGGAAGAGGGGTCCGGCCAGGAGCCCGAGCAACAGCAGGTGGAAGAGGGGTCCGGCCAGGAGCCCGAGCAACAGCAGGTGGAAGAGGGGTCCGGCCAGGAGCCCGAGGAACAGCAGGTGGAGCCGGATCCCCCGGCGGCGGCGGCGGCGGCGGCGGCGGCGGCGGAGGGGACACAGCCCCGGCAGAGGAAGCGGCGTCACTCCCGCACCGCGTTCACCCAGGTGCAGCAGCTGGAGCTGGAGAATTTTTTCCGTAACGTTCAATACCCCGACGTGACTGCACGGTAAGTGGCTTGCTGGGCGGAGGGGGGTTGGGTTCTTCCCGCGGGCCCCTTCAGACTCTCTCCCGGGACCCCTTCTGGGCGGAGGGGGGTTGGGTTCTTCCCGCGGGCGCCTTCGGACTCTATCCCGGGACCCCTTTTGGGCGGAGGGGGGCGTTGGGTTCTTCCCGCGGGCGCCTTCGGACTCTCCCGGGACCCCTTCTGGGCGGAGGGGGGTTGGGCTCTTCCCGCGGGCGTCTTCGGACTCTCTCCCGGGACCCCTTCCCCCATTCAGGAGCCAAAAGCCACGCACGAGGCTCAAGGGCGCCAAGCCCGCCCTTGGTCTCGGTGGGGAGGGGGCGTGGAGGGAGCGGTGCTGTAAGGTAGGGGCGGGACTAGGATGTTAGCAGCTGCAGCAGGGTCGGGTCCTGCTTTTATTTAAAACTTTGGTAGTTTGTTCATCCTGCATTTTTGCATTAATTTTGGTATTTTTGAATATTGCATTAAAATATTATTTTTCTTGATTATTGAGTTTCTTAGCTCCCTTTAAATTTTGCGCGCTAGGCGAGCGCGTCTCTCGCCTCACTCTAGTAACGGTCCTGCCACGTGGAGCGCGCTTTTACAACCAGGCGGCAGAGTTTTCAGCTTTCCGAAGCCAGCGACCCCCTTCCCTTTGCTAGCTTGCCCTGGAGCCTTTATGATCGTGATCCCCGTAGTATACGAAGGGACAGGCCTATTCTGGCCCGGTTGGAATGGGGAACCAGGACAGCTCGGTGTGGAGTTTCGGGACGCTCTTTCTGGCTTCGCTGTATTCAGCCTTCGCCCGCCAAAGAGTGGAAAAAAGAATTTCCCTAGGGCGCGCTTGGCTAAAGTGGTTTGGAGTTCCCTCCTTGAAAGTTCACCTCTCCCTTTTACAATAATCAGAAATAACTCTGGTTCAAAATAGTGCTTTAAAGGTGTTTTGGAATTTTATTTATTTTCACGGAGGGACCTCCCAAGAAAAGATGACCAGGGCGGTTCTCTTCTGTTCCACAAACTGAAGATACAAATAATACAAGATACGAATAATACTACCAAGCACTTTCACATATATTCCTTTTTTTCTATCTTATTTTAACAGCTAAGTTGTCCATGGGAAAACCCTCCCTAAAGCAAGCCTCAACTGTTTTACAGAAAACTGCACTGGGAGGTGGGGGATAGAAATAATGTTCATCCGTGTATTTCATTTTATCTACAACTCCAAATACTGAACATTTGCGATTTTCCCCCTCAGGGAGCAGCTTGCAGGACGCCTGGATTTGACTGAAGCCAAAGTGCAGGTCAGTGAATCTTGAAAAAGCCATTTAGCTGGGCAGCCATTCTAAAGCATGCTTTAGGTTTTAGTCCTGGACATTCTCAAGTTGGTGTATTTTGTTGTCTTTTCCATGTTTGGCAAACAAGTTTTGAATATTGGGGGCCTTGGTAGTAGAAAATGGGATAAGTAGACTCCAGATTATGAAAATTGCCCATGGCCAGAGGAAACATGATTTCCTAAAGGGAAAAAAATAGAACTTCTCTCCCTCCTTCCACATCTATCTGTCAGTCACTCTCTCTCTCTCTCCCCAAATATATATATACACACACGCACACACATAATATAATATGTGTGTATATGTATATGCACATATATACACATATACATATATATTCCAATAAATAACATTTGTTCCCTTCTGACATTAGTATCCCTTAGGGAGGATGTTAGTTCTCCCTAAAGGATTACTTCTATATGGATTGGTGTTTGGGGCTCAATCTGACCTGGAAAGTATTCAGATACACAGAAGAGCTGGGTTTTATAACAAGGTTCAATTGTACTAAATTATTTAAAATATTTCAAACCAGGCACCAGTTCTTAGCTAAAGGAGTGAATTTATAAATATTTGACGTTGAGGTAAAGGAGTAATTCACACACAGAACACAGTATGTAAGTATCTAATGTGTGTTTAGTTAAACTGAAGCTGATGAGGGGTGGGGCGATAGCGTATAGTCCAAGCGCCTGGTCCTCTTGCTGTTGTTTTTAAGTGTTTTGTAAAACAGTGTAGAGTGGCAGCCCTAAATTTTAATTTTTTGGAATACTTTGGAGAAAATTTTTTGATGTCAGCCTGCAAACACATCTAAAATGTTGCAGTTACAGTGGTGATGGGGAGAAGGTTTGTAAACTCCGGAAAATTGTCTTTTAAAAATGAAACAAAAATAGAAAAGAATACTTTTGAATAAAGTCTCACTGACCTAAGAAGAGTGGAAAGGTTAGAGAAGAAGTATATACAATCAAACATGCATTACAGATGCCACACAAATTCAACTTTGTGAAACTACCACACACATAAATGAATATTTTCTCTTTTTTTATGTGAATATCCTCTTGAAGAATTTCTAACATCAAAGATTTTTTTCCTTTTTAGTGGTATTTTGAAAAGGTGGGTTTTCTGGAATTTGACTGGTTGGGGGTTGCTCTCAATTTAGGCTAGATTCTTACCTGTGTTGATTTAAAATACTTTTTCATTTATTCAGGCAATGATGACTAATTTTGTAGGTCATGGGGTCAAAAGGTGACTATTTCAGATTATAGAAAACCACAGCTGCATCAAAGAAATATTTTCCAAAAATAAAAAATTAGGATGGGTTTACTAGCTTTGCCCCAGAATGGATGTATGAGTAAAGCGATGCAAATGCACTATATATCTGTTGGTAGTGTCCAGCAAAGCAGGCCACTGAATGCTGGTGTCCTCATGCTACAGGCTGGACTCACAGTCAGGCCTAGCCTCAGTTGGGATGACGAGCCTCTGCTTTCTCAGGCAAGCAAGGCAAACTCAGAGGAAAAGAAAAACTTAAGGTTTGCTGAGTTGCTTTTCCTTTTTCCTGGGTTTACATAGCCTTCTCAATGGATTTCTAGAAGGGAAAAAGAGCCAGAAAACACAAAGAAGGAAAAAGACAATATTCTCATCTGTTTCCAAACTTGATAGCATGAATCTCCCTTAAGGAATCTTTAATAGACACTCCCTCCTTTCTTTTGCAAATATAGTAGAACTGTTTTATGAAATCAGCATTGGGAATATAGGCCTAATGTGTGCCCATACCAAAAGTTGCCATCTGTTGGTTTTGATTATGTTTAAGGAGATTTGACCACTGGCACATTTGAATCTCTCCAAAAAGAACTCTGTAACACTGGCCTTATTCAGACTCTATATTCATGCAGCAGAAGGACCCCAAATCTCCTAAGATGGGAGAGAGAAAACATACCTTGAGGCAGGGAAAAGGGGTCTTTTGTCTAAATTAAAATTTGCAGTTTGGGAGCTTCCAAAAGGATTAAATACAATGTACACCTCATTAGTTAGTATGCTAAGAAGGCAGTAAAGTCTAATTGACAGCTTGTTTGTTGGTTTGTTAAGAGTTAGCAAACACTTGGGGAGGAACCTTTTTTGTGACCCCATCATCCACATTGTTATTGAACATCTTCCTAAAATGTGGAGTTGGACCTTCCTGCCTTAGAAATGAGTGATGGGATTGGGGTCTGTGGTTAAGGAGTGAGGCTGGCTGTGCCTAGGGTGCCCTGCCAGGCTGGGCAGCAGTAGCTTTGACCCAGAATCCTGAAACTGTAGCTAGAGCCGAATGAGCTGACCGAGTCCTGAGCCCAGGAAGGTTTGGTGGGTAGGGCAGTTTGGAACATGCAAAATTGACAATAGGGTACCCAAAGTCTTGTCCAGGAAAAGGATTTTGAGAGTCTAGTGAATTTGGATGCAGTCAGGCTAAACTTTCCTTAACACTATAGGCTAAAATAACAAGGCAGTGTCTGGGGATTCAGCAACTCTCATGTCCCAGCAATACAAACCATGAAAGTCCCTGGGACCCCCGTGATGAGTCTCCTTGACATAGCACCACCTGTTTAATTCTCGAGAAGTTTCAGAGGAGGGGTGAGTCCTTAAACATCCTTGAAGGAAATCTGTCTAAAAATCTAACGTGCTCCTCTTTATTAATTACTTCAGACTGAAGATGGGCTTTTCAAACAGGGAGTGGTTCCCTCAATATGACCTTAATTGGGGTCCCCTTTTTACGTTGTGTTCAGCCTCCCCAACAACCAGGGTGACACTATCCCTAAAGAGAAGGGGCCAGAAGCAGCTGGACAGCTGATGATCCAACATCTCTTTCCCCTGTTACCAGGCTTGAACATTAACAGCAGGGACCTGATGCAATACATCAGCTAGCCCTGCATCCAAGATCTAGAAAAACCCATTAAGGACTAGTAAAAGTGGGAGGAGAGAGACAAAGCAATGTGCCATGCTCTGGACTAGGCTAGCTCACTAAGGGTTAGCTGATGGGAGGACTTGAGCCATTTACTTCCCTAAGATATTTCAACAATAAGAAAATATCTTAACCTGTTGCAGTGTAAAATTTCAATGGCATATAGAATTGCATGTTGTGTGCTTTTTCTGTTATGACATTGACTGTCCAGTATACTAAACTCATCCTTTTTCCCCCTCTGATGAAGGTTTGGTTTCAGAACAGAAGGGCCAAGTGGAGACGTCATCAGAGGGCACAAATGTTGAGGGATATGGCCCCTGTTGCCGTGGGCCCCCCTGTGGAGATGATCATGAATGGGCCCTATAATCCCATCCCTGTTCTGGAGCCTGCTTGGAGATATGTTCCTCTGATGCAAAGGCCACTTGGGCCACCTGTGCTACCTGGGCCACCTGGGCCACCTATGCCACCTGGGCCACCCATGATACCTGGGCCACCTATGCCACCTGGGCCACCCATGAGGCCTGGGCCACCCATGATGCCTAGGCCACCCATGGTACCTGGGCCACCCATGATGCCTGGGCCACCCATGGTACCTGGGCCACCCATAGTACCTAGGCCACCTGGGCCTCCCATTGGCCTGGCTTCTGTACACGTGGCATGGGCCCCTGCCAACAATGGTCATCATGCAGGTCCCATTTTCTAAAGTATCTTCATGACAGTTTTTTGCAAAGTATTTCTCTGCCAGATACAAATTGTGCACAGCACAGTATCAAAAGAATTCATTAGATACCTGTTAAAATGAATTGAGTGTCATGTTTTTGTAAGACACATAATTTCATTTTCAATAAAGGTGTGAACTAGCAGTGTATTGGTTTTGGGTGTCAAATGGGGTTAGTGGGGTATGGATGGGAATTGCTAAGGGGGAATGTAAGTGGAATGGTGAAGAGGCCCCTTTTTATCAAATGATATCCCTAAATCGCCATCAGTAGGCCCTGCACATCACCAGTTCACCAAGTACCCGTGGCAGGTTTATACTGACCGGCACATTTCTTCTTCCACATCAACCCCCCCAATCCCCAACCCCACCCTGCCCCTTGGGAGCACATACATGCATGTGCGGGATGGGAAAGGGTGAGTCTCTAATGAGAGAACAGTCCATTTCCAGGCAGGGCCGTGTTCCATTTATGCGAAGGAGCAGGCTAACCTCCTGGACTCTAAGGGAAACCTAAGAGGCTACTCACAGGCCCTTGAGGGGAGGTGACAGTCAAACACCCCAGTACTCTCCAAATTCTGTTCACTGCCCCCCATTTTGTGGAGGAGATGGGGGAATAGGAACCATTCTGGTCCAGAGGTTCTGCAACTTCAAGGGAGACACAAGAGGGGACTCCATCAAAACCAGAAAGAGGCTCTTCTCTCTTTTCTCTGCCTCCAGCCCAGGAGAACCTATTACTGTAGCTTCCTCAGCTAGGAAGCAGACAATCACACCTTCAAGTGTGTTTTTTCACCTTCAACATCTTCGAGAGAATCCCAGGTTCCTGCTGATTAAACACGGAAAGGGAAACTTTTGGTTTAGTGTTGCTCAAAGCAAAAGATGGTCCCCTGAGCAATATTCCAGAATAATCTGTCATTAAAAAGAAGCAGTCAGACCTTTGCCATATTCATGTTGCCTTCTTCATGCAAATCTGCCTGGGTAGGAGACAAGGGTGGGGAGAGGCCAGGCCCACTAATTTTAAGACATTTAATTTTTTAGTAGAGCCTTTGCTTTTGAGCAATTTCTAGCAATTTGTGGTAATTTTATGAACACAGTCATGCTATGAAATGATGGCAATGGCTTCAGATAAGGGTGTTACGTTTATGCTAGAATTTCCTCTCACAGGGAGTGAGCCGGAGGTGGGGTATCAAAACAAGTTTCACAACGGTTACGTGCTCCCAGTTTGAAGGGAGACTCTGTTTTCTCCAGAAAGCATACATTTTTTTGCAGTGTTGTGTGATGCTTTTTGTGCCTTTCTTCCCTGCCTTCACACGTGTGGATGTCAAGCATAGCAAAGCAGCTGTATCTAATGTGAGACTTCTGCAGCACGGAGGTTGTCACTACCCCAGAGGCCCCAGTCCCTGACAGGACAAGAATATCCAGGAAGGCACCTAGGCACGCCCATTGCCACCTCACGGGGTGTTTTTGTTTGTTTGTTTGTTTGTTTTTTTATTTCAGCATATCATGGGGGTACAGATGTTTAGGTTATGTATGTTGCCCTTGCCTCCCGACTCCCCCCCCCCACCGGGTGTTTTCTGAACCCAGCCATTTTTATTTCCCTTTCTTGACCCCTTTTTGTTAAGCATCAGGTTTCTAAATGCTTTAAGTCTTCTTGGAGGTACAGCGTCTGTGTCTGTACAAATAAGGGCTCCAGGATCCTATCCGGCCTTGCCACCCAGACTCGCAAAGCCAGACGGCATCCAGCATGCAAATCGCACAGTTACCTCTGCCATCGAGTCTGACCCAGACAACATTTTTTCCATCTCGGGCTTCCTGGAAGAAGCAACAAGGTGAATACCCTTTCCCATAAGTGGAAGGGGTCTTCAAGAGACATTCATACTATTTTTTAAGTTGTATCTACTTCCAGGTGCCCGATGATTTAAGGAAGGGTGGTGGGATGGGGACAGGAAATACACAAAACATTCCTGCAGAGAAAAAGTTCCCTGGGTCTCGGTTTTAAAAGGGAGAGGTCTTCTAAAATCATCCCACAAAGAGTATTTCTCTTAAAGTGCAGTTCAAGTTCCCTAAGACATGGACAAGAAATTATTCTAATATAAGGAAATTAATTTCTTAAAAATCTTTACAACCGGCTATCAGCAAATATGTTTACCTGTGATAGGTGGTCTTTGCAGATGTTAGTTTTGGCTGGAAAGTTACAAACCCAATCTCAGGAGTGCAGGCACTTCAGCATTTGACAGTAATATAATTTCTGGATTTGCTAGTGCTTTCTAAAGTTGTTTCACATTGAAGAATGCATGCAGGGGAGTTTTCACAACAGTAACTTTCATGGTCAAATTAAGCAGGGAGAAGGTATGAGCTATTTGGGGGGACAAAAAAAAGCCTTTTTTGCTTAAAACTAGATTACTATAACCTGGATCTTGTTTCAAATAGATGTGATCAGAACCTTGGAGATCTAACTTGGAAGTGCCTAAGAATCAAAATCCCAAGCCATCATTTAGACTACAAGTACTTAGAAAAATGGGCAAGGAAGGGAGGGACTAGAAATAATTCTTTAGCTGAGAATACAAGTGTCTCTCTTGAGATAGATTTGAAAGGTGACTTTTTAAACAGAAGAGTTACAGTAAATATATACAAAATAGGAGAACAGAGTTTGATCTGAAGTATTTTCAAAAGAGTAGGCATTTGCCTGCATTCTGATCATGAGGTGTTAAAATTGGGCATGCTCCAAGCATTTATGGATGTATTATTTTTCCTCCCAATCGTCTGGGGCTGACTACTCTAGGAATTATTGGAAACCTGAAGGTAATATATGGTGCTTAAATAGAATCCTTTACTACATTTTATGATTGGTAAATCCAACTTTGTCTAACTTGAATTCCTGTAGCCCAGGGGCTCCTATTGATGGAAGTGGAGGAGTTAGTGCAAAGTGGTGCGTAGAGCTTGGACTGGCGTTCTCAGACCTTGAGTGGACACTCTGGAGGCGACAACATAACCCTCATCACATACCCTTCTTCCTGAGGGTGCTACATGAAGCTGTTTTCAGGGGGATTCATCTAAGACTTTCCTAACACTCCCTCCCCATTAGTCAAGGCAGTAGGGTGACCCAAACAGAATGAACGTTTGCCTCAGACAGCTTCCCCCTTTCCCAGCAGACACTTTGAGGTACCTTCACACAAGATCACCTTAAATTTGTCAACGTTCATGAGTCCTGCAGTAAAGGGATGGCAACCACAGAAAACCAGACCTCTTGTTTTGTGCCACTCTTCCAAGCATTGGGCCTTTCTTCTTCTGGGGGACACTCGATTTAAAGGAAGAGACCATGGTATTGTTTCTGAACAGTCATCCGGTGACGCCCTTCATTTTACAGATGAGAGCCACAGGCTCCGAGCAGTGGCATGGCCTGCCTGAGGTGGCATGCAGAGTTCATCTCAGAGAAGGCCATGCCCTCCCCTGGCGGCCAGGATTGCCCAGCGAGGGGCAGCACACAGCAAGCAGCGCAGGCACAGCTCCTCGGTGTCCATCACCTCCAGCTGCCCATCTTTCCTTCAAGGGGCTGTAAACTCAGAGCTCCTTCCCAAGCCTCGGCACTGGGCCATTTTACCTCTAGGAAAAGTAAGCAACTTCTCGTGAAGGCATGCAGGATCCCAGTGTCCACTCTTGAACGCTGAACAGCAGGGGCTTGAGAGAGTGATGCAATTTGTACCCTCCTCACAAAAGGCCGAGTGTGCTTCCACTACAATAACCCTCATTTCCCCCAATCCCCTTGCAAAGCTGTGCTTGCCAACTGGCAGCACAACACATAAGCAACAGCCAGCTCTGGGCTTGTGTTGAATTAACTTTTTTTGTAAAGTAGGCTAATAGTTTGGAAACTGTCATTATGCAATTTGTATTCATTTTGAAATGTGGTTATTTATGCTTTGCCTTGATCAATGTCACACTCTCTCCTTCTCAGATGTTAGCGCAGTGCTATGTGGCAGGGACCCAAGGTGTAATTGGTGTAAATTTAATTTTTAAATGCACCCCGATGGTCTGTATGCCTCCCCATGCGAAGCCTCCCCATGCGAAGCGTAGATCTTAAGGAGACTGTCTGGATTCCCAACATTTACATGCAAATATTTTTAGACTCTAGGAATACAAAAGACTCTTTCTGAAAGCACACTCTGTTGTGCTTCACAAACAAAAGGACACAAGTGATTGAAGAGGTGGCACACAGGCATGGGCAGCATAATTGATACACCTGGACCCTTCTGAAACATAGCCCCCAGACAATACTAGGGCCTCTATGAGAACTGCAGAGTTGGAACACAATTTTCTATTCCAGGCCCAAGAATCTTGGTTTAGGGAGTAAATAAGAGGCAGGGCAGAGACCAAGGAAGAGTCTCTGAGCAGTTCTCCTTGAACATGGGAGACAAAGAGATGAAGCAGAAGATGTTTTGAAGTCAGGAGTGGAAAATCAGGCCGTGGCGACCCAGGGGAGAAAGAAATCCAAGTGCATGGCTGGGCCCTGAACTGTTGCTGGAGTACAGGGAGCTGGGTGGTAAGTGGGCACTGGCAACTGAGTAGGGTCTCTGGGAGGTGGCCAGTGGGGCTCAAGGAGGTGGCTCTGGCCAGCTGGGCTTTACAAAAGAGAAGACAAGAAAAACAGAACTCAGGTTCATGTGCAAATCAGTTCCTAAGATCTCCTTCTCCAGTGCCCATCACAAGGTAAAGCAATGGGGCTGCCCTTTCTCTTTTCCTCTCACCCCCTCCCTCCTTAACTCAACTGACCACCTGAAGGGGCCTCAGCAGGATTGAAATATTCATGAAGAAAGAGGGAGAGTCAGGATAGAGAGGGGGTCCTACAATGTGATTGTCCCTGGCCAAGGTCTCCAGCTTGCCCCAGTACTTCGACAAATACCCAGGATGGTTCTATTTCTTCAATTTAACCAGAAGGAATTTCCAAGCATGTCCAGTGAATTCTGTGGGCCCACCTATCATATCAAAACCTCCACTCCAACAAGGAGTCAGATAGAAATATTGCAAGGTGCTAAATTGGTTCTCCTGCTATTTATTTAACATAGAGGCTTAGACTTCAGGGCATCTCTGTGGCCAAACCTGTTCTTCCATTAGGTGAACATTTTATATGCTCTCAAAATTCTGCTTAATATTAATACTCCATTTAAGAGAGGGTTTAATCCATTCATTTTAAACATAAAGTAAGAGGGCTGGTTAGCAGCTGTGATCCTGGTTAGCATGTGGCACATGAAGAGATAACAAAATCATTTTCACAAGTATAAGGTCATTGTTCAAGAGTAACAGGCAAAGCCAAGGCCAGAAATCAAGATCTGTCCATCTCTCAATACTTCTCCTCCTCATTTCATTGCCTGGAAACCATGAGACAACCTCAATCCACAGGCAAAATTCAAATGGTATTTTGAATAACTATTGATAGCCCCCCTCCCTAACATTTCTGGGACCTTTGCACAAGTGTGGCTTGTTCTCCCCCATAACTGATCAGCCTCGTAATATTATACACCAATGTCTCAATTAAGTAGAATCACACTTGCAGGGAACATCGGTTCATGAGGATTGTACATTTATTGCAGGGAAAGGCAGATCACCAGGAAAGTCTTTTTTTCAACCTCTTTTCCTTTTTAAGTCTTTTTAAATCTTAATGTTTATTCTTTTGCTGTTGTGGTCATTGTGTCATGCTTTGTATAACCATTTAGATAAAGTCCCAGGGGTCAGCATACATTCAGTCTAATTGCCTACATCTTTTTCAGCAATAGTCCTAGCAAGGAAGTTTGATCTCCAAAATAATGACAGCGGTTCCCCATAGCACGCCATGCTCATTTCTGACCTACCCCTTTGCTTGTGCTTTTCTGTCTCCCTTCCTCGTCTCGCTGAGTCAATCAACACTCGCCTGCTTCTGTCATGTCTTTTCCTCCTCCTTTCACCTCTCCTCCCTCTTCCTTCTCTTTCTCACCCTTGCCTGCCCAGCCCAGCTCTTGTCTCCCCTCCCTGAACCCCTGTAGGCCTTAAGTATGCATCACTCATTTGGCAAGAACCTTCATAACTTGTAGCACCCCCCTGGAATTTAACTGTTTCATGGATGTAATTCTTGCATCCCTTACATGCACAGCAAGCACCTGGAGTTTTCAACTGGGTCTCCTACTTTTCTTATTCCCCCATTGCATCTAGGGTGCTACTTTACATTTAACAATAATAAACAGTGATATTGGTAACAGCTAACCTTTTCTGAGGGCTTACAACGTTCCAAACACGGTGCTATGCAATATGCACGAATTACAATTATCGCTATTTTCCAGATGAGGAAACTAAGACACAAAGAGGTTAAATAACCTGCCCCAAATCACGCAGCTGATAAGTGGCTAAGATAGAATTCAGACCAAATCTTTGTCACTTTGGCTTATGCATAATCTTTGAATCAAACATTTAATTGAGTTTGTTAGACTCTTTAAATTTGAGAGGAAAATCAACTAATGAATGTTTTCACAACTTTTTCAGCAGAAAAGATGGAAATACACAAAAACTTGGGTTTCTCGTTAATTTTCAGTTCATCAGAAAGTTCCACTAAAAGGAATAATCCCCATTTCTTGAGCATTCTGATCTATTAACAGTTTATTTTAATATATCACCATGCAATATTTCTGGATAAAAATTAAGCAGATAATATCATTGGGTATCAACCTGAGATTTTTTTTTTTCATTTGTTCTACCTGAACCATTTAAATGGATTCCCTTTGCTATGCTTTAAGTTGTCCTTTTTAAAAGAGAAAACAATCTCCCTTTTTCTGGGTGAACAGAGGACAGCCTGTGAACACACAATGTCATTGGAATCTGGAAGTGTCATACTTTAAAAAGCAAGGCAAAATGAGAGCATGAATATGGCCAACTCTGCAAGTTTGAATCCAATGTTTTCAAAGTGCGCCTATTTTGGTGATTTTCTTTCCCATTTATTAGTATAGTTTATCTGACAATAGTTATAAAAGTAGTTCATGGGTTGTATATATGATCAAATGATTTTTAACAAGGGTATCAAGAACATTCAATGAGGAAAGGACTGAACTTCAATAAATGGTGTTGGGACAACCAGATAGCCACATGAAAAAAAATGAAGTTGTAATGTTACCTTACACCATCTACAAAAATTACATCAAAATTGATCGAAGACCTAAAACCATAAAACTCTTAGAAGAAAACATACGGGGAAATCTTCATGACACTGGATTTGGCAATGATTTCTTGGATATGACACCAAAAACACAGGCAACAAAAGTAAAAATAGATAGACTACATCAAACTTAAAACCACCTCTTCATCAAAGGACACAATCAACAGAGGTCAAAAGCAACCTACAGAATGTGAAAATATGTTTGCAAATCATACATCTGAAAGGAATGAAATTTCGACACATGCTGCAACAGGGATGAACCTTGAGGACATTATGCTAAGTGAAATAAGCCAGTCACAAAAAGACATAAGTATGATTCCACTTATGTGAAGTATCTAAAGTAGGCAAATTCACAGAGACAGAAAGCAGTACAGTGGCTGCCAGGGGCTGTGGGGAGAAGGGAATGGGCAGTTGTTGCTTAATGGGTACAGAGGTTCAGTTTTGCAAGATGAAAAAGTTCTGGAGATTTTTTTGCACATCAGTGTGAATGTAATTAACACTACTGAACTGCAATGGTTAAGATGATAACTTTTATGTTATGTATATTTCACCATGATTTTTTTTAAAAAAGTAGTTCATAAGATGTTTCTTGCAATTTCACAGTCCTGTATTCAAATGAAGTCCTGTTTTGTCATTTTTAAAGAAAAAAGTCTTGAGTGTATCAAATGCCACCACACACATTCAATGTCTGCATTGCCCTTAAAGAAACAGCAAACGAGTAGCACATTTATCATTAAATATACCCACAACAAAAGTTATGTAGCCTAAATCATGCAAATAAAAAACATCATAAACTGGAATTAAGCAATGCAGGGCCAGAGGGCTGTATCTTACTTATGTCCATTCTCTTCTTTTTCCATTTTCTCCCCTTTCATACAGCAGATGTGAATCTATAGTTGTTCAAGTGTATTTGCAATCTGTGACACCACCATCCATTGGCTGTGCTTTGGAATCTGGGTTCTTGGCCAAATTTTGGAACTACCTCAATCTCCACCCTTTTCAGATAGTGAGGATGAGCTTCCCCACACTCTGCATTAGCCCCTAGGATGGTCAACCAACAACTCTTCCCCTAGGGACCTCCTGTGCAGCAGGGCACTCAAATACTCCCTCCAAGTCATGTGCCAGGCTCTGCATTTTGGGTTGTTCCGTCTCTTTCTTTTTCACACACACACATACACAAGAGCTTTCGCTTGAAAATATCCTGGAATGATCGCATCAGTTCATTTCATTCTGTCCCTCTTTTTGTCATTAGAAGGCCCCCAACAAGCTCCAGCCACATTCTACCTGTTGGCAGATGCAGCTGTCAAGCTGCTGCCAGTGAGATCAAATGAGAGGCAACTGGCTGTTTATGACAGGGTTTTTCCAGTGGAAAATTCCAATTGGCTAACCCAGGAGTTCAGAAAATATTTCGTAAATCTAGTGGGCTAATATCATCGAACTCCTTCCTATAAAAAGCAAGAACAATTCGTCATCAGAGAAGAAAGCCTAGTGAGCCAGGTGTTAGAAGGACCGACAAAGCCAGCGCCCCAGTAGGGTGTCGGGGCTCACAAGTGTGTATTGACTAAGAAGTATTCAAGAAGAAAATTAACTTTAAAAAGTCCTTTCAATAACAGATTAGTGATTAAAAACTTTTTTTAAGTCTTGCAATCCTTTTAAACAATTAGTGGCATAATTGGAAAGAGCCTACAAATTCAAATGGGCACGGAGTATGAAAGGGTTCCCACCCTCACTCCCCCAATCCCACTTCCAGAACCCTGCCTCGCTCGGTGCTCTGGGTGACAGCCATGCACCTGCCCTTTGGAGGGTCTCAAATTGTGAAGAGGGGTAGTGAATGGAAGCCGAATACCCCCGTAGCTCATAACACACACACCATTTAATTCCAGCGAAGGGATCAGTGTAGTGACTATAAACGAAAATGATTCTTTCGTCTGGTCTAGGCTGAGCTTCCAAAGGGGCCGCTTCTCCGCAAGCCCGACTCCGCTGGTCGCCTGCGCCTGCCTGCCCTTGGGCTCCGGCCTCCGCTCCCTTCCCATTCAAGAGGCATAGGCTGCTCCCGGGCAACCCGCACGAGCGGCGTCTTGCCGCGTGCTCGTGGGAGGGGCGGGGTTTCTCTCGGGAACGAAAGCGCTTATCCACCAACGGCGGGGCGCATAGGCCAACCGCTGCTGCAAAAGATGGCTTTTATAGGCAATCGATGCGAAAGTGTGCACCCTGGTATCACGAATGTCAGGCAGTACGGTTCCCCATTGAAAATATTATTACAAATTTCCCCAATCCTCATCCCAAGGTGCGTAACTTCTCCGACTAAATTTAGCTCTTGGATATCACCCTGTGACTAATTGTTTTTACATAGAGGATATCCAATAGTGTGGTCTATTTTTTCTTCATTTTATATTATTTCATAGATATTTTTGCATATTTTATCATATTCTTCGCATTGATCATTTTAACGTCTGCATTCATAGATTATAATTT
>NW_012134303.1:1601261-1642122 GCF_000956105.1 Propithecus coquereli | reverse complement strand
CCAGGAGGCTGAGGCAGGAGGATCGCTTGAGCCCAGGAGTTTGAGGTTGCTGTGAGCTAGGCTGATGCCACGGCACTCCAGCCCAGGCAACAGAGTGAGACTCTGTCTCAAAAAAAAATAAAAATAAAAAAAAAGAGCACAGAGTTTGGACTTCAACAAAGCTTTTTTAGGCTGGTCTGCCCATACTAGCTGTGTGATCATGGATTAGTTAGGCCACCTCTCTGAGTCACAGTTGCCTCATTTATGAAATGGGAGAAACAACAGTCCCCTTGCACAGAAATGTTAGGGAAAAGGTGGGTACCATAAGTGTTGGTTACTGTTGTTATTATGATCACGACTTTCAACATGTATATTTCCCCACAGCCTCATGAACATTGGGTGCTATCATTCGAAAATGTTTTTTGTTGATTAAATAGGTATAAAGATGGTACTTTGTTGTATTTGTCCACCCTTGTTGCATAATAAGGTTTACATATTTTTCAAGTATTGATTTACTCTATGTACTTTTTGTTCTGTGAATTGTCTGTTTTATTTTTTGAACATTTTACCTTCAGAGATTTTGTGGTATTCTTCCAGAGTTCAGTAAGTTTTTTACATGTTTAAAATAACTAATACTTATCTGTCATTTATCACACCAGTTCCCACATTCTATCGTTTGCCCCTTTTTCTTAGTTTCGTGGTCCACATTTTCCTTTCTGAGTTTTTTATTGCTTCAATCCTTTAAAAATTATCCTTCTCCCACAGTTGGGCTTATACTTTATCAAACAATTGTGTTTAGGAAGAACTGTCTATTCTATTCTTTAGATTTAATTTTACTCAGTTGAAATCCAAGCTGAGGTGTGTTGTGCCCTATAATAGAGGATGGGTAGTTCTGAACGAATTTTTCCAAATTGCTATCCAGTTACTCCGAAGTCCTCACTTAATATTAAATACTACATTCATTGTTTCATGATGCATATTTGACACCTGTTAATGTCATATATGCTAAAAGCTATTTCAAACCTCTCATCTCTGTTCCAGTGATAAATACTGCACTTTTGAGTCAGCATCACAGTCTTAAAGATGACTGCTTTGTAGCTTGTTCTAATGTGTGGCGAGATGAATCTTTACTTATTACTCTTTAAATATATATTTTTTTGTTTTCTTGATTATTTTTCCACTTGAATCAAAATTGTGTTAAAATTAGAGAATCGTTTGGAGCAAATTGTCCTATTTACAAATAATGCTGTCTTCCCATTCAAGAGCAGGTCTATAGTGGGCCATTTTACAAATAATACCTAAATTCTAAATATTTTGTCAGTATTGCTAAAGTCCTAAAACTGCCTCTAATCTATTCTCCCTTTAGTAACAGGGACCAATTCTTTGTGCAACATTCAGCAGCTGGGGTAAGCAGAATAACCCCAGTCCCCCAAGGATGTCCATCCCCTAAGAACCTGTCAATATGCTGTTACATGGCAAAGGAGAATTAAGGTAGAAGGTAAAATTCAGGTTGTTAATCAGATGACTTTGAAATAGGGAGATTCTCTGGGTGGGCCCAACGTAAGCACAAGGGTCTTTAAAAGTAAAAGGAGGCAGCAGGATAGGTAAGATTGAGGAGATGTGAGAAGGACTCAAACTCACAATTGCTGGCTTCGAAGATGAAGTCAGGGGACCAGGAGCCAAGGAGTGAGGGCTGGACACAGGTTATCTCCCAGGCATCCAGAAGAGAATACAGCCCTGCTGACACCTTGATTTTGTCCCAGGGAGACCCATGTTGGACTTCTAACCTACAGAACTAGATGATAAATAAATTTGTGTTGTAAGCCACTAAGTTTATGATAATTGTTACAGCAGCTACAGGAAACTAATACATGAGCTAAGTAAAAGCTGTGCAAAGGATTGTCCTTCCCCTGACTTTGTTGGTCTCTGCCCTTAAACTTCTTTCCTTGAGGCCAATAAAAGTTAGCAGGCCTGGTCATGGCCCCTGCCTCTTCTGGCTCTTTGAACATAGGGGATGTCTTTCTGGAAATGAGCTGCTTCTGCTTGGTACTTTGTACCACTTTATTGAGTCCTGCTCACCCACTTTTGCACTTGTACCTTCCTCCCTAAAACACTTGGGGATCTGTAGGTGTTCATAGATGGGGGGAAATGGGCAGACCTGGAAATTTCATTCCCTTTCTCTCCCACAGTGTTGATGAGATTTGCACGATTTCACACCATCTGAAGACTTCCTCAGCCATACATCTTTCCTTTAAATTCCATAAAAGATTTCTTAAAATCACTTGGCAATAGTTTTCGTACGTGTGATAAGTTAGCTATTAGGATGAAAAGCCAAGAGGCTGTGTAGCTTGTGGCGGACCGATTTGGAATTTCCACAGCAAATCTATTATGCCTTTGACAATCAAAATCTTTGGAATTAAAATGTTCTTTCATTTCAAAGTATAAAGTATATTTTTATTTTATGTCATGTATAAAAATGTATAGATAGAAATGCTGATCATGAACCACAGATTGCTGGAAAACCATAAGATGGGACTAGTTTAAGGGGCTGGTCAGAGAAGGGATACGATTTCCTTTTGCTGGGACACATTGGTGGAGGTTGTACTGTTGTAACCCCTCCTTTTTGGGTAGCTTACATTCATTGAGCCTTTACTCTGTGCCAAGTGATGTGCTAAATAATTTACACAGATGATCTTATTTGATCCTCACATTAAGAGTTAGGTACCATGATTCCCAGTTAAAGATGAGGAAGCCCATGGTCACAAAGTGAATAAAAGCTAGGATTTGAAGTCAAGTCTATCTGACTGCAGAGCCCATCCTTTGTCAAGTTTAATACAGTGGTCAGGCACTGGGATGCTATTGTTACAGCGATCTGGCTCCCAATTCTAGCTCTGCCACCCCCTAGCTATTTGTTCCTGGGAACATTATTTAACTCCCATGTCTTAATTGCTCTTCTCCACAAAAGTGGAGTAATAGAGAGCTGATGAGAGGAATAAATGATGTAACATATGGAATATACCTCGCACGATGCCTAGCCACAGCGCAGGCCATGTGACTTTGATACAGGAAAGTGGACCCCAAAACTGGGGTCCGGCCTGAATGCCAAGTAGGTTCTTGGCTTCACGCTGGGAAGAATTCAAGAGCCAGCCTACAGAGTAAAGCAAAAGCAAGTTTATTAAAGTAAGAAAAGAAAAAAAAAGAGGCTGTCCCATAGACAGGGCAGTGGCTATCTCTCAGAGCAACAGAGAGTAGTACTTTGTGAGTTTCCAGGGTCTTATTTTATACCTTTTATTTAATTTTATGTTAAGCAGAGGGAGAATTATTCGTAAGATTTCTGGGAAAGGGGCGGGGACTTCCCAGAACTGCAAGTCCCTCTTTTTTCTAAACCACATAGGGTAACTTCTGGGAGTTGCCACGGCATTTGTAAATTGTCATGGCGCTGGTGGGAGTTTCTTTTAGTATGCTAATACATCATTATAAACCAAGGTATAATGAGCAGTGTGGGTAACCTGAGGTCATCTTTCATGGCCATCTGGGTTCTGGTTGGTTTGGGCCAGTTTCTCCACCACCTCCTGCTTTACTGGAGACCTTGGTTCAGGTCTTATGACTCTCCGTTGACCAGGGCCTTCCGGTTCCCTATCTCAACTTTGCAGTCCTCCTAGTACAAGCCAAGTGTACTTTCCCACTCCTTGACATTGAGCTCTGCCATGTGACTTGCTTTGAACATTGGAATATAGGCAGAAGTGACAGTGTGCTAGTTTCAAGACTAGACTTTAAGAGGTAGCACATGCTTCTGTGTGTGTATGTGTGTGTGTGTGTATATATGTACATATACATATGTATATATGTATGTGTGTATATGTACATATATACACACATATGTACATATATACACATATATGTACATATTTTGCATGGGTGAATTAAATGTTATACTCAATAAAGTAGAAATGTGTATGTATGTGTGTACACACACATTCACACACATTTCTACTTTATTGAGTATAACATTTAATTCACCCATGCAAAATATATACTTCAGTGGTTTTTACTAAAACAGAATTGTTCAATGATCCCCACAACCAGTTTTAGAATATTGTCAACACCCCAAAAAGAACCCCTCCATGCCCATTAGCAGTCACTCCTCATTTTCCCCAACCCCCCCTCCAGCCCCTGGTAGCCAGTAGTCTTTCTGTCTCTATGGATTTGCCTATCCTGGACGTTTCATATAGATGGAATCATATAATACACGATCCTTTGTGACTGGCTTCTTACACTTGGCCTGATGTTTTCAAGTTTCATCCATGTTACCATATGAATCAGTACTTCATTCCTTTTTGTAGCTAAATTAATATAATAATAAATTAATATTCCATTATATGGATATACCACATTTTATTTATCCATTCATCAGTTGAACATTCGTGTTGTTTCCATATTTTCATGGCTATCATGAATAATGCCACTATAAATATTTGTGTACAAGTTTTTGTGTGGACATATGTTTTCAAATCTTTTTAAGTATGTATCCAGGAGTGGAAGTAGTGGGTCATACGGTTAAACTCTATGTTTAACTATTTAAAGAACTGCCAAACTGTTTTTTAAAGTGGCTGTACCATTTTACATTCCCACAGCAGTGTATGATTTCTGTGCATCCTCACCAACACTTGCTATTATCTACCTTTTCTATTACAGTAATCCTAATGTGTGTGAGGTGGTCTGTCATTGTGGTTTTGATTTACATTTCCCTAATGACTAATAATGTTGAGCAATTTTTCATGTCCTTATTGACGATTTGCATATTGTCTTTTGAGAAATGTCTAAACAAATCCTTTGCCTACTCACTTCTTGTGCCTCTGCCATGGCCAGGAGAAGGGCTTGCCCAGGGTAGCCAGTGTACCTTTACCTTGAGCCCCAGAATGAACACACCTGGAGCAAATCGGAATCACCCAGCAGTGATGGACCAACCCACAGCTTGAAGCATAGCTGCCCAGCCATGCTGCCTTAATCAGAAAACCCCTAATTAATGAGTAAGAAAGAAGTGCTTATTGTTGTGTCCCCCTGAGATTTTGTCCTTGGTTGTTACTCAGCCATACCTGACTGAGACTAGAGGGAAGGAAAATAGGTGACATTATTAATTACAGGTGACAACATCTGCATAGAACTGCTAATAGCAATTCTTTTCCTCCTACCTCCCCTCTGCCTCCCCCATCAAAATAAAACAGGTACGCACTCTTCACCCTTAGGACACCTCTGATAGTTCTTTGGGTACCTTTTGAATTGTTTCATCTCACATTTATTACTACATTGCTAGTATTTCTTTTTATTTTTTTAGAGATGAGGGTCTCACTATGTTACATAGGCTGGAGTGCAGTGGCTATTCACAAGCGCGGTTATAGCATACTGTGGCCTCAAACTCCTAAGCTCAAGTGATCTTCCCCCAACCTCAGGCTCCTGTGTATCTGGGACTACAGGCATGTGCCACTGTGCTCGGCTTACATTGCTAGTATTTCCTTTTAAGAATTTCCTGAAGAATAAAATTAATTCTATAAGAGAAAATTTTAAGTCACCTGAATGAAAATACAATACCAATGTACTTTTTATTATTCTTTCACTATTAATACTTTATTATGTCTTCCTTCTGCCCATCCACCCTTATGACTTACCATTCCTACCCCACCAAAAAGGAAAAAAAATCCTAAATAAGAAAAATGTAACTCTTGCATTTTCTCTCTTTACTACTAAATGTTCTGGGATGTTTCCACCAATCAAGAAAAATGCAGGCCGGGGATGGTGGCTCACGCCTATAATCCTAGCACTCTGGGAGGCCGAGGCGAGTGGATCGTTTGAGCTCAGGAGTTCGAGACCAGCCTGAGCAAGAGTGAGACCCCATCTCTACTAAAAAAATAGAAAGAAATTAGCTGGACAACTAAAAATATACATATATATATATAAATTAGCCAGGCATGGTGGTGCATGCCTGTAGTCCCAGCTACTCGGGAGGCTGAGGGAGTAGGATCGCTTGAGCCCAGGAGTTTGAGGTTGCTGTGACCTAGGCTGATGCCACAGCACTCCAGCCTGGGCAACACAGTGAGACCCTGTCTCAAAAAAAAAAAAAAAAAGAAAAACGCAGACAAGTAAAGAATTTGAAAGTGATTTCCAGAGTCAGACAATTCCAAGTATTTATAGCAAGTCATTGCCAAATATCCTCCCCTTGGTGCATGCATTGAGTAAACAGGAGACCCAAGGAGAGGGATAAAAAATAATATTAGGTTGGTGCAAAAATAATTGCGGTTCCAGACCGTGAATTTTAAATCATTATAACTAGGCCCAAACACATCTTTATTAATCAAAATAGGAACCATTACAATCAACACATTTTTGCCAATGAGAAATAAGTTAGTTTATTCCTATAGCATAAAAATCCATGCTGCGGGATTTGACAAACTCTTGGAAAGCATTTTCTGCATCCTGCTGGTTGTGGAAGCGTTTTCCCTGCAAAAAGTTGTCAGGATGCTTGAAGAAGTGGTAGTTGGTTGGTGAGAGGTCAAGTGAATATGGCAGATGAAGCAAAACTTCATAGCCCAATTCGTTCAACTTTTGAAGCATTGGTTGTGCGATGTGTGGTCAGGCGTTGTTGTAGAGAAGAATTGGGCCCTTCCTTTGACCAATGCCGGCTACAGGCATTGCAGCTTTCGGTGCATCTCATCAATTTATTGAGCATACTTCTCAGATGTAATTGTTTTGCCGAGATTCAGAAAGCTGTAGTGGATCAGACCAACAACAGACCACCAAACGGTGACCATGACCTTTTTTTGGTGCAAGTTTGGCTTTGGGCAGTGCTTTGGAGCTTCTTCTTGGTCCAGCCACTGAGCTGGTTATCATATAAAATCTATTTCTCGTCACATGTCACAATCTGATCGAGAAATAGTTCATTGTTGTTGCATACGATAAGAGGAGACAACACTTCGAAATGATCATTTTTTTTTATTTTCGATCAGCTCATGAGGCACCCACTTATCAAGTTTTTTCACCTTTCCTATTTGCTTCAAATGTCAAATGACCATAGAATGGTCGACCTTGAGTTCTTCGGCAACTTCTCCTGGAGTTATAAGAGGATCAGCTTTGATGATTGCTCTCAATTGATCGTTGTCGACTTCCGATGGCCTGCCACTGCACTCCTCATCTTCAAGGCTCTCATTTCCTTTGCAAAACTTCTTGGACCACCACTGCACTGTACCTTCGTTAGTGGTTCCTGGGCCAAATACGTTGTTGATGGTGCAAGTTGTCTCCGCTGCTTTACGACCCATTTTAAACTCAAAATTGCTCGAATTTGTTTTTTGTCTAACATCATTTCCATAGTCTAAAATAAATATAAAATAAACAGTGAGTAATAATTCATTAGCAAAAAATCATAAAGCGAGAAACGTGCATTAAATGATGTATGACATAATCACATTTACTTAAGAATGTATTCCAATATCAAATGGCAAATTTCAACAATGCTAAAACCAAGATCACTTTTGCACCAACTTAATAAGTCAAGCAAGCCAGGAAATTTAAAAAATAAGTTCACCAATGGATTCTCTTTCAGTGGGAGGAGCTACTCTAAAACCCTCTACACTACTAACTTTACTTACTAACCTAAAATTAAGGCACAATAAGCCGTAAAAAAGAAGAGACATTAAATAGAGTGAACAAACTTACATCAGCTACTATACTGCAGGACACTTACTACGTAATCAAAATCAACTTTCCAAGAGCAATCAGTCTGGAGTGTCTATCATTTTATCACCTCTTTGTCTAAGAAGATCTGAATGTCACCTAAGAGCACAGGTTAAAGCAAAGAAATACATCGTGATGTTGTCTCCATAGGTAGTCGGATGGTAAATGAGAATGGTACTTAGAATTTAGTAAGGGAGTTATAAGTAATTTACTGAGGGATAATTTAATTTGGTTCTAACGTCACCTGCCTCCTGTAACACAGACAAATAAAATTATCTAACAGAAAAATCAAACAAATGGCCAAAAAGCATATGAAAAAATGTTCAACACCACTAATCATCAGAGAAATGCAAATTAAAACCACAATGAGGTATCATCTTATACCAATCAGAATAGCTATTATTAAAAAGACAAAAAAAAAAAAACCAGGATGTTGGCAAAGATGTGAAGAAAAGGGAACTTACACCATTGGTAGGAATGTATATTAGTGCAACCTCTACGGAAAACATTATGGAGATTTCTCAAAGAACTAAAAATAGAACTACCATATGATTCAGCAATCCCACTATTTGGTATTTCCCCAGAGGAAAAGAAATCAATATATGAAAAAGATATCTGCACTTGTATGTTTATCACAGCACCATTCACAACAGCAAAGATACAGGATCAACCTAAGTGTCCATCAACAGAGGATTGGAGAAAGGAGATATGGTATATATACACAATGGAATACTATTCATTTGTAAAAAAGAATGAAATCATGTCTTTTGCAGCAACACGGATGGAACTAGAGGTCATTATCTTAAGTGAAACAACTCAGACACAGTAAGACAAATACCAGATGCTTTCACTTATAAGTGGTCGCTCCTATGCATATCAACTTTTACAAATAAATGCATGGGTGTAGGAGGCAGGGCTGCCAGACCCTCCTTGTCAGACCCTTCTATGCAGGAAGTTTTGCATGGAAGAGGATGCTCAGGTTCTGGCCAGCTAAATTTCTGAAAAGAGATTAAGAAGAAGCCACTGTCAGCACCCTCTTGAGCCTGGCTGGAAGTCTAAAACAAAAAACCTGCCTAATAGAAAATGGGACATAATAATATTACTGTTTAGATAGAGTTAACAAAATAGAAATACAATAGACACATATTACAAGGTACATGTATATATCAAACAATTCCCCAAAGCATTTATGCTTTTATACTGCCCCAAATCATATTAGCTCTTTAGTCTGTATTAATACAAGGAATGTTGTTCTTTTAAAAAACATAACAACAAAACAAACAAAATATCTTTAACTTTTGAGATGATCTCAACAAATAAGTTAGGATCAAAGGCATGCCACTACCTCTGGCTGAGAATATCTGGTGTAAACTTTTGGAATCTTCCATGAGTTGCTGAAGCACAGAGGTTAAGCACTCAAAAACCAGTGTAACTATCAAATTAACAGACTAAAAAAGAAAAACCATTTGATCATCACAATAGATGCAGAAAAAGCATTTGACAAAATCTAACTTCCATTCCTGATTTTTAAAAAACCCTCAGCAATCAAGGAATAAATGGAAATTTCTTTAATCTGTTAAAGGACAACTCTGAAAAGCCTATAGTTAACATCATAATGATGTATTTGCAGCCGCTCCCCGGTGCTAGCATCACGGCCTCAGCTCCACCTCAGATCATCAGGCATTAGATTCTCATATGGAGCAGGCAACTTGAATCCCTCACATGCACAGTTTACAGTAGGGTTCATGCTCCTATGAGAATCTAATGCCACTGCTGATATGACAGGAGGTGGAGCTCAGGCGGTGATGCAAGCAATGGGGAGCGGCTATAAATACGGACGAAGCTTCATTCGCTCACCTCTGGCTGTGCGGCCCAATTCCTAATAGGCCATGGAACAGTACTGCTCTGCAGCCCAGGGGTTGGGGATTGCAGATAATAATAATAGACTGAATATCTTCCCCTTAAGTACAGGCACAAGGCAAGGAGGAAGTTAAGAGAGTTGAAACTATAGTTTCAATTTTCTCTGTGAAGGAGGTAATGTCCTCTGCCTATGCCCAGTTTTCAGCCTATCACTCTGATACTCTTCATAGATATTGCAGAACTAGGAAGGAAAAGAAAACGAAACACTTGGGTTTGAGCAAGTAATGCAAAAAGTCAATCATTTGTTAGAATTGTTTGAATTTGCTAAGCACCATGGCGCGAAGCACTACACATGACATAATGGTACACCTCAAGGGTTTCTGCTCTCATGAAGCAGTATTTATCAAACTTTGGTATGCATTCAAATCACCTAAGAGCTTATTGAAATGCATATAACTAGCCCCCACCCCCAAGATTCTAATTTGGTAGATCTGGAGTGGAATGTGGGAATCAAGGAATCCATGTTTCAAGAAAGCTTCCCTCAATCCTTGATACTGATGCAGGTGGTTCCTAGACCCTGTTCAGAGAGATACTGGAGTAAGGGCTATAAGACATCAGGAATAAAGCAACCTGATGTTCCTGGAAGGGCATTGCATGGCAATTTTGGATGAACATTTTCCCCAGTTAGCAACGGTCATCGATGAGCAGGATGATATATGTGAATCGTTCGAAGAATACGCAGCTGAGCAGAGAAGGTACAGGCCAAGAAGGTGGAGAAGCTGAAGCAAGTATGATTTCAGCAGGGAGTTGGCCACAAGATGCCCCTTCCTCTGGCAATTTCACATGTCTCGATATAGAGCTAGTCCACTGGGAAATTTTTCCAATAGGCAGCCAGAGAAAAAGGAGGAAGCCTAAAATCAAATTGTGTCATGAAGGTAGGGCAGAGAAAGTGTGAAGAGTGTGTTTCTGTAGCCTGTAATGATTTCAACAGATAACCCGGCAGTTTGAGCACTAGAGGACAGTATTGTCACGCAACGCCTTCTGGGAGCTGGGGAAGTCGCTTCCTTCTTTGGCCTCAATTTGCCCATCTGAAAAGGAGAGAAGGCACTAGATGATCCTTAAGTGTCCTTCAGAGGCCAATATTCTAAAACAGGGGTGGGGAATCTTTTCATGTTGGAAGGCCGCATTAATTGAGCTGTAATCAAATGAGACCACATTCAAAAAACGTCAATTAGATATACTTAAAAATGTACATTATTTTGTAAAAATCTAACTACTATGTACTTAATATTTTCAAAAATGAAAACTATTTATTAATTTTAAAGTTAACAAGCCTTTTAATGACTTTGCTGTGTCTGCTTTTTGTTGGAAAGTATTTGAATATTTATTCATTATTCTCGAACTCAGTGAACCTCTCCTATTAATTGGAGAATACAATTAAAGTTTCACTGACTTTGAGAATCATGAAATCACACTCAAATTAGCATTTCAGCCTCACCAAGTTGATGTCACCAAGATACCTAAAGAACTACAGATGGAATTGATCGAGCTCTCAGTAAATGACATTTTAAAGTCATTGTTTGATGCTAAGAAAGATCCAATCGAAATATGGAATAATGCAGTAGAATACCCATGCTTTCAGCAACATGCCCCAAAAATGCTTTCTTGCTTTTCAACCACTTATCGCTGTGAATCTACATTCTCCTACCTAACCCAAATCAAATGACTGATACCCATCTAGAGGATCAACTGAAACTGCAGACCTCCATGCTGCAACTAAATATTCGAATACTTCCTAAACCTGGCATTCAAGGCCTGCTAGGAATTGGTCCTCACATATTTATCCAGCCTTATCTTTTTCTACTCTTCTTACTGTATCATATGCCCCAAAATAGACGACTAGACTATTTGCAAATGGACCGCATATTACTCCTTATCCTTGTCTTCACAATTAATCTAAGAATCAGCTTAAATGTTCCCCTGCCACACAACACACTAGATATTCTCTCTCCTTCCTCTTTCTTAGCACTTAATTATGATACAATTTTAGAGAGAAATATTAGATTCTTATATTATTCCTACTCAAACTGTAAGCTTCTTGACAGCATGAACTATCTGCTTAATCTCTGATCCAAACAAAAGTCATCATTTAGCATGCAGCCACTGGGGCAGAACTGTGCAAAGGAAAAATAATGTGAGCCACATATGTAATTTTAAATTTTCTAGTAGCCACATTTAAAAAATAAAAAGATTCAGGTAAAATTAAATGCAATATTTTAATTCATATTAAAATATTATCATTTCAACATTTAATAATATTAAAATATTATTGAGATGTTTTATATTCTTTCATACAAAGTCTTTGAAATCAAGTGTATTTTTAAAGTTTACAGCACATTATCAGTTTGGAGTAGCCACATTTCAAGTGCTCGATGGCCCCACATGGCTAGTGGCTACCACATTAGACAGTGAAGGTCAGGAGTCTTGCTGCCGGGGTTCAAATCCCAACTCTATAAATTATAGCTGTGTGATCTGGACTAATTGCTTAACCTCTCTGTGCCTCAGTGTGAGTATCTATAAAATGGGAACAATAATAGTATCTACCTCATAGGGTTACGGTGAAAATTAGATGAGAAAATGTGATCAGAGAGCTTTGCATGTAGGTTAGCACCCCATCCCCAAATTGTATTCTTTGCAGCTATTGAAAGATCTAGAGAACATCCATGATCGGAAACTACTGCATGTTTATTGAATTGAACTGAATTATGCTCAGAATTCCTCTAATAGCAGAGGGATTAAAAAGCAATGTTTATGAAAGATCAGTTTAAAAGTATGAGGTATATGAAAGTACAAAAATCACAATGAAATATAGTTGTCTTTTTAATGTACTGTATTTACTTTTCAGCCTCTCTGATTCTCTCCATGTCTCTGTGGCCCCAGGGGAAATGAACTGCTCAGATCACTGGTTCTTGGACTTGGCTGCATATTGAAATCTCCCGGAAATTTTTAAAACTAGCACTGCCTGGGTCTACTCCACATCCATTCCTGTTTAGTTGGTCTCCAGTGGGGCTTGGACATTGTTAGCTTTAAAAGCTCCCGAGAGGATTCTCTCTTTTGGGGGGGGCTTTTATTATTTTTAATTGACTCATAATAATTGTGCAGATTTATGGGGTACAGTGTGACATTTTGATACATGTATACAATGTGCAATAATCAAATAGCATATCCATTTATCATTTGTGTTGAGAACATTCAAAATCTACTCTTCTAGCTATATGAAAATATACAGTAAATTGTTAATTATAGTCACATTACATTGCTATAGGAGGCTAGAGCTTGTTTCTCCTATCTAGCTCTAATTTTGTGTCTGTTTACCAACCTCTCACTATCTCCTCCAGCTTCACAGCCTATAGTAACTGCTATTCTACTCTCTTTGAAATCAACTTTTCTGGCTACCACATGGTATTTATTTTTCTGTTCCTGACTTATTTTGCTTAACATAATATCCTCCAAGCTCATCCATATTGCCATGAATGACAGGATTTCATTCTTTTTTATGGCTGAATAGTGTTCCATTATGTATATATACCACGTGTTCACTATCCATGCATCTGCTGATGGACACTTAGGTCAATTCCATATTTTGGCTGTTGCGAATAGTGCTGCAGTAAACACAGGAGTGCAGATATCCCTTTGACATACTGATTTCCCTTCCTTTGAGCGTATACCCAGTAATGGGATTTCTAGACCATATGGTAGTTCTATTTTCAGTTTTTTTGAGGAAGCTCAATAGTTTTTTCTATAATGGCTGTACTAATTTATATTCTCACCAACAATGTATAAGAATATCCCTTTTTCTGCATCCTTGCCAGTATTTTTTTTTTGTCTTTTTGATAATAGCCATCCTAACTAGGGTGAGTTGATATCGCATTGTAGTTTTGATTTCCATTTCCCTGATGAATATTGATAATGAGCATTTTTTCATATACTTGTTGGCCATTTCTACGTCTTTTGAAAGATGTCTATTCAGCTCATTTGCCCATTTTAAAATCAGATTATTTGTTTTTTTTTCTTTTTTGCTGTTGAGTTTGTTATATATTCTGGGTATTAATCCCGTCAGATGAATAGTTTGCAAATATTTTCTCCCATTCTGCAGGTTGTCTCTTCACTCTGTTGATTGTTTCCTTTGCTGTGCAGAAGCTTTGTAGTTTGATGTAATCCCATTTGTCTATTTTTGCTTTTGTTGCCTGTGCTTCTGAGGTCTTATCCATAAAATCTTTGCCCAGACCAATGTCCTGAAGCATATACTCTATTTTCTTATAGTGTTTTCATAGTTTGGGGTCTTACATTTAAGTCTTTAATCCATTTCGAGTTGATTTTTGCATATGGTGAGAAATGGGGATCTGGTTTCATTCTTCTGTATAGGGATATCCAGTTTTCCCAGCACCATTTATTGAAGAGACTGTCCTTTCCCCCAGTGAGTGTTCTGGGCACCTTTGTCAAAAATCAGTTGATTGTAAATACATGGATTTATTTTAGATTGGTAATAGATTCTGTTCCATTGGTCTATGTGTCTGTTTTTACACCAATATCATGCTGTTTTGGTTACTATAGCTTTGTAGAATATTTTGAAGTCAGGTAGTGTGATATCTCTAGTCATGTTCATTTTGCCCAGGATTGCTATGGCAATTTCGGGTCTTTTGTGATTTCATATGAATTTTAGGATTGTTTTTCTATTTCTGTGAAGAATGTCATTAATATTTTGATAGCATTATATCTATAGATTGCTTTTGGTAGTATGGTCATTTTCACAATATTAATTCTTCCACCCTATAAACATGGGATGTCTTTCCATTTTTTTGTGTGTGTCCTCTTCAATACCCTTTCTCAGTGTTATATAGTTTTTCTTGTAGAGATCTTTCACCTCCTTGATTACATTCGTTCCTAGGTATTTTTATTTTTTAGAGCTAATGTAAATGAAATTGCCTTTGAATTCTTTATTTTCTTTTTTCAAGAGACAGGGTCTCACTGTGTCACCCAGGCTGGAGTGCAGTGGTCTGATCGTACCTCAATGCAGCCTTCAACTCCTGGGCTCCAGCGATCCCTCTGCCTCATCAGCCTCTCAAGTAGCTAGCTGAGACTACAGGTGTATGCCCAGCTAATGTGGGCTTTTTTCTTTTTTTTAAGATGGAGGTCGCATTGTGTTGCCCAGGCAGGTCTCTACCTCCTGGCCTCAAGCGATCCTCCCACTTTAGCCTACCAAGTTACTGGAATCAGAGACGTGAGCCACCATGCCCAGTGAGATTGCTTTCTTGATTTCTTTTTCAGCTAGTTTGTCGTTGGTGTATAGAAACACTACTGATTTTTGTATGCTGATTTTGTATCCTACAACTTTACTGAATTCATTTATCAGTTCTAAGAGTGGTTTTGGTGGAACTTTTAGGGCTCTGTCTATATAAGATCATGTCATCTGCAAACTGGGACAATTTGACTTCCTCCTTTCCAATTTGGATGCACTTTATTTCTTTCTCTTGCCTAACTGCTCTGGCTAAGACTTCCATTACTATGTTGAATAAGAGTGGTGAGAGTGGGCGTCTTTGTGTTGTTCCAATTCTTAGAGGAAAAGTTGAAAGCTTATAATGTTACCTGTGTCATATGCCCTTTATTGTATTGAGGTATGCTCCTTATATACCTAATTTGTTGAGTTTTTATCATGAAGGAATGTTGAATTTTATCAAATGCTTTTTCTGCATCTATAATATTAAGATAATCATATAGTTTTTGTCCTTCATTCTGTTGATATGATGTATCACATTTATTGATTTTCATATGTTGAACCATCCTTGCACCCCTGAGAGAAATCCCACTTGATCACGATAAATGATTTTTTAAATGTGCTGCAGGATTCAGCTTGCTAGTATTTTGTTGGGGATTTTTATGTCTATCTTTATCAGGAATAGTGGACTATAGGGATTTTGTTGTTGTTGTTGTTTCCTTATCTGGTTTTGGTATAAAGGTAATGATGGCCTCATAGAATGAATTTGAAAGAATTTTTTTCCTCTTTAATTTTCTAAAAGAGTTTGAGAAGAATCGGTATTGATTCTTTTTAAAGGTCTGGTAGAATGCAGCAGTGAAGCCAGTCAGTCCTGGGCTTTTCTTTGATGAGAAAGTTGTTATTACTGATTCAATCTCACCACTTCAAATTGGTATGTTCAGGTTTTTTATTTCTTCCTGACTCAATCCTGGTAGGTGGTATGTGTCCAGGAATTCATCCATTTCCCCTCAGTTTTTCAATTTATTGGCATACAGTTGTTCATAATAGTCTCTAATGATCCCTTGTATTTCTGTGGTATCCATTGTAATGTCTCCTTTTTCATTTCTCATTTTGTTTATTTGGGTCTTTTCTCTTTTTTTGTTGGTTAGTCTAGCTAATCGTTTGTCAGTTTTGTTTATCTATTCAAAAAACCAACTTCTCATTTCATTAATTTTTTGCATTGTATTTTTAGCCATAATTTTATTTGTTTCTGCTCTGATATTTATTATTTTTTTTCTTCTACTGAGTATAGTTTGTCCTTGCTTTTCTAGTTTCTTGAAATGCATCATTAGGTTGCATTTGAAATTTGAAATCTTTCTACTTTTTTGATGAAGGAGTTTATTGCTATAAATTTTACTTTTAATACTGCTTTTACTGTATTCCATAGGTTTTGGTATGCTGTGTTTCTATTTTCATTTCTTTCAGAAAATTTTTAATTTCCTTCTTAATTTTGGTCCCATTGGTCATTCAGGAGCATGTTGTTTAATTTCCATGTATTTATATAGTTTTAAAAGATCCCCTTGTTACTGATTTCAAATCTTATCCCACTGTAGTCCGAAAAGATACATGCATACCTCAGATATATTGCAGGTTCAGTTCCAAACCACTACAATGAAGTGAATATCTCAATAAAGTAAGTCACATGAATTTTTTTTATTTCCCAGTGCATATAAAAGTTATTTTTACACTATGCTATCTATAGTCTATTACATATACAATAACATTATGTCTTTAAAAAGTACATACCTTCATTAAAAATACTTTATTGATAAAAAATGGTAACAATCATCTGAGCCTTCAGTGAGTTTTATGTTTTTGCTGGTGAGGGGGTCTTGCCTTGATGTGATGGCTGCTTACTTATCAGGGTGATGGCTGCTGAAGACTGGGGTGGCTGTAGCAATTTAAAAAAATAAGACAACAGTGAAGTTTGCAGCATCAATTGACTCTTCCTTTCATAAAAGATTTCTCTGTAGCATGTGATACTGTTTGGTAGGATTTTATCCAAAGTAGAACTTCTTTCAAAATTGAAGTCAATCCTCTCAAACCCTGCCTCTACTTTTTGAACTAAGTTTATGTAATATTCTAAATTCTTTGTGTTATATCAACAGTGTTCCCAATATCTTCACCAGGAGTAGATTCCGTCTCAAGAAACCACTTTCTATGCTCATCCATAGGAAGTAACAAAGCAACTCCTCATCTGTTCAAGTTTTATCATGAGATTGCAACAATTCAGTCACATCTTCAGGCTCCATTTCTAATTCTGGTTCTCTTGCTGTTTCCACCACATCTGCAGTGACTTCCTCCACTGAAGTCTTGAACCCCTCAAAGTCATCCATGAGGGTTGGAATCAACTGCTTCAAAACTCCTGTTAATGTTAATATTTTGACCTTCTCTCATTAGTCATGAATGTTATTAATGGCATCTAGAATGATGAATCTTTTCCAGAGGTTTTTAATTTTCTTTGCCAGATCCATCAGAGGAATCACTATCTATGGCAGCTATAGCCTTATGAAATGTACTTTTTATATAATAAGACTCGAAAGTCAAAATTACTCATTGATCTATGTGCAGAATGGATGTTGTTTTAACAGGCATGAAAATGACATTAATTTCCTGTACATCTCCATCAGAGCTCTAGGTGCATTGAGTCACCAGGTGCATTGTCAATGACCCAGCAATATTTTGAAAGGAATCTTTTTTCTGAGCAGTAGTTCTCAACAGTGGGTTTAAAATATCCAGTAAACTATGTTGTGAGCAGATGTGCTGTCATCCAGGCTTTGTTGTTCCATTTATAGAGCACAGACAGAGTAGATTTAGCATAATTCTTAAGGGCCCTAAGATTTTCAGAATGGTAAGTAAGCATTGGCTTCAAATGAAAGTTACCAGCTGCATTAGCCCCTAACAAGAGAGTCAGCCTGTCCTTTGAAGATTTGAAGCCAGGCATTGACTTCTCCTTTCTAGCTATGAAAGTCCTAGATGGCATCTTCTTCCAATATAAAGCTGTTTCATCCACATTGAAAATCTGCTGTTTAGTGTAGCCACCTTTATCAGTTATCTTAGCTAGGTCTTCTGAATAATGTGCTGTAGCTTTTATATCACCACTTGTTACTGAACCTTTCATTTTTATGTTAGGGAGATGTCTTCTCCTAAACCTCATGAACCAACCTCTGCTAGCTTCCAACATTTCTTCTGCAGCTTCCTCACCTCTCTCAGCTTTCATAGGATTAAAGAGAGTTAGAGCCCTGCTGTGGATTAGACTTTGGCTTAAGGGAATGTTGTGGCTTTGTGATCTTCCAACCAGATCACTAAAAACTTTCTCATATTGGCAATAATATTGTTTCACTTTCTTATCATTTTCATGTTCACTGGAGTAGCACCTTTGATTTTCTTCAAGAACTTTTTCATTGCATTCACAATTCACTAACTGTTTGGCACAAGAGGCTTAGCTTTCAGCCTAACTCAGCTTTCAACATGCCTTCCTCACTAAGCTTAATCATTTCTAGCTTTTGATTTAAAGAGATGTGCCACTCTTCTTCTCACTTGAACACTTAGAAGCCATTGTAAGGTTATTAATTGGCCTAATTTCAATGGCGTTGTGCCTCAGGGAATAAGGAGGCCCAGTGAGAGAGATGGGAGAACAACTGGTCAGTGGAGCAGTCAGAACACACACAATGTTTATCAGTTAAGTTCAGCATCTTACATGGGCATGGTTCATGGAACTTCAAAATAATTACAATGGTAACATTGAAGATCACTGATCACAGATCACCATAACAGATATAATAATAATTAAACTTTGAAATATCGCAAGAAATGCCAAAATGTGACACAGAGACACAAAGTGAGCACATACTGTTGTGAAAATGGGTCCAATATATTTGCTTGACTCCAAATTGCCACAAATCTTCAATTTGTAAAAAATGCAATATCTGCAAAGCACAATATAGTGAAGTGCAATAAAATGAGATATGCTGTACTTCATGAGATTTTAGTTTTAAAAAATTTGTTGAGACTTGTTTTGTGGCCTAACATGGTCTATCCTGGAGAATGTTCCATGTGCAAATGAAAAGAATGTATATCCTGCAGCTGTTGGATAAAATGTTCTGTAAATGTCTGTTATATCTATTTGGTCTAAAGTGTAGTTTAAATCCAATGTTTCTTCTTTTGATTTTATGTCTAGATGATCTCTCCAATGCTGAGAGCATGGCACTGAAGTCCCCAACTATTATTGTGTTGGAGTCCATCTCTCCCTTTAGATCTGATATTTGCTTTATATATCTGGATGTTCTGCTGTTGGGTGCATATATATTTAGAATTGTTATATTCTTTTGCTGAATTGATCCTTTTTACATTACCTAATAACCTTGTCTCTTTTCAGTTTTTGGCTTAAAGTCTGTTTTATCTGATATAATACACACACACACACACACACACACACACTCCTGCTCACTTCTGGTTTCCATTTGGGTGGAATATTTTTTTCCATTCCTTCACTTTCAGTGTATAAATGTGTTTACAGGTGAAGTGAGTTTCTTGTGGGTAGCACATAGTTGGGCCTTTTTAAAATCCATTTAGCCAGTCCATAACTTTTAGTGGGGGAATTTAATCCATTCACATTTGGGATTGTTATTGACAGGTGAGGACTTACTCCTGTCATTTTGTTAACTGTTTTTTGGTTGTTTATATATGCTTTGTTCCTTTCATTCTCTCTTATTATTTATCATTGTGGTTTTGTGGCTTTCTGTAGTAATATGGTTTGATTCCTTTCTCTTTCCCCTTTGTGTATCTGCTTTACCAGTGAGTTTTATACTTGTTCCTGATAGTGGCTATTGTCCTTTTGCTTTCAGATGCAGGATTTCCTTTAGGATTTCTAATAAGGCTGGCCTGGCGGTAACGAATCCCCTCAGTTTTGCTTGTCTGAGATGGACTTTATTTCTCTATTTCTGAAGGATAGCTTTGCTGCTTATACTATTCTTGGCTGGCAATTTTTTTCTTTCAGCACTTTGAATATATTACCTTATTCTCTACTGGCCTGTAAGGTTTCTGCTGAGAAATCTGCTATTAGCCTATTGGAGATTCCCTTATATATGACCCGATGGTTTTCTCTTGCTGTTTTTAGAATTCTCTTTTTGACTTGTCACAATTTGACTCTTATCAGGGGGCATTTGAGCTTCCTGGATCTGGATGCCCATACCTTTTCCAAGAGTTGGAAAGTTTTCAGCTACTATTTCATTATATAGGTTTTCTATGCCTTTTACCACCTCTTCTTTTGGAATTACAATAATGTAAATATTTGTTTGTTTAACGGTGTCCCATAAGTCCTGTAGGCCTTCTTCACTTATTTTTATTATTATTTATTTTTTTCCTCTGGCTAGGTAATTTCAAGCCTATCTTCAACTTTGGAGATTCTTTCTTCTGCTTGATCTAGTCTGCTATTAAATCTGTCTATGGTATTTTTATTTCATTCATTGAATTCTTCAGCGGCAGGACTGATCTTTTTTATCTTTTTGTTAAATTTCTTGCTCATATTGTGACTTTTTTTTCTGATTTTCTTTAATTGTCTATATGTATTCTCTTACATCTCACTGAGTTTCCTTAAGATTATTATTTCAAATTTTTTTTCAGAAATTTGTAGATTTCCTTTTCTTTGAGGTCTTTACTGGAGAGTTATTGTATTCCTTTGGTGGTGTCATATTTCTTTTATGTTTCATGTTTCTTGTGTCCCTGTATTGATGTCTGTGCATCTGGTGGAAAAATCACCTCTTCAAAACTTTATAGAGTGGCTTTGATAGAGAAAGAGTTTCACATGCAGATAGGTCTTAGTGTCCTAGTTGGGAAGGGTGTGATGGTTCTGGTTCTGAGTAGATACGGTGGTATAGTCTCTGTGCAACTTCTTCAGCTGCAACATCAATGATAACTGTGGGTACCTCGGTCAGGTAGACTGTAGAAGTTTGTGGCAGTGGCAGCAGTAACATAGATTTTTAAGGTCCTTAGTGGCATGAGATTGTTCCCAGGAGATTCCAATGTGCAGCCAAGGCCCAGACCTCACTTTCAGCCATGTTTCTCAGAGTGTTCCATCAATTACCCACATCAGAATTATCTGAGGCATTTGTTTAAAAGACAGATTCCTGATTTCTATATCAAGCATCAGTCAAAAGTATCTGAAAATGTGAATTACAAGGAGTCTTCCTTTATGACAAGTTTCTCAAATGATTTTGCCTTTCTGGCATTCTCACCACTCCTCCCTGTACACACATCTCCCCAACTACTGTGTCACGGAACTATTGTGTCAGTTCTTCCAACTGCATGTACTCAGTTAAAGAGTGGCTGACTGTTTTTGGTTTCTGGACAGAAATAGCCCATTCCCCTCTCAGTGGGTGTTACCACCTCCACTCAACTCCAATCCTACTGAACATGGCTGCTATGTAGTTGAAATTTGAATTCACAGCTCTGACCCATCAGAGTACTGGTTCTCCCATATCCCCCCATAGCAGCAGGAGGGCTGACATCTGTTATAGATGAGAAGCATAAAATCAGGGAAGGCTCTCACAAAGAGAGCCAAGGTCCATTTGAAATGGACCTTGAGAGAGAGTGCAGGATTTTCTCAGGCAGAAATGGCAGAAAGAGTCAACAGTTTGAGCAAGGATGTAACTCACTGTTAGAAGATTAAAGCACATAGGCTTTGGAATGAGAGGTTCATAGGTTCAAATTCTAGTTCTTCCCCTTCTTAGCTCCATCAATGACCCCACTTCTCTCACCCTAGCTCCCCTGTAGTCTTTTCTACTTTATAACCCTACTTTAATAGCTACATCTGCCCAGTTAGGTGCCTATACTCCTTTATCTCTGGGGAGGAAAGGCTTCTATAGGATTAATAACAATTCCCCCTTTTCACATAGTCCTCTTCTGTATATGTGCAGTTGTCTAGTGGAAGTTTCTTTACTTCCATTCCCCTTCCATGATATGACTTTCAAAGCTTTTCCTCAAGCATGGTTGCTAAGTTGTTAGAAATCATCATTCAGGCCAATGAGTACCCAGTTTGGTTTTGTTGTAGATGGTTTATTCAGATTCCAGACCTTGTACCAACCACAACTCAAATGCACAAACTCAGCTGCAAAACCTCAATCATCTATATGATCTTATATCAGTGATTCTCAGTGTAGTCTGAGGAAGACAAGCATCAGAGTCACTGGGAGGAGGATATTAAAATGCAGATTCCTGGGTCCCACATAGACCTATTCAATCAGAATCCCTAGACATGGAGCCTGGAGAATTGATTTTTTTTTTCTTTCTCAATTGCAAGTTTCTTGGGGCTGGAAATGTATGAGAACATGGAGGAGTCTATCAAAAAAGAGGGTGGTAGTACCAAAGAAAAACTTTGATCATCTCGCTTTTTACTTATTACTCTTCTGTTCCCCTTTAACTATGATGGGCAAAGCCTAGACAGTGGCAGAAGTGTTGCTGGCCGTTCTGACACTGCATTCAAAAGCTTACTTGCAAGCCTGGTCTCATGCCTAGGTTGTAAAATTTCAAGACAATTTGACTAATCAGGTTATAGTATTGTGTTAAGAGGAAATAATGGAATGGTGTGTTCTCCTTTTTAGGTTATAAGCTTTTAAACAGAGATTCTAGGACATAAATCTTAAACGCAGGAATGACCTGTGATAGAATTTCAATCCTGTGGCAGAGTGGCAGAAAGGAGAGGCAGCTACTGACAGGTGGGGACATAGAGAGAGGAGATAAAGGAAAATTGTAACAATTCTATTGATATGTCCTGTTGGCAGCTAAAGGGACTCAATCTCTATGTTGTTCCCTGGAAACAACCCTCTAAAGACATCACTGGGTGCTACTAGGTAGCATTTCTTGTTTAGTCTGAAACCCCTGGCCTAAAGAGCATCTTGTTCCTGGGAAGTGGGTACCCCTGTAAAGTGCTCTGTGGATATAACTGTGCCTCCAGGAGTCCAGCTGGACCTTGGCAAGGCCACAAGGCTTGGTTAGCAAGTCCAATGGGAGTAGCTGGTGGCTGGCCAGATCTATTTGGTGGCCTTAGCAGTTCTTCCTTCTCGTGTCTCTCTGGGTATTAAGTTAAATCTAGCATGATCAATGAGAGTGTTTGGATGAGAAGGGTTTTTTTAAAAAAAATTACAAACAGTTTTGCCTTAAGGAAGAGTAATCACGTTTTAACTTGAAAAGCAACAGTAGTAGACAGCATCCTTATGTGTTCAACAGGAATCTGCAAAGCACCTATTTTGTATGCAGTACTGTGCTCTGTGCTGTCTCTTTGCCCTAGCAGGTCCCTTTGCCAGGAATGGATGGCTGCCTCCTAATCTTGTCTTTTAAGACAAAGCTTAAATTTTCACTCTTCAGTATTCCTCAGTCTTAAGTGTTCCCTTCGTCAATCACTATCTGCCACATTACCTGATTTTATCTTCTTCATAGTGCTTTTGAGTAGCTGGAGTTATCCTATTTGTTTCCTTTCTCTCTCCCCCACTCCCTATGATGTAAGCTCTACGAAAGCAAGCTAGTTGTGTCTGCCTTGCTCACTTCTATATCTACAGTGAGTAGCCACCCAATAAATATTTGTAGAATAAATGAAACTCTTGGAAGATAGCAATCTTCAGCCAGGTCTTAAAAGACATGGCCTTGGATCAGAAGAGGAAATGGCTTTCCAGATAAGGAGAGTAGAGTAGAAGAGTTAATGACCTAAGTTTTCCGGGGCCCTGCAGGGAGCAGCCAGCTCATAGCCCAGGGGCCAGTTTAGAGAGGAGTTAAGTGCTGTCATTAGAAGGACGGAAAGTATGGAGAGAACTAGAAAGAGCGGGTAGTATGGAAAGCCACAGATGCTAGGATGAGGATGTATGTAATCCAAAAGGCAGTGAGAAAATCATTTGGTTATTAAATAGGAAGAAATGATGAAAACAATATTTAACAGAGTTTATCCTAAAAGAGCAGACAAGAGTAAATACTTGTTGCTCGAGAAAAACCTTGGAGAATGCAACCTAAAACAGAGAAATGCCTTACCCTTGTCATGCTTCTCTTTCCCCTTCTATAAACTGAAGCAAAATCATCAACAATTATGATACAATAACAATTCTATTGTCAGGCACTAATCCATACAACAACCTCACAAGAGGTAGGGTAGGTACTGTTATTAGCCTCATTTTACAGATCAAGAAATGGAGCCTTGGGAAGGAGGTCACATAATTCAAACCCAAATCTGGTCCAGAGTTCTATGAACTACCACCTATAACAATGGCAGTTTCAAAGGTAAAATCCCATTTGTAAGCTTATTGGGAGAAGATGTCACTTTTAAAAAGGCAAAATATATAATGTTATAATAGATTTCTGGACATAGAAGTCTGAAATGAAAATGCTGTATTTGTACTCTGCTCTGACAGAAGGATCGCCTAAGGGTATTATGAGGCACTGTGATGTCGTGTTGAGTGAAGGCTTTAAAAATGAGGTAAACCTGAATTTGAATCACAGCTCAACTAGTTTCTCAGCGTGTGATCTTGAACCTCTCCAAGCCTCAGCTGCCTCATCTATAAAATGGGGATGATACTAGTACTGAGGTCATGAAGATGTAGTGAAGATTAAATAATCTACCACTGTAGAGGACAGAAGCATCAGCTCTAGAATCAGGTGGATCTGGATCCAAACCTAGCTCAACAATTTAGTAGCTGTGTGCCCTTGCGCGGAATACTTTACCCTTCTGAGTACTGGTTCGCTTATGTGCAAAATGGGGGAAAATCCCACTTACAACTCATTCATCCAACAAATATTTTTTAAATGCCTGTGGTGCTAGGCACTGTACTCAACTTTGAGATAAAAAAGATGAATAATGGTTACCAGAGGCTGGGATGGGTAGCAGGGAGGGTGGATAAAGTGGGGATGGTTAATGAATGCAAAAATACAGTTAGATAGTTAGATAGAATGAACAATATTTGATAACACAACAAAGCGACTATAATCAACAATAAGTCAGGAAGTACTTTAAAACAACTAAAAGAGTGGAATTGGAATGTTCCTAACACAAAGAAATGATAAATGCCTGAGACGATACATACCCCAGTTACCCTGATTTGATTAATATGCATTGTATGCCTGTATCAGAACATCACATGTACCCTATAAAGATATACAACTATTATGTACCCATGTTAATAATTAAAATTTTTTAAATTTTAAAAAGATGAGTAATGTTTGCTCTTAAGAGACTTACATTTTTGTAGTAGGAGATAACACACAAAATAGAAGTAATACATTATTACAAGTACTATGATACATCAACAATTCTAGGTGAGAGAGTTAGGGAAGGCTTCATAGAGGAAGTGGGAAGTAGTAAGATCCAAATTAGATATATTCTAGAGCGTCAAGTGAATAGTGAGTGAAGGTAGGTTAGAAAATGGAAAATAATGCATAGCTATTTAATTTTTTTATTATGAAGTATAACACACATGGAAAAGTACATAGGAAGTAAATGTACAGCTCAATGTATTGTCACAAAGTCACTACAAACAAATTCACAACCACCACCCAGGGCCTCACCAGCACCCCATATGTTCCTCCATGCCCTCTCCCAATTACTACCTCTTTCTTCCTCACCAAAGGCCACTATCATCCTCTTTTTTAAAAGCAGAGATTAGTTTTGCCTGTTTTTGAACTTCATATGAATGGAATCGAAGAATATGTGCTCTTTTTGTATCTGGGTTCTTTTGTTTCACATTGTAATGGTAAGATTTATGTAGTTATGTGCATACTACATGGTATAGTATGCTCTTATTCTGAAGATAGCATGTCTATTTTTTCATTCTACTGTTAGTGGAAATTTGGATGGCTTTCAATTTGGGATATTACAAATAACAATGCACTGAATATTCTTGGTGCACATATGCATGCATATCTGTTGCGTATATACTTAGGGATAAAATTGCTAGGTCACAGGGCACATATATGATCAACCTTAGTAGATAATGCCAAGCTGTTTTCTAAAGTGGTTGTACCAAAATACACTTTCACAAGCAGTGTTTGAGTTCTTATTGCCCTATTGTCCTGCATCCTTTACCAACACTTGGTATAGTCGGTCTTTTTAGTTTTAGCTATTTTGAGGAGTATGTAGTAGTATCTCATGGTTTTAATTTGCATATTCCTAATTACACATGAGGTTGAGCACCTTTTCATATGCTTATTGGCCATTTGGATATCTTCCTTGGTGAAGCATTTATTTAAGTCTTTTACCCAATTTCCAGTCCTTTTCCTAAATTCTCAATCTTGCCTTTTATCTCTTTAAACATGTTAAGGATAGTTATTTTAAAGTTCATGTCTGATAACTCCATTATATGGAGTGCTTGTGGGACTATTTCTACTTTTTGTTGTTTTTCTTGGTTTTTGTTTACAACATTTTGTTTTCTCTTGTACATGGTTATTTTTGAGTGATGAACACTGTATATGAACAATGCAAAAAATAATTTGAGGCCTAGAATGAAGTTGTCTTACTCAGAGAGCCTTTTTGCAAGTGGCTAGAGCCCCAAGCAATCTGGAATTATCTTAATCCAATTTCAACGACTGAGATTATGAGAAACAGTACTTTAATTCCTGCAAGGGTCAATCTATTAATATTTCTGGTTTCCCATTATTTCTAGGGTGCAGCCTTTTGAAGTCCCAACCAAGAGTTGGTGGGGGGTAGTCCTCAGGCCCTCCTCTTTTTGGTGAGCCTTGGACTGCAGCTTTTGTACCCCCTTGACCCTTGAAGCTATCAAAGCACTGTTTAGATTCTCAGTCATTCAGCTGTTTCTTCTGGAATCAAGAGAGGCTTTAGAGGAAAAGCTGCCCCAAATGCCAGACCCATCTCCATGAGTTTTTGCCTTTTCTTGGCCTTTTGGATCTTGGCCCCCAGAATTCTTCATTGCTTTGATACGCACACACTTTCCATGGTTATCTTCCATGGGAAGGTTGTCTAAATTCCTAGTCCACCATTACCAGAGTGGAAATGCTGCTAGAAACATTTTAAAAACATTACATTACATAATCCTCACAACAATCTGAGCATCACGCAGCTAAAAAGTGGGAGAGACAGAAGTGGTAGTAGGCCAGTCTCTCTAATTCCAAAGCATTTGTAACAAAACAAAGAAGGGCTATGTAACAGCTTGCATGTTGCATAACTAGAGCTGGCTAATTAGTTTTTATTCCTTTCATTCCATCTCTAACATTTAATGCTAATTCAAGTATTAGAGGAAAAGAAAAAAACTTTTTAAGTAAGTTATATGTTTGAGAAAGAAATACATCAAAACAAAGATGACTAACATACATAAATCTCAGAAAAAATAAGTTGCAGTAACTGGCTTCTACACAATGAAGAATGCATCTGTTCCCCCCTTCCCATTCTCATTGCCATTGCCTTAGCTGAGACCCTAATCATCTCTCATCTGGACCTCTTTCTGTAAGTTCTATTCTGCAAAAGAAGATAGGGATTCTTAGTCTTCTTAAAGTGATAATAGGGTCACCTCTCTGCTTAAAAACCTTCAAAAAAGGCTCTGGTATTTCCCTTGACCCCACATTCTCCTCCAGCTACCACCCCACTTCTCTGCTCTCCTTCAAAGTAAAGTTCCTCAGAAGAGTTGCCTTTGCACTGGCTATCTTCATTTCCTTACATCCCATTCTTTCTTAAACCAATCTTATTGTGGCTTCTGCCACATAAACTTTTTTATTTTTTAAGGTCACCATGATCTCCATGTTATCAAATGCAATGGACCATTTTCACACCTTGTCTGACTCTCAGCACTCCCTCTTTCCAGAAATACTAGATTATACTCCTCTTCTGACTTCTCTTCCTGTCCCCCACATCTAAATGTTGATGTCACATGTTTTGGTTGTAAGAAACACTTCTTTATCTGCATTCTTTTCCTATATGATCCCTACCTTGAAATACTACCTATATGCTGTCTCCCAAATTTACATCTTCAAGTACACCATTCCTGAGCTTCAAGACTCCTACATCCAATAATCTGTTTGATATTTCCATTTGCATACCTCAAATTCAACATGAATTTGAAACAAAATTTTAATTTCCACACTACCCAATTCCTCTCCTAGTTTTCCCAATCTCAGAAAATGTCATCTTTCCATTTCCACCACTATCATCCCAGTTCAGACCATCATTTCTTGCTTAGATTATGCCAATGGCTTCCTAACAGTTCTCCCTGCTTTTATCTTTGCCTTCCTATAGTACATTCTCCACAGAGCAGCCAGAATAAACCTTGAAGCCTAAATTGGAACACAGGACTACCCTTCTTAAATCCCCCCTTCTATATACATAAAGGGCTTACATGCAGTAGGAGGAATAGAAATTATAAGATAGTCCTAGCATTGTTAAGGATTTGTGCATATGTCTTACTCTTTCTAAAAAAATGGTTAATTTGTACAACTTCATAGATTCTACAGTGCCTTACACATTAGGGGTCTGCAAACGTTTTCAGTAAAGGGCAATATTTTAGGTTCTGTGGGCCATACATTCTCTGTCACAACGACCTAACTTTGCCATTGTAGCATGAAAGGAGCCATGTACAATAAATGAATGGGCATTGTCTGTGTTCCCACAAAACCTTATTTCCAAAAGCAGGAAGCAGGCTGGATTTGGCTCACAGGCCATAATCGGACAAGCCCTATACTATAGGTGTCCTGAGTCTCATGTGACTACATCAAAGAAAAATAGCTACTGTGGCAGACATGAAGATACACCATTCAGACCTCTCTTCAATAGAAAACCTGCTTTGAGGATTGCAATTATCTAACAGCCTCAGTTGCAGGTTCCTTTAGGGTTTGCTCAATTTTTGAGCTGAGGCCATGTGCTTTCCAGGTACTTCTAAGCCTATAACTGAGCATGGTGGGGGTACAAAGGCTTATCATTTCTGGCTGGCACAGGACAATCTGCACATGGGAAATCTTTGCACCAGAGCTCCCTATTTGGCTGGCCAAGATTTTTTCAGAGCTGCATTGCAATGTGAGGCTGTTCCTCCCCAATCCTCCTTTCTTCCCACTTTGCTTTCACAGGTGTCAGACCTGCATCACAGTCTAAAGGCAAGTAATGTGATGGTGGCCTGGACCTCAGGGGTAGCAATGTTAGTGGTGAGAAGTGGTCAGATTCTGGACAAATTCTGCAGGTAGAGCCAATAGGATTTGCTGATAGACTGGGTATAGGGTGTGAGTTAAAGGAGTCAGGGATGATGTCAAGATGATTCCATCTAGTGTTTTCTGGTTCACTCATTTCTGCTTCTGTTTTTATAATTACCTGCCTTCTATTTTCTTTAGTTTTATTCTGTTGTTCTGTCTCTGAATTCTTAACTTGTATACTTAATGAATTAATTAAGCCTTTCTTATTTTTTTAAAATAAGCATTTAAGGCCATGAACATCTCGAGTAATATTAAGCTGCATACCACGAGTATGCTGTATTTTTTTAATTTGTTACATCCTCACTAACCCATGACTTATTTAGAAGTGCATTTTCAAATTTCCAAAGATAAGTTTTTTCTAGTTATTTTTTTATTGGTTCCCGATTTATCTGCATTGTGGTCAGAGAATATGCTCTGAAGAAGATATTTCTAAAACATTTGTTCACACATGTTTTAAGACCTGGTATGGCCAGGTGCTATGGCTCATGCCTGTAATCCTAGCACTCTGGGAAGCTGAGGCAGGAGGATCGCTTGAGCTCAGGAGTTCAAGTCTAGCCTGAGCAAGAATGAGACCCCATCTCTACTAAAAATAGAAAAAATTGGCTGGGTGTGATGGCATGTGTCTATAGTCCCAGATACTGTGGAGGCTGAGGTAGGAGGATCCCTTGAGCCCAGGAGTTTGAGGATGTAGTGAGCTATAATAACACCACTGCACTCTAGTCAGGGTGACAGAGCAAGACTTTGTCTCAAAAAAAAAAAAAAAAGGCCTGGTATGCAGTTAAATTTCATAAAAATGCTGTGTGGACTTGCTGAGAATTGTGTAATAATTGAGCATAGTGTTCTATATATTTCATTAGATTAGGCTTGGTAATTGTATTGTTTAAATCTATATCCTGGCCGGGCGTGGTGGCTCACGCCTATAATCCTAGCACTCTGGGAGGCCGAGGTGGGTGGATCGCTCAAGGTCAGGAGTTCGAGACCAGCCTGAGCAAGAGCGAGACCCCCGTCTCTACTAAAAAAAAAAAAAAAAATAGAAAGAAATGATCTGGACAACTAAAAAAATATATATATAGAAAAAATTAGCCGGGCATGGTGGCACATGCCTGTAGTCCCAGCTACTCGGGAGGCTGAGGCAATAGGATCGCTTGAGCCCAGGAGTTTGAGGTTGCTATGAGCTAGGCTGACGCCACGGCACTCACTCTAGCCCGGGCAACAAAGCGAGACTCTGTCTCAAAAGAAAAAAAAAAAATAAATAAATCTATATCCTTATTGAATTTTTATCTGCCTAATCTAAAAAATAGAGACCTATTTGCCAATTACTCCTTTTATTTCTGTATATTTTGCCCTATGTATTTTTGAGGCTTTGTTGTTAGGCATATTCAAGTTTAGAATTGCTATATTCTTCTGGTGACTGGAACTTTTTATCATTACATAGTGACAATCTTATTTCTTGTAATGTTTTTTGCCCTCGGATCTATTTTATTTGATATAAACGCAGCTATACCACCTTTCTTTTGGTTAGCATTTGTCTGAGATATCTTTCCCCATTCTTCGACCTTCAACCTTTATGGGTCCTCATCCTTTAAATGTATCTATTGTAAAGAACATTAGCTTTTATTTTTCTTAATCTAGTCATATAATCTTTTGTCTTTTTTTTTTTTTTTTTTTTTAAGAGACAGGGTCTCACTCTGTCACCCAACCTGGAGTGCAGCCGTACAACCATAGCTCACTGCAATCTTGAACTTCTGGGCTCAAGTGGTCCTCATGCCTCATCCTCCCGACTAGCTGGGACTACAGGCATGTACCAACACTCCCAGCTAAATCTTTTGTCTTTTAACATTAGTTAATTCACATTCACTGTGATTTTATAAAATATATTTGAATTTCTTTCAGCCATTTTGTGCATTCTTTTTGTTTCGCTTTGTTTTTTTTCTTTTTTCTTTTCTTGTCTTTTTTTGAATTAAAGGATTAAAGGTTCTTTTTCTTGCTCCATTTTCTTTCCTTTACAGATTTGGAAGTTATAGCCTCTATTTTTATTTTCAGTAGTCATCCTTGAAATTCAAATGTAATTTAAAATTAAAATAAAATTCAATGTAATTGAGGAACTTGTATAGGTCCCTAGAATATTGACTCCAATCATCTCCTATTGGCTTAAATGCTCATTTTAATGAAATATACAAACAGAATATCGCACATTACTGTGCAGCTCACTGACAAACTGAACACGTTATTTAACCAACCAATTATTCAGCTGTCTCAAGAAGCAGAAAATTACCAGTACCCTGGCAGGCCCCCTCAAATACTCTTCTAGTCATTATAGGCACCAGGCCCATAAGGGTAACTACTGCCCTAGTTCTACCAACATAGATCACCTGCTTTTTGTGGGTTTTTTCACCATATAGTATGTACTCCTTTGTATTTGGTTTATTATGCTCAACATTATGTTTGTAAGATATATCCATATTGTTGGGTGTAGTTACAGATAATTCATGATCAAGATTGCATAGTATTCCATTGTGTGAATATACTCTGATTAATTTATCCATTCACCTGTCAGTCGTTTGGGTAGCTTCCAATTTGGGGATATTATAGTGTTGCTATAAATATTCTAGTACATGTCTTTTGGCAAACATACACCTTTCTATTGAGTGTATATCTAGGAGGGGAATCACTAGGTATTAAGATATGTGTATGTTCAGCTGTGGAGGACACTGCGAAACAGTGTTTACAAAGTCCTGGTTCCTTCACACTCTTGTTCTCACTTGGGTATATGCTATTTTTAACCTATTTCAGTTCTTGCTTTTTCTTAACTTCACAAAAGTAGATATTATCATTGTATACTGTTTATGTTTTATATTTACCCATATTTTTTCCTTTTGGAACTTTACTCCTTTTTGCCCACTTTTTAAAAATTGGAGTATAATTGGCATACAGTGAAAGAAATACCTTAAGTGTAATTGTCCTTCCTTCTTGAATGAGACCTTCTGGGATTTTTGTTCTTCTTCCTGAAGAACATCATTTAGAAATTTGTTTAGTGAGAGTCTATTAGTAGTAATCTCTGCTTCTGAGTCCGAAAATGCCTTTATTTTGCCCTCATACTTTTAAACTTTTAATTATTAAAAAATTCAAACATTTAAAATTCAAGAGAATATAATTAACTACCTACCACTTGGCTTCAACAATTATCCATTCATGCCAGTCTTTCATCTTTACCTCACACATTTTACCCCTACCTGGATTATTTTGGAGAAAATTCCAGACATTATATGATTTCATCCATAAATATTTTAATATGTATCTCTAAAATATAAGCTTTTAAGAAATTAAAGATAACCACAATACCATTATCACACCAGGAAAATTGAATGATTCTTTAATATTTAAGATCATTGAATCTCCAGTCAGTGTTCACATTTTCCCTGATTTTTTAACAATTTGTTTGAATCAGGACTAAAGGCCTATATATTGAAGTTAGTTAATATGTTTCTCATGTATCTTTTGATAGCCTTTTCCTTACATTTTCTTGTTTCCCTTGCAATTTTTTGTTGAGGAAATTGAGTGGTTTGTCCTGTTGAGTTTCATGGAGTATGGATTGTGCAAATTATATCCTTTTGGTTTCATTTTAGTTTATTCTACCTCAACCCAACTAGCTGCATACAATCCTGAACCAAAGAACACACATATAAACTAGGCCATTAAAATTTACACTTATTTTTTTTTCAGAGGTATGTAAACAAGAATGGCATCCTCTCCATCCAATGTGAAGTGCTAGGTAATCAGTTATCCTTCATGTTTACTTAATGTTCTTTTATGTGTTTTATAGATATATCAAATATTGACTTACTAACAAAATGTAAAACAAAAATATCAGGTATCAGAACTATAGGCAATTTAATTAAAAAGTGTGGATAACATTATTTTGAGAAATGTGTTAACATGGGGAAGGGTAGATGGAGAATTTGAAATTTTTAATTGAAACATAATTCCTTCAGAGATTAAGGAAAAGCAAAGTATCGAACTCCTTTGCTACAAATGGTGGTGTTATAAATGATATGATAAAGTACTTACTCAATCTGAATTTTCTTAGGAGGCTTTTAAATGGTAATACTCCCAGTGGAAATAAATCTTCTAATAACTGTCTTAGACACATAGTATACTGATGACAAGGCAATTTTCTGAATGCACATGAGATAAATGGAGTTAATAGCACTAACCATACATGACATTTTTGTTGTACTGTGATCATAAATGAATCATAAAGTAAAATGATTAATCACAAATCAATGTTACTAGTCTCACTGAGAGGCTATTCTTCCCTTGTGAGGCAGTTAGAAGCTCTAAATTTATAAGCTAATGAGTTTATTCTAGCTATAAGCAGACATAAGCATCAGAATATACAATAAATTTATGGGCAATTAAGCTAAAGTAATGCCCCCTTATATATACTTTGACACATTTTTATCATATGGGTATTGTGCAAATATACAAAATGACCATACATTACAGATATGTTTTGGATAATGTAATACTAAGAGAACTAGCCTAGAATTTGAATACTTGTCAATGAGATATTTAAGAATCATAAATTATCTTTATTCCATCAGCCTTTAAATAGCTTTGCCTTATTTTACAATGATTAGATCTTGTAACCTTAATAAGAATCATTATCATAATCTAAATAATTTTGAAAGGAACAGGGATTTACAAAGAAGCAAACAGTATTCGTGCTTTCAATAAAGAGTTATGGTGCTAGGATTTTTAAAATAACTCTATTTGAATTGAAATATCCATTAATCTCAGATCAAAGCTATTAATATTGAATTAACAAAGTTCTTTATACATGTGCAAGGAACCATGAGGCTGTAAAAATGCAAATGAGGACTAGTGGGGAAGAGGGACAAATAAACCTTCCTAACTGTAAGGCAGAATGACATACAAGCCAAATAAAGGTACAATAAACATTTTAGTAGTGCCTAGAAGAAGAAATAGAGGAATTATGGTTGCCTTAAAATGCTCTAGAACCAGGACTTCAGAAATGCCTATATGTGGCCTAGGCCAGTCTATAATTGAGTTTTCACTGGTCTATAGCAAAACGACCAAAAGAACAATGTGGAAAAGTTTTCATATAGCTTCTACAGATTATTTCCTTCCTACTTTCTTGGCATTAAAATTAGCTTTCCTTTAATGAAATGCATCTTAGTTTCCTCTTTTGTGACTCTGAAAATCTATGCAAAGGAATATAAGCTGTGTGAGGGCAGAGACTATATGTTTTGTTTACCACTTATTGCCTGCTGCTTAACATAGTGCCTAGCATATAGTAGGCATTCAACAAATATTGCGGAATAAATGAATGAGAAAGCAGCATCTGAGTTTTCCTTTGCAGGATGAGAAGGATGCAACAGGAAGTCATTTCCCTGTATATTTAGCAAATGGTGTACTAGTTATCTATTGCTACATAACAAATTACTGCCAAATTTAGCAGTTTAAAACAACACACATTTATTATCTCACAGTTTCTGTGGGTCAGGAATCCAGGCATGACTTAGATGCATGCTCCAGCTCAGAGTCTCTCACAAGGCTGCAGTCTTCTTGAGGTTCCATTAGGAAGGATCCACTTTCTAGCTTACTCACATGATTGCTGGCAGGATTCAGTTCCTCACAGGCTGTTGGCCAGAGGCCTTCCTCGCTTCTTTGCCATGTGGCCCTCTCCACAGAGCATCTTGTAGCATGGCAGCTTGCTTCATCAGAGTGAGCAACCGAGAGGCTAGACGAGAGCATCAGCAAAGGAGAGCATAAGCAAGACAAGTCAGCCTTCTATAACCTAATCACATAAGTGACACCCTGTAACTTTTGCTGTATCTTATTGATTAGAAGCACATCACTAGGTCCAGCCCATACCCAAGGGAAGAGGATTACACAAGGGCACGAATTGCCATGATCACTGGGGGCCACATCAGAAGCTGCATACCACAAATGGTGAGCAGACTGGTTGGTTTGAGTGCAGGGTAAATGAAGAAATGTGTAGATGATGAAACTGGGAAGTAGCCTGGGGCCAGGCAGACCACAGAGGCTCTTGAAATGTCCTACGTTATCTGGACTTTGTTCTGATTCTTGCTGCTACTCAAAGTGTGGCTCATGGATCAACAGCATTCATATCACCTGGATACTTGTTAGAAATACAGAATCATGGGGTCCTACCAGACTTACTGAATCAGAATCTGCATTTTGACCAGAGCCTATGTACATTGAAGTTTAAGAAGTGCTGCTCTAGATCCTGAGGAGAAAACAGCTTTGGCGAAAAGACTGAACATAAAGGGTAAAGGAGGGAGAGGAATGAATCAAAGATGACTCAATTTTTTGAGGCTACGAGGTAAGAATTTGGTCTGATCATGGCATTAGATCTACAAAAAATATGGTTCGTCGTCAGTATCAGTGCTTCCCACTTATTCTTCATAAGAACCACCTGAGGAGCTTCTAAAACGTGGTGCTTAGCTCCTTGGAGAAATGGCTAATTCTAGGGCTGGAGCATCATGTAGTGCCAGGAAGTAAAGAAGTGCTCAAAATAAAAGAATGAGGGGTAGGTCAAAGGGACACTGGAGCCAAAGTCTAAGAGCTCACAACATCCAAAGCTGGAAAAATTTGAGCAATGAAATAACAGTATTAGGTTATAACCCAAGGTATAAGATAAATATCCATGGATCTATCCTGACATAAATGAGTGAATGAGAAGAGATAAATCTTCCAAACAGAAGAATTCCAAATATTATATGTAGATATTCCATTCTTTAGTAGGTGCGGGCTAGTGTCCCCTCTCCCCCTTGAGTGTGGGCTGGCTTCAGTGACTTGCTTCTGAAGCACAGAGTATGGCAAGGAAAAAATAGTAACTTTACAATGAAGAAGGCTGGCAAACACTACTAGCCAGGTGATCAAAGTCAACATGACTAGTGTTGAGCCATGTTGATAGGATATACCCTTTGAGATGATGTGATGAGAATGGCACTTCATCCTTATAGTAATCTACCCCAAGCCCCTAAGTCCCAACCGAACCATGAGAAAAACATCAGACAAACCCAAATTGAGGGATGACATTCCACAAGAGACCTGACCAATTCTTCTATTTGTCAAGATCACAAAAAACAAGGAAAGACTAAGAAACTATCACAGATCACAGAAGGCTAAGGAGACATGATGATTAAATGCAATGAGGGATCCTGAATTGGATTCTGGAATATAAAGAGGGTATTAGTGGAAAAACTAGGGAAATCGAATAAAGTCTATAGTTTAGTTTATAGTAATGTACCAATGTTGACTCCAAAGTTTTGGCAAATGTACCATAGTTATGTAATATGTTAACATTAGGGTAAACAGGTGAGAGGTACACAGGAATCCTCTGTACTATCTTCACAACTTTTCTGTAAATCTAAAATTATTCCAAAATAAAATATTTATTTTATTACAAAACAATTAATGCTCAGGCCTCACTTGTGAAATTCTAATTTAATTTGTCTGGGTGAGGGGCAGGGAACATTATGCACCAGTATTTTCTAAAAGTTCTCCAGATGATTCTGATGTTCAGCCAGAGTAGAGAAACATTACCCTATACCAGTGGTTCTCAAACTTGGATGTGCATCAGAATCCTTTGGCAGGCTTGTTAAAAGACAGATTGCTGGGCCCTAACCCCAGAATTTCTTACTCAGTAGATCTGGGGTGGGGCCTGAGAATATGCACCTCCTACAAGTTCCCAGGTGATACTGATTTTGCTGCCACACTCTGGGACCATACTTTGAGAACCACTGCTCTATACGAAAATCTTAAGGTGGTTTCTCCCAATCTCTTGGTGTGAGTTGTACAACTGTGCAAACCACTATGAAAAGTAGCAGCATGACATAAAGCAGTGTGATACTAGTCTACAGTTCTAGAGAACTTGGATTCTAGCTGCCCTTAATTTGTCATCATTCAGCCACATGACCTGGTTGAAGCACTTAACCTCTCTTGGCCTCAAGCTTCTCATCTGCAAAATAAAAAGACTAGTTTAATGATCATTAAATCAAAAAGCTTACATCTTTCAAGTTTGCAGATTACCAATTAGTTCTGTTATCTTGGATTTGATAAACAATTCTGTGAAATCTAACCCAGTATTTCTAAAACATTAATGGAAGATTTTTCTCTAGAGTACATGTTATGATTATGAAATAATAAAGACTATTTTTAATCAATAAGCCAGAGCTATTAATAATACATCCAAATTAATATCCCCATTCCATGTCATCCCAATATACCTAGTCCAATGATGCTGTCATTTCCCAAAATATTTCTGAAACTCTTTTCTTTAATATACATCAAAGCCAGTTTTTAGGCCACATAAAAAACTCCAGTGTCATTAGTTTGAAAGCACACCTCATTGACCAAATCCAGCAATTTCCAGTTTTCTCACTCACATTAAACATCGCATAGCTTCCAAATGACCCTTGGTTATTTCCAAAAACCAAAATTGCTCTAAAAAACAGAGTCTTAATCATTAAGGGGAAGGTAACCCATTTGAGAACTTGATAGAAGATATGAAACTCTCCCCAGAAAAACATCAGCAAACAAAAATTTTGACCCCTAGACTCCATGTTAGAAACTTCTGATCTAGAAAGACAAAGATTTACCACTACCAAGAAAATCCAAATATGCCAAGGAGACTTGGAAGAAGGCTTTTGGGGCCAACTACTCTGCTGGAAAAAAATGTATAATAAGAAAAGCACTGAATTCGGGGTATAAGGCACCTCAAGATTTAGATTTTGATTTGGCTGTGTTTTCACTAATTCGTTTTGGGCAAAGAAGTCACTTACCTCCTAGTATAAATTTCCACATTTGCAAAAATGGAGGGAGAAAAAGGGATTGAGCTACATCAATAGTTCTCAGAATGTGTTCACTGGATGAGTAGCATCACATATGAACTCCTTAAAAAATGTAAATTCTCAAGCTGCACTCCAGACTTACTCAATCAGAAACTCTGCAGGTGGGGCTTGGCCATTTGTGTTTTAACAAGCCTTCCCGGGGATTCTGATGCACACTCAAGTCTGAAACCACCAAGCCAGATGATCTCCAAAGTCCCTTCAGGCTCTCAAATTCTACAATTTAGTTGGAAAGTATAAACTTTGGTAAGTTAAAATACAAAACAAAAACCAATAGTCTCAGTTACCTCTATTAAAAAAGATTTCTTAATTTCTAAGGGATAAAAGGATAGGGATCTATATTTTTCCTTATATCCCCCACAGTATCCCCACAAAATTCTTTATACATACTAAGTCTTCAAGTATTCATGGCGACCAAATGAATAAACCATAATGTTAAAAAACGTTCACTCATTGCAAAGGGAAGGAATGATGTTGTACCAAAATCTATTATCTACCAACCTATTACTAAGAAACATGGACAATATAAATATTCCACTTACCACAAGATCCAAACTGACATGAGAAGGTGGAGAATTGTAAGACCCAAGTAACAGTGACTCTATGAAGGCTCTCACAAGAATTAATAAAGAAACACTCTGAGGGATGATTCTGAAATTCACATTTCTACTTATGTGTAAGCATAGTTTCTAAAACCTAGAGTCTTTAAAAATACATGTATTCACTTCCGTGTTCTAGTACTGTCACAATTGTTTTTGCATCAAAGGATGAACTCGCAAAGAAAGCTGCATGGCAGCACTCTTTACAACAATAAAAACTGAGGCACTGGCACCAAATTTCTCACATTATTCAAACATTGGATCTTATTCATAATCAAATGAAATGGTCACTATTTGAGAAATTTCTTCATTAAACCACCAAGTTTGGTAGTGGCTTTAATGAAGTAGAATATGAAATACAGTTTGCTGTCCTGTTCGCACCAATCACCTACAACAGTTAACTGTGGGCAGCAGTTTTTATCCACTGATTACTGTTCACTGGCAATATAATGATAATGGCCACTACATAAACCAGCAAATCTCTAGAGCAGCACTGTCCAATAGAACTTTCTATGATGATGGAAATGTTCTATATCCTGTGCTTTCCAATATAAGTAGCCTCTAGCCACCTGGTGGCTATTGGGCACTTGAAGTATTGCCAATGGGACTAAAGAACTAAATTTTAAATTTTATTTAACTCTAATTCATTTAAATAGCCATATGTGGCTAGTGGCTACTATAATGGACAGTACAGCTCTTGAGTACCTAAGAAGAAAAACACACACACACCCAAGTTTCCACTTAATATCTAACTCACATTTATTAAAAATTGAAGATTACAGAAAAGCATAAGATTGGCTTCATTAAACAAGCTTAATTAACTTACCTTTGACTAATAAATGAAAGTATTTAATACCACAAAAGGAATTTTGAGAATAAGGCCTATTCCAACCTCTGAAATTAAAAACAAAAGCAGCTATTTTCCAAAGGAGAGAGCAATCACAGACCTCCCTCTAGTGGCAAGAGATAAAGTTGCTGCTGAAAAGCTGAATTGCTCCTCTATATATAAAATTGCTCACAGGTATTTCTTTTAGAAAATTATAACTTAAAAAGGTTCTGGATCAATATATAAGGAAAATAGATCTTATTTTTTGCTCAAAAAATAGATCTAATTTTCACTTACTGTGAATGCTAATTTCTCTAGAAATCTGATCTCCACAGAAAAAAATATTTTGCCAATGACATTTGGGAAACTGCAGCTTTCACAAAACAGAAGTTTAGATTCCTAACCAAACTGTGAGCGAAAGAAAAGCAAGCAATTCTTCTGTGGTGGTAAATGTTCTGGGATGGAGCATGAAAGGAGCTGACTCAGAAGTATAAAGTAGTAAGCAGCAGTGAGGTTTGTAAAAACTCAAGGTATATCAAAAGAAACAATAAAAATGGTATTATTACAAGGGTTCTTAATAACCAAAACAACACTTTTCATTCTGATATTTAGTTTCAAAAGACAGCTCTGCCACACTGCCAGTTTTAATTACAACCATACATACTCATTTAGATTTAACTACTGAGCTACTTTCAAGTACAAGGAGGAACTCAAAATAGAAACGGCTTGTTTTACAGCTATTGTTATTCCCTCACAGCTTCAGGAAAAACAGGCTTTTATATACATGTAGTAAGTACAGAATGTACAGAAGACAGTTATATATACAAAAGTGCATTAATACAGTAATACATTGAGCAGGAATACAGGAAAAAAATCCTGGTTAACAATCTGATACATGATAATATTTAAGACTACTTGAAGATTCTCCAAACCAGTCAACTTCCTACTTGCTTTGGTTATGATATTGATGCTACATAACTAATCTCTGAAACTCAAAAAAAACCAGAACCCCCACAATTTGAAATTTTTAACCATCTGTGAAACGTTTTACATATACTTGTGTTTATCGTTAATAGCTTTTGACAACATTCCTATTAATTTCCAACAAAAAGATTTAGAGTGAATAATATTTATATCTAAATTAGAGGACTCAAATAGAAAATTAAATTGATCCACTATAGGAACAGACATTATCTGCTCCATTCCTAGAAGCCTCAGCTAGATAATCTAACCGCAAGTCTTAATTTAAATCCGATAGGTCAGCTACTGTGAAAGAGCAATCAGCTCCACAAAATAAGTCATGGCTTTAGGCCACTGTTCCTTAGAACAATTCGGAATAGTGTTAACTTGTCATTTATACATATTAATTCTACAACTACCTTTACACAGTCAAAATGTATATGTATAATTACAGCAATTCTCCCCTTTTTCACCTTCATCCCTCATACCACAAAAATGAACACAGATTTTCACAGGTTTCGTTGACCACAAA
>NW_012134303.1:1599794-1600190 GCF_000956105.1 Propithecus coquereli | reverse complement strand
AAGATCTGAAGGTTTTTGTTTTGTTTTACACTCTATTACCATTGATGGGTTCAAGTTAATGGCTTTGCTTACTGATATCTGACACCATGGGCATTATATAAAGCAAATTATAACATTTAGATTGTTTTTGAGTTTGGAAAAGCCTGATATTGACAAAAAGTACAGAGTTCACCACCTTTAAGGCACATGAGGCTATACAGAGTAACCCACGAACAAAAAGTCTCTGCTAGAGAACCTGGAAACAAACAAGACTTCTATATTGGTTGTATACTAACATTTTTGGCTTAAATATGAAGACATTTGATAAATTTTTAAAGCTCATCAGAATCTAGACACCTTTATACAGCTGTTTCTTGTAATTTTTGCTTTATGAGGGGATTTAACATTTTTAAAAGC
>NW_012134303.1:1513884-1598156 GCF_000956105.1 Propithecus coquereli | reverse complement strand
CTTACTTTAGCAGACTTAAAACGAATCCAAAGTTACCACAGTACATGTGTATACACTTATTTTCTAACTAATAGTCCTTTTCAGGATTAAAATTACTTCTAGTTTAGACATGTTGAATGTCAGTGCACTTAACATCAACACTATTATAGAATGCAACTAGGGATTTTCCTATCAATTGCCCCAAACTATACACTGATTTTAAGTAACCCCCCTACCAATTCCAAACAAACATTTTTCTTGAAGATAGATGTGCTAAAAGGTCATTTGTTAAAGGAAAGGGGAGGGGAGTGTTCCAGCTATTATACAAATGAATTCAAAGAATCCCTAAAGTTAACAAGAAAATTAACTTGCTATATAATTTCTGTCAAAGTGCTTCTGCCTATACCTTGAAAATTAACTTTCCAGATCTAAAAGTTATCTGATTTTTAAAAATATCCTAGCCTGTGATCTTTTTAAGGAAAAAAAGAGAATACATTAACCATACCTTAGATAATTTTCAAGGCTCTTCAATGATCTAGGTGGGCCGAAAATAAAGTTATGCAAATGAAATTTAAGATCTGAAGGTTTTTGTTTTGTTTTACACTCTATTACCATTGATGGGTTCAAGTTAATGGCTTTGCTTACTGATATCTGACACCATGGGCATTATATAAAGCAAATTATAACATTTAGATTGTTTTTGAGTTTGGAAAAGCCTGATATTGACAAAAAGTACAGAGTTCACCACCTTTAAGGCACATGAGGCTATACAGAGTAACCCACGAACAAAAAGTCTCTGCTAGAGAACCTGGAAACAAACAAGACTTCTATATTGGTTGTATACTAACATTTTTGGCTTAAATATGAAGACATTTGATAAATTTTTAAAGCTCATCAGAATCTAGATACCTTTATACAGCTGTTTCTTGTAATTTTTGCTTTATGACGGGATTTAACATTTTTAAAAGCTAAATAAAATGAGATATCCACCCAATCTATAAAGTCATTATTTTAGAAGTCAATTTCTGGGGTTAATTCAACAATATCTAATTTGCCCTAAGGACGGAGGAACTGGAAAAAACTGCCATGGCCTAACAAAAAATGAGACAAGTCCTATGGAAGAAAAGTGTTATTTTATTCTAAGTTCTTGTTGGGACAGAATGAACTAGCCCTACGTACTCCGCTACGTATTATTTAGTACATTGCCTTCCTTTAATTTTTGCAAGACCATAGAAAAATACATGCCATTTTGTTTAACTCAAAGTTCATCCTTGAAAAAGCAGTGGTATGGACTGACATACTACAAGATCTTTAATAAAATGTATCTGGATAAATGTGTGGGGAATTTATCATGCCCTCAATCAACAAGGTTTATTTGCTCCAATGTCAGTTCCCTTACAGATGAGAACCAACACAGGAGCAAATACATCTTGCCTTTTTATTCATTGGTTAGTTAGGGTTTATATTTAAAAAGAAAGAATACTGAGTTGAATTCATTTTAAATTGGACTCAGAGTATCCCTGATTAAATAAATTATTATATTCTAAGAAAGAGATAATTCAAACTTGAATTATCTACATGAGGCATTAAAACAGAAAAAAAGTATAGCACATTAACAAAGACAAAAGAGCTTTTTGCTTATGTCTCTTTTTTGCTGGCTTCTTTTTGAGGGGATAAAGACTTTTAATATCCCTCTTAGATCATAAGCAAGCCCAAGCTGTTTAATTTTTTTCTTTCAATCAAAGGAAATACTTTCAAACTCCTCCAGACCAACTTTACGGGCTATCTCTAATTTATAGCACTGTAACGACAGTGCATCCAGATTTACACAAAACTTCATGATGCACTTCTACAAACTTTAAAAATTGGCGTTGTGGCACTTTGGTAAACTTGTTTAAGAATATCTTAAGTTAAATCTAAAGTAACAAGACTATTTGACTGTTGGGAGAGTAGAGAAATTTGTCTTAAATTACATCACAACTTTATTTACGATTTTCTTTTACTGGTCACTGTCAAATAAATAAATCTGCCAAGTATTTGACAGATAAATACTGCTCTATAGTCTCTAAAAGGGGCCTATTTTCTTTGAAGAATAAGTAAAGAGGGTTAGGCAATCATTCTGTGGGATTTTGCTTTTGCTAAGAACAGGTAGAGAATTCAGATATATTTGCTCTTCTTTCCATTTGCTCTTCCTATACTTGGCAGGGAAAACAACAAGGTTGACTCTTTCTACCTTCTGCAGAGTATTCTGGAGTCTATCCCCAAGCTCTCTTTGGGCCCTCTAAGCTGGTCAAGAGTACCAAAGAGGGGGTAGAGGGAAAGTCAGAAGGATAATTCCAATTGAAAACAATAGACATACTTTTATTTTAGTAAAATTTTAAATTATGACTTAGTAGTCTTCAAAAGATTACAACCATACCACGGACCTTGGCAAAGCTGCAATGCATTAATTTTTATCCTCAGTTTTCATTCTTTAATGTTCAAGGAACCGAAATGAAATAAAAAATTTAAAACACATGATTGTAAGCAAAGTTTAAGCCTTCATATCAACTGAGAATTAAGAATTTAAGTCATTAATCATTTTCTTAACAAGCTACTAGATATAACAAAAAATAAAAAGTAGAAATCCCATTAACCTATGGACTCTAGAGTTTAAAAAATATTGATTTAAAACTCTTCCTACAGAATCATGATTACCTCCCAAATGTCATCCACAATAAAAAGAAAATTATGAAAGTCAGAAAGCAGCTTGATTGTCAGTAGTATCAGTTTCCATCTTCTTTAACCCATGTGAATGTTCAAGACATGTGGTAGAAGAAAAGGAATCACGCTATTCCCAATGTTCATGATAACAAACTCTCCATGAAAACATTTAAAGAAACTCCATGATTTCACATTTAAAATTAGGGTTCTATTAATAACCAACAAGCTAAGGTTTCTATATCTTTACTGCTCTGTGTATGTCTAGTAATTTATAGAGAAGTTTAGCAGAACTGTAAGGGTTTTCATCAGGTAATTTTGAACATTAACCAGGTCACATGCCAGAAGCTGTTATACCAAATATTTAAAAATTAGAGCTGTGCTGAAAAAAAAAAAGACCTACAAAAAGGACTTGAGAAAGCTATAGAGAGACTTATTTTCCACCTCTGAGACAATTCTACAGCCTAAAATTTCAGAAAGCAATGGAAAAGTAGAACTGGTTCTTTTGCCTAATTGCTTTCTCAATTTGAATATTAATCAACATAGCATCAAGTCTAAAATTCAGCTACTAGTAACATTACTTCCTCAGTAGTCATCAAGTACAGAGGGGACAATGAATTTACATGAAGTGAAAAACAAAAAAGAAATCTAACAGGAAAAAAATTAGGGCCTGTTCTTATACCTTTGAGTTAATAATGAATGAAAATAGAACTAAACCTAATGAAGGCACTATTGTAAACAGCAATCCACACCTTGCCCACACCTACACCTCAAAAAAGATTTCCACCAGGAATCAAGAATTATGCTCTGGCCCTTTAGAAAAAGTAAACTAAGAAATTGTAACATTAAGAAGGGAACTGAATTATGATCTTCACACATGTATGTATACTGACATAATAAACTACTTGTCAGCAGTACCTTGAAATCTTCAAAACTGTAAAAGTACTAGTCTTTGAAAAAGCTCACTTAACCACCATGTTTAAATAGTCAAAACATTTACCAAAGTCAGTGGTTCTTAAACCAGAATGTGCATCAGAATAACCTGGCACTAGTTAAAACACAATGCTGGGCCCCTCCCCTCTGGCTTCTGTTTCACTAGGGGGTGGGGCCCAATAGTATGCATTCCGGACAACTCAGGTAATGATGAAGCTGCAGGTCCCTGGACCACCTGCTGAGAACCACTAGCCTAAATTATTAATGATACATCAGCACAGCCCTAACCAAAATTTTGGTCAAGATGCATGTAAACCAATAAGGATAGAATAATGCTTAGAAAGAATGCTGATAAATTCACCCTTATTACATCAAAACATCAACATCTGCTTCATGGTCTTCCTCAGTGACTTTCAAGGACAGCACCTCTTCATTAAGGAAGAGCCCGCTGAGTCTCTCCTTCCGAGCCTGCCTCTGCTCTTTCAGCTGCCTCTTGCGGAAGGCCTTCTGCTGTAACTTCCGCTGCTTGGATCGCTTCTGTCAAAATAAAAATTTCTAAGTCAGTAAGGTTTAGCTCTTGGCATATCCACCCCAAAATGTTTTATGAATCAAATTCTCTATTTTCCAAATTTTAAGAGCTGTTAGTATGATCCTTGTTCCAATTAAGTGAGCCATTGGCTTAGACTTGAAAAATAATTCTTCAAGATTCTATTTTTATGGTATTTGACCAGTGACCCTTCTGATTAGGAAGGGCTGAAACTTGATCATTTTGGCTAGTTATGAATAACCGGTCATTTCAAAGCCTTTCCTTTTTTAATCCAATTAAGGTACACTGGTGTCAGTGCACAGCGAACATACAATTAATACTCGGGGACGATACTGAAAACAAATGTAGAGAACATTGCCCAAATCTCTAATGCTTATCATTCTCAGGTGCCTTTCATCTAAAAACACCAGCAATTTTACAATGGCTGGGGAAAAAATCATGCCTTTTTCATATTAGGCAAATACCATCTTAAAAGTCCATTAGAAACCCTGTGAGTACTCCAACCCTTGTCACTGGTGAACTGATGCCAAAAAGGAATGACCACATATCCAGAGACATCCCAACAAAGCTGGCTATGTTTCTGCTACTTCACTAAGAACCAGAGAAGGAATCACTGTGTATCTTCAAGTCATCACTGGGTTCCCAAAGAATTAAACAGATTCTCTTATCATCCTTAAACTGGTTCTAGACTCTTTCCACTGCAAGGAACTAAACTCCCCTGCTAAGCCACAGCACCATTCTATTTAATATATATGCTTATATCTTTTTAAATATATAATTCTATATATTATATAGCATTTTTCAATTGTGAAAGAATAGATGGAAATTACAGAGAGCATTATTACATTTTTAAATTAGCTAAGAAGAAACATTCAAGATTATAACATTGAGAAAACATTAAACACACACAAAACACACACACAACATTCTTAGGAGCTAATAGACAGCAACATCAGCAACATAGTGAGATTCGCTCAGTAGTGAGTTGCAGTCAATATTGCAATCGAGATAATTCATTATTTCCATCAATTTATCTTACTTAGACACAAAAATCAGATAAAATTGAATGAGATATGGTTGTGGGTCAAAATGGCATGTCAAAGCACTCAGCCTGGAGTGCTTTGTTCAACAGCAGAGCATCCTGCTTGCTCAATTAAAACCAAAACCCACAGGTATCTAGATAGCAGGATCATTTTAACTCTTCAAGAAATTTATATGAAGGAGTACTAATGTTAATATTGAAAGGTAAAGTTTTGTATTGATTAGACGTTTTACTTTTGAATCCCGAATCCGCTCTGCTGCACTTGCAGACAGGTTGCTGTCACTGTGTGCTCGACTCATGTTGGCACTGGAGTTTGAAGCAGAGTTTCCAACACTGGACCCACTGCTGCTTGCAGAACTGACCATGCTGGCACTACTGCTGCTGGCACTGGCACCGCTCACTCCACTGGTGCTTGCACAACTAAAGTTGCTCCTCTTCCAGGCCTCTCTTGCAGGCCTTTGGCGAGGGCTATGCTCCTTGATATAGTTTCTGACCTTGGGATACACAGACAAAAACTGGTTAGTGTGGTTTCTTGACCCTCTACCCTCAAAATGCTGAGGGGAAAACAATCATATTGTACTTAATCTAAAAGATTGTCAAAAGTGCTGCAGATGCATAAATAAGGTAGAATAGAAGGGCAAAAAAATCTCTAAATTTAGAAATAAGTACCAGAAAAATGGACAATGTTCAAAATTCTAGAAAATAACACTGAAATAGAAACTAACAACAAAATAAAACATATGAGATTAGGTATTTGTTAAAGGTCTCCACTTAAGATGATTTAAGTAAGTTGCAGATTGTAATTAACATTAGGGTGTTTCCTAAATCTTAGCTAAGGGCCAACAGTACCTGTCTTCAAATGCAAGACAATTTACCATACTAATGAAAAATGAGCTGCAATGGAGAAAATTATAGTGTGTCTGTTGGGAGAAATACTGAAATGAGAGAAATTTTCATAAATAATGATAAATGCAAAACAAACAAACCAAAAGTAGAACTTAAGGACACAAATATTCATTCAGCCATGTACTAGAGAAAAAGAGCAGCAAAGCTCTTTTTCATTTTAACTCAAATCCCTCAGCCCAGATGTTTACCAAAGTATAGCTTAAATCAGTATTTGGATTGTCAACTAGTCTCCTGAAAGTTGAATTAGAATAAATCCATACCTTAGCCTCATCACCCCTTCAGTAGTGACATTAAGGTTCAAAGCCTATACAACTGAAGAGCAGGTTCTAGAATCACACTGATCCCAGAAAGATACTGCCATGTGAGATGTGCATAAAACCTATTAAAACCACATGTTCTCAAACATTACCATCATTTTTCCTAATAATATACTTTACAACAATGATTTTGACTTTATTTATCTATGTATTTATATATGATTACTCAAGTCTACATTTTATAAGATGGTGGTATTTTCAATAGGTAAACAATCTGTATTTTTTTTACATACCTGCTTCAGTTTTTCATCTGTGAGACAGTTAAGTTCAATAATAAACTCACTGTCTGTAGGGGAGATTTGAGCAGAAGGATCAATGATCTTAATAATATCAAGTTGCTCCCGAAGACCCATCTCAGTACTGACTTTCCGACTCAGATACTCAATGTATTCCACCTATGTGATAAAAAAATTACAACAAACAATATCTTTGCTAAAACCTCTGATCCTTTAGTATGTCAATTATAATGTGTTTTATATATTAGGAGCGCTTAAGATTACATTTGTTCCCTGAAAAATAGTTAAAGCTCAAATTTAGATTTACCAGCTTTAAACAGCAATCAGCAATAAACTGAGCCTCACACATTCTCCATATATATGCTTTTAATTAAGAATGTGCAGATATTTACCTGCTCATCATTGGTCATTGCACTCCAAGGAAGCTCATCTAAATTCCGGTGCTTGTTTTTCTTTTTAGGAAGCAGGCAAGGTGAACTTGGAATACTGGGTATGACATCAGAAAGAACATCACTCCCACTGGCAATGTCACTGCCTGGTAACTTTATAAAAATAAGGAAGGTGGAGGCAGGGAAAGCAAAATTTTTTAAAATTACATTTTAAACATCACAATATATCACGTTGATTAAATCATACATTGATTAAAAGTTGCTTCGATATAAGACTCATGGCAAATACAGAATTGGAGGACATTAATTCTGACCCATGCCTATTTTATACAAAGCAGCAACATCAATATACTTTTTGTATGTATTTACTTATTCAATAAAAGACGTTTTCCAAAAGCTTAAAATCATAATCAAGACCTGTTAACATCGAAGTTAAGAGTCAATCATCAGTAAGGTTTTTAATTTATAATGTGAATGTGACTACAGCCCAGACAACTTAATGAATAAGAAGCTCGGGTCTCCATCTTGGGAGACCTTAGTGATCTGCCACTAACTGGCTTTCTGTCATAGACTGTGCCAGACATGCTTCCAACATAAAGACAAATCATGGTCCTTGTCCTCAAGTCTGTATTAACAATCTCGAGACAATTAAAATAATTTAAAATATGCTGCAAACACTTTAAGGACCAGAAGTATTAGAAAACAAAAATTAGAAAAAAATGATGGAAAACAAAGTATAGACAAAGGAGAAATAAAACCAAGTTCAACACACAGAAAATCAAATCAATTTAAAGTGAGAAAAATAGCAAAAATATGTTCTATAATTTTATATTGCCTATTAAACAGAGTGGATTCAATTTATTAACAGCTTTATTGATGTATAATGTATACAATTTGATGAGTTTACACATACACATACACCAACATAACCATCACCATTATCAAGGTAATAAACATCAAAAGTTCTAATAGATTTAAATAAATGTATTTAAGTCACTTATCAAAAAGATAAAAGTATTTTCTTCTACAAAGAGACTATAACAATTTTCAGAAACACTGCTTTCATTTTTACAAGGTACAAAACAGCATCTTATTGTTGTTTTTTGGTTCGATAGAGTTTGCAATTGTATCTGAACTCTGGATGATTCCTAGGCTTTCGAAGTTACCAAAAGAGAAGCTACTTTAGTCATGAAGACTATTGGAATCACATGTATTTGAACTTCTATTGTACACACAGCACTTTAATAGGTACAGGGGATTCAAAGGAATTTAAGTCCTTAAACAAAAACTTTATACTCTATTTGGGAAGGTAATACGATAACACAAACATACAATTATATAACACAGCACATGATGAATACTAAATTTGAAATGACAGGTCATCAATGGAAATATCTAGCAGTGGGTTGAAGCTGCAGGATTAAAGTTTGGGAGAGCTACAAAGGATTGCAGGCAGGCACAGGGAGTCAATCTCATAGAAGAGATGAGTGAGGCCACAAAGATGGGGTCAATAACCCTGCAAGATGACCACGAGATTCAGAATGAAACTAAGTTGAGAAAGACCATTCTTTCTACACCCTTGTAAGTAGCTACTACTCTTAAAAACCACATTATCACAATGACGGTCACTGATGAATTCAACTATGTGACTTTCAACAATTTAACTTCTTTTAAAATCTCATTAACTAACATTGCTTGTTAGTTGAATTGTTTTTCCCCCTTGGCCCTAATGTTATCTAGTCATTGTTATGAATATATGATTGCTGAATACACACAAGAAGGCTATCTCTTTCTCAGACTTTAATGGGAAAAAAGAAAATGCTTTCCTATTTTCCCTTTGACTTCAAATCACAACATTAGACATTTCCTTGGGGTCCCTAAAACAAAATGAGACACTCCTTATCATATGAAAGGCCTCCCCTACTTCAAGCTCCTTTGATAAATGAGGTAGAAAAAGGAACTCCTAAAATACCTATACTTTCGAAACTTAAGAAAAATTTTCATCTAAATGTTTAGAGAATATCTGCTAGGTGCCAGACAAAATGCTAAGCACTTAAATTTGTACCTTTAATTCTGTTTATGTGTTTGTTGAGGGGTGTAAAAAAAGGTAATTAATGCTTCTTTGGCCATTTTTTTCAGGGAGAAGTAAAAAGACTCCCGAGTTCCAATCCCAGCTCCATTGCTCACTAGCAGTATAACCTCTGCAGGTTAATTTGTTTCTTTCAGCCTCAGAGTCTGTAGTAGAATGTCATTAATACCATCAATCTCAAAGGATTATTGAGAGGTTTAAGTGAGATTAACATGCCTGGCATATAGGTGAAACTCAATAGAGAGATGTATTTTTCTTTTTCTATCCCTTGCCATCGTTTTGGACTCTTAGAAAAGCATAGATCCTCAGAAAATGCCACATTTTGCTAAAGTGGGTGGGTTAAGTTTCACAAGGTAGTGTTTCAGAATGATAGAAGGGGAAAAAGAAAAAGGCATTCAGGTAAGGAGAATAACTTCATAAAATCACGGATGGAAAAAAACATAGGGTGAGGTGACATATATCGTAGATATCATATATCACTTAATCATATATCAACATGATGAAAACAGAAAATCAGTGCTAGGGACTTGCAAGTTCAACAGAAGACCCAGAAACTGTCATATGATATGGAGAAGAGGGCTGATAACATTTTCAAAGTAGAAGTAACTTGATGAAAATGGTCTTTAGGGAAGATTAGTTTAAAAGCACTATGGGGACAAAATAGAGTGAGTTAAAACTGGAATTAAACAGGAAGCTTTTGTTGTAATCTAGGCCTGAACTAAGATAAGCAAAAATGGAAAGAAAAATTAAAAAAGATATGAAAAATTTCAAATGGAAAACAATTTACAAAGCTGTTTGATAACTGAAAGAATAAGGGTAATAAAGAGTCAAGATGTTGAGACCAGAAGAAAATTGTTGGCAGGTCATACAACTCATCCAGAGTGATACACTTAAACCTCAATTTTTACAGCAAGAGAAGTGAAGCAATGTTACAGAACTTCTAGTCCAACACCCTCATTTTACAAATAAGGGAAAATGATGTCCAGGGAAGGTCATACAATTTAAGTGGCAGAATCCAAAGTAGGACACAAGTCCAGTGCTTTCTACTATGCCAGACAGTCTTGCCTTGGAGGCAGTTTGGAATGAGAGAAGAATGCAAGCTGGGATATAGAGTTTGTAGTGATAATGGAAGAAGCAAGCACAAGTGTCCTTTAAACAGAACATAGTCATTTTTCACTATGCTATAAGACATGTCACAAAGCAGAGACTATCTTTTTCCATGGAAACATTGTAATTGGAAGTGGCATCACTGCCCAAGAACTCAGCATTAGATAATAGGTTAGTATTAAATAATAAGGTCATCCAAGTGGAAATGTCAAGTAGTCAATTGGAGATATGGGATTAGAGTAGCAGTTGTACAGCAGAATTAATTGTATGGGCTCCTATATATTTATTAGACCAGTAATTTTCCATTTTATAACTGATAATATATTTCAGAATAAAATGCTTAATAACTCCCATTCCATATCTTTCATAGACAATATCTGGCATATTTATATTATAATCAGTAATTGTGACACATAGGGAGATTTAAATCAAATCTCTGCCATATTTTCTGCAGGATGCAGCAGAATTTTATGAGTAAGCTCATTTCCGTAACAGCTAATATGTAATTTCAGACTGTACCTCTAGGTTTCAAGTGTGACAGCAAAATTATTCACTCTTTAAATTTTCTAAGCTTTCCTGCTCAACAATAGAAACAATTTCTCAAGCTCTAAGACTAGTCAAATATATCCTTAATAACAAAAGGAATGCAAGGAAAGAAAACTATCAGCAAAGCAAAATGTTAAGATGTTACTTCATTCTAAGGTTAAAATCTCTTCTTATTGAGTAGTTAGCATTTCTCTTCCCAGAGAATCTATAAATCATTTATATTTACTTTAGTAGTAACAGAAACATCTGTTAAAAAGAAAGATTTAAACAGATGCAGTTTTCAATCACAACAGAAGTAATGCAAATTTTTAAACTATATTAAATGATTTTTAGTCTGTATTAATCCTAACATATAATTTGTAATTATCTTCTTGGATAATTTATTGCTCATCATTATAAGGTCCCACAAAGACAAGACAGCATTTTAAACCTTTCAGAATATTTAAACAGCAAATATCCATGGTAACAGAGTACTCGTACTCCAATTTCAGAAGAGGGAAAACACATTACTAAGGCAGGACTGATTTTAGTTCCAATATCGTAGTCACTCGAGTACATTAATGGTGAGTGGATGGGGATGATTTTCCACTCTAACTACCCATGAAATGAGTAAAGAAGCCATCAATTAAAATTTAAAATTGCCTGCCACCTTGCAACATTATGGATAAGACTAAATAAACCACATGAAATAAGCAGAAAAAATATCTCAGAATTATCAGCACTACATTTGATTAAGCTTTATGAAGAATCCTTGCAGTCTGATTTTATTTTCTTTTTTATTTTTCAGACAGGATCTCGCTCCGTTGCCTGGGCTAGAGTGCAGTGGTGCAATCACAGCTCACTGTAACCTCAAAGTCCTGGGCTCAAGCAATCTTCCTGCCTCAGCCTGCCAAGTAGCTGAGACTACAGGTGTATGCCACCATGCCCTGCTAATTTTTTTTAAGCTTTTGTTGAGATGGGGGTCTCACTATGTTGCCCAGGCTGGTCTCGAACTCCTGGCCTCAAGCAATCCTCCCACCTTGGTCTCCCAAAGTGTTAGGATTATAGGCATGAGCCACTGCACCTGGCCTGATTTTAAATACAAAGCATGTACCTAAAAAAAATGAGACACTAAAGAATAAAATGATAACCCACACAAAAATGATCTCTGTTATCTATAATAGAGAAAAATTTGAAACAACTGTAAATAGGGGAATGATTTCACCAGTTCTAGTACATCTAATAGCAAGAATATTATGCAGCCATTAAAGAATTCATTATGAATATCATGAAAAAGTTTATGATATGTTAAATGAGAAAATTTTATTACAAAATTTTATCCAGAAGAGAGGGGAACATTTCCTAATTCCTATGAAGCTAGAATTATCCTGATACTAAAGCCAGGCAAAGACACAACAAGAAAAGAAAACTATAGACCAATATCCCTTATGAATATAGATGCAAAAATCCTTAACAAGATACTAGAGAACTATCCAAAAGCAGAATGAAAGTACTCCCCTAAGATCAGGAAAAAGACAAGGATGCTCACTTTCACCACCTCTATTCAACATTGTGCCTGGGCCAGGTGCGGTGGCTCAGGCCTGTAATCCTAGCACTCTGGGAGGCCGAGGCAGGTGGATCATTTGAGCTCAGGAGTTCGAGACTGGCCTGAACAAGAGTAAGACCCCATATCTACTAAAAATAGAAAGAAATTAATTGGACAAATAAAAATATATAGAAAAAATTAGCTGGGCATGGTGGTGCATGCCTCTAGTCCCAGCTACTCAGGAGGCTGAGGAAGGAGGATCACTTGAGTCCAGGAGTTCAAGTCCAGCCTGGGCAACAGCAAGACCCCATCTCTTAAAAAAAAAAAAAAAAGGAATGAATTTGGACTCCTATCTTACACCATATTTGTACAAAAAGTAAGTCAAAATGAATCGAAGACTTAAATATAAGAACTAAAACTCTAAAACTCTGAAGAGGAAACAGGTGAAAATCTTCATGACCTTGGATTAGGCAATGGTTTTTAAAATATGACATTATAAACACAGCAAAGAAATACCAGATAAATTGAACTTCATCAGAATTAAAAACTTTTGTGTGTCAAAGAACACTATCAAGTGAAAAGACAACTAATAGAATGGGAAAACATTTTTGCAAAACATCTGATAAGGGTCTAGTGGCCAGAATACAGAAAGAACTCTTACAACTAAACAATAAAAAGACAAACACAATTTTAAAAGGGACAAAGGATTTGAATAGATGTTTCTTTAAAGAAGACATACGAATGGCCAATAAGCATATAAAAAGATGCTTAATACCATTAGTCATTAGCAAAAATGCAAATCAAACCACAATGAGATACTACTTTATATTCAGCAGGATGGCTATAACCAAAAAGACAGCCAATGCCAAGTGTGGACGAGGATGTGGAGAAATTGGAACTTTTATATATAGCTGGTGTAAATGTAAAATGGTGCAGCCACTCTGGAAACTATGTTGGCAGTTCCTGAAAAAGTTAGACTAAGAGTTATCATATGACCCAGCAATTCCACTCCTCGGGGGATATCCAAGAGAATTAAAAATATACATACATATAAAAACTTGTACCTGAATGTTCATAGCAGTATTATTCATAACAGCCCCAAAATGGAAACAACCCAAATGTCCAACAGCTAATGAACGGATAAACAAAATGTGGTACTGTATACCCACATGATGGAATATTATTCGGCCTAGAAAGGAAAGAAGTACTGTTACATGCTACAACATGGATGAGCCTTGAAAACATTACGCTAAGTGAAAGAAGCCAGACACAAAAGGCCACATATTATGAGTCCATTTATATGAAATATCCAGAAAGGCAAATCCGCAGAGAAAGTAGATTAGTGGTTGCCAGGTGATAGAGGCAGGGAAGAATTGGGACTGTGAGTATATTAATACTGTGAGTATATTAATAATAACCACTGAATTGTACATTTTAAAATGATTAAAATGGTAAATTTTATCTCAATTTTTTAAAAAATTTAAAAAATTTTTATAGATTTTTATCTAAATCATATTTATAACTATATATAACAAAAGTTGAAATAATATAAAAATAAAAATAGAAGGGTTGTGAATTATTTTTTTCTCTTTAAAAACATCTCTTAATTTTTAGTGTAGCATTGTTTATAACAAAAAACTGAAACTAACCTAAATAGTTATTAGGAAACTGATTAAATAAATTATGATCTAGTTATAAAAACAATGAGATATATTAGTTGAAAAAAAGCACGAGGCCAAACAGTAGATGAAGTATGGTCCTCTTTGTGTGTTTTTAACAATACACTAACATACTTGTATCTGTATAAGCCCTTAAGAGTGGTAACCACTGTAGAGTGGGGCTTGGAGCCTTTTCTTTTTAATTTGATGCCATTTTGTATTATTTGAAAACTGTTTGAGAAGCTCTGACTCAGGAAGGGCAAGGGCAATATACGTAACCTAAACATTTGTATCCCCATAATATGCTGAAATAATAATGAAGAAAAAAAAAGATCTTACATGCTGGACTAGGGAGTTGGCACTTCAACTTACAGGTTATGAGGCCAGTAAAGGATTTAAGTAACAGAATAGCATGAACAGATCTGATTTATAGAGATGACTTTAGTGGCAGTGGGGAAGGAAGATGAAGTGGACAAAGGAAAGCATAGAGGCAAATAGGCGAATGAAAAGTTATTTGAATAGAGAAGAATAAAAAATGAAAGAATAAAAAACTTGAACATATATGGCAGCAACAAAGTCATGAGGGAAGAAAGGCATATGATGCACACAGGGATAATTCACAAATTCAACAAATATATGTGGCAGTATAAAAATATAGTCCTACATGAATACTTGCAGGCTTCCACCCTCCTCTAGCCTTCTATGTAGGGATCTTGCATCTGTTTTGAGAGGAGAGAGTATGTGAGATAGCTCAACCACCATGCTGTGAAAAGCGGTCAACTTTTTAGAGGAAATGGATGAGTAAGAGGCTTTTAGTGCATTCTGCTATGTGTCATACTCTGTAATCACCCTTTGGCATTTGGGGGGAGATTACAGTAAAGGTTTACATTACTTTTCATTTTTTTTTCTTATTGATGCTATACTGGGCAAAGATGGTGTTTCAAATAGGAGCAGGTGCATCCAGGTTACTTTTACACCAATAGAATGAGTAGGATTTGGTGACCAATCATTTGTGGAAGGTGACAGAGAGGGAGGAGTCCAAGATGACTGGACAGTGACATTGGAATTCTGGTGATGTTTACTGATAAAGAGACATGGTGTGTCAGGATTAGGGAAGTGGCAGCACAGTCCATTTTGAACATGAGGAGTTTGAGGAACTTGAGGGATGGTCAAGTGCAGAAGCCCAGCAGGTGATCACTGTTCTGAGACTGTTTAGGAGATGGCCCTGGGCTGGACATGGAGACTCAAGATTCACTGGCATTTTTGTGGTATTTATCATAGCTGAGTATATGTATATATAAATATATGGGCAAAAGAAAATGAGATCGAGAGCAAGACTGTGGGTGACATTTAAGGGATAGTCTAAGGAGCAGCAGCTATTAAAGAGACTGAGTAGACACAGTCAGATGTGAGGGAGAAAACCCAGGACAGCAGGTGTCATAGACGCCAGGGGAAGAAAGTGTTTCAAGACAGAGGGAGGGTACCAAAAAAAAAAAAAAAAAGACAGAAGGAGGGGTCATCAGTGTCAAATGTCACAGAGAAGTAAAGATAGTTGAGGGTTAAGTGACTGGATTTAGAAATTAGAATGAGCTATGGTCTGAATGTTTGTGTTCCCCAAAATTCGTATGTTTAAATCCTAATCCCCAAGCTGATGGTACTAGGAGGTGGGGCCTTGGGGTGATGATTAGGTCATGAGGCTGGAACCCTCATAAATGGGATTAGTGCCCTTATAAATGAAGCCTAAAAGAGGCCCTTCACCTCTTCCACCATGTGAAGATGCAGCAAAAAGGCACCATCTATAAGGAAGTGGGTGTTCACCAGAGACCAAATATGCAGGCACCTTGATCTTGGACTTCCCAGCCTCCATAATTGTGAGAAATAAATTTGTCTTTTATAAGCCAAAAAAGAAAAGAAAATTGTTTGAAATAAAATAATATTCGAGTCCTCTTTTGGAATACAACTTCAAGTATTTAGATGGCTTTCAAACATAGTAGGCATTCATCTATTGAATAAAACCTTTGCTGTATGCCAGGAAAGCTTCTTTAAATGTTACTGTCTTTTACAATCAGAAAATGGATGTTGCAATAACACAAAACTACATTTTCTGATAGATTGCCCTCATTATAAGGCAGCATTTTCAAACAATTTTCCACAAAGCCACTTTACATGGTATATATGCCATGAGAAGAAAAAAGTGTCAGGTGAAAAACAGCTCTACGTACACAGAAAATACAAAATGAGAAATTATATACTTCTGATAACAGAACCAAAAATTATGTATTTATGGTAATAATGCTTTATGATATTAGATACAATAACTTGACCCTGATGTGTATCCTATAATGACATGAAAGCAATTTATTACAAGGTAAGAAGAATAAATTTGCTTAGATTCACGCATAAGGTACTGATGATACACAATAATGGTAATATTATACAAGTATTAAATTACACAAAAATCTACAAAAGGATATCTGTAGTATCAGAAGTCTAAAAGGTACATTAGCAAAAATAAAGGATACATATTCCATCTACTTCTTAACCTTAAAACATGTTGTCAGAGAATTCCCCAGGATTGGATAAACACCAGAGAAACTTACTGAGGTAGAGATGAAAATATCAAGAGAAATTTATACTTTTATTTGTGTAGTAATGATGCCAATAAAAGCAAAAAAACCTACCTGCCATTCAAACTCACTATCTGACCAATCCCAGTAAGTGCTAATAGAAGAAGAGACATCACTGCAGACACTTCCCTCAGGGAATAAATCAAAAGAAGTGAAGTCTTGATCATCTAACAGAGAATAGCAATCGTCTTGATCTCCAACTGAAACGGATGAAAACAGCTCCTCACTGCATTCTGAGCTGGCAACACTTGTTCCACAAGAAGTTAGGTTCCACCTTCAAAAACACGACACAAAAGAAATCACAGCAAGAACTACAGAATCCACACGATTTTAAGGTATTAATAGGATACATTTATGATATGTATGAGAAAAGTGAGTGTTTTTTGTGTTTTTAAAAGAAACTTTACCTTTTAAGGAAATATACTAACATATTTATGAATATGTCTAGGATTTGCCTCAAAATAATAAGGAATAGGTTGGGGTATAGATGAAGCATGATGCCATATGTGAATAATTGCCGAAGCTCCATGATAAAAACGTGAGGTTCATTACACTATTCTCTCTACTTTGGTAGCTGTCTGAAAACGTTTATAATAAAATATTTTAAAGAACGACGTATTTAAATTAGGAATAAAGTAAAACTTTTATCCATAAACAAAACATATAGCATAGTGGTTATGAGTAATCTCTGGAGTCAGACTGAATTCAAATTCTTGCTCCGTCCCTTGCTAGCTATTTGATCTTAAGCAAATTATAACCTCTCCAAGCCTGTGTCCCCATCTTTAAAATGGAGCTACTGTGATGATTACATGAGAATGCATACACAGCACTTAGCACACATAATAAATGCTCAATACATGATAGCTATTATTATTAAATTAAAGGAAGAGGGGAGCTATTACAGGGTAGAGAAAAGCAGCAACAAAGCACACAGGTAGAAGTTCAAGTGTTTGTTATACTTAAATAACTTTTCCATATTAATGTTATACAGGCTCATTGCAAAGATGTTAGAATAAGAAATGAAAAAAGAATAAAATGACCAATAATTCCATTATCCACCAATAACTAATTCATACTATTTCAGTACTTTATTTCTAGGTGCATATATATTTTTTACAGAATTAGCAATCATTCTATGTGTATATATTTTAGTATCTGGCCTTTTCACTTAATATTATTAATATATAACATTTTCCTAAACATATTACTTGAAAAAATATAATGCCTATATAAAATTCCATTGATTGAATGTATCATGATTTATTTAACCTTATTCCTCCAATAATAGACATATAGGCTGCTTCCAATTTTTCTTATATTACAAATAATACTGAGATGAGCCTTTTGTTTATAACTATTTATCAAAATATAAATTCTCTCAGGATATACTGCTTGAAAGGTTAAGTACTGAATCAAAGAATATGAATACTTCTAAGGCTCATGGTACATTTAGTCAAATATCTTTCTGAAAGGCTGTACCAATTTACACTCCCTGAGGTAGTATATAAAAGTGCTCATCTCATCACAACCTTAACAGCATTGAAATTTTTACTTAAAAATGTTTTAGCCATCTTATTGGACAGAAACATTTTTATTTCTTTGATTACTAGCAAGATCAAAATGTTAAATATTTATTAGCTAGTATGCTATGGTGTTTTTCTGTGTTAATGTTTTCATTATTGATTTTGAAAGGGTTCTTTATGCATTAACTATATTAACATTTTGTCTATAGTATTTGTTGCAGAGCCTTTTGGTTTCTTTTTTTCTGGTCTTGAAATCTATCAATCTGTTTTCTTTTGTAAATTTCCACTAGTGTTATACTAATTAATAAGATAATCTTCATTGCTTTGGCAGTAGCATAGGAAATTAATCCTTAAGATAATGACTTGGTATTTCCAATACTAATAAGCTCTTGAAATAATGACTTCCTGAAAAAAAGCCTATTATTTACCTATTATTAGGTTGTTTCTCATCCTTCATTTAATCCAGTTTTTCTTAATTATATATTTCATTTTTTAAAACTTCCTCCCCTATTTTGTATGGCTAATCTTAAATTTAGAAGATCCTGATTTACAAAATTTGGGCAACTTGAAAAATTCCATGGTAGCTTTTTCTTTTGAGTTGAACGTAGTGCATTTTAAAGCATTGGAACACACCTACAAACTATTATAGTTCAATAAATAAAAAGCAGATGTCAATAAATTTTTATAAATAGATAAAAATCTAAAATTCATCTAAAAATCCTAGAATACCTTGCAATACTATTTAGTTTCATCACATGCTTGCTAGGTGGGCAGTATCCTCATTTTATAAAAAATTAACAAACCTAGTAGAATTAATCAAATTGCCCAGATCTTTCGATAAAAGTTATAAACAGCCATCACAAGTTCTGTCCTAGACACAGTAAACTCTATCTACATTGGGTCCTGAGCTAACTATTTTTTCTCTTGTGTCTTGAAATTGCATATGACTTTTTTCCCTTGATTCATTCACCCACTCAACAAACGTTAGTCAGTTATCTTCCACGTGCCAAATACTAATTTCAGTGCTAGGAAAAACTGTTAGATGATTATTTTTAATTAGAATTTCTTTCCAGCTTGCAAAAATTTTGTTCAAATATATTTCCCTCCATGAGTAACAATGGCATTCCTTTTTTAAAAGCCATGCCATATTCAATCATGTAACCACTAGATCACTGACAGAGTCAGGAATTTGCTTGGTTTTATGCTCTTACCTTAGGGCAAAATCAGTGTGTTCCTTAGTTTTCTGGATTCATGATTTTCTTTTGTTTTTAATTATCAGTGGCAAGTAAACCTGGCTCATAGTTGAAACAAATCATTTACAAAATAGAAAAATGGTATGTTTCACCCTTCAAGATTTAAAAAAAAATTTATCTTCTAATTTGCAAATATTTTTATTATTATTTTAAGCCAATATGGATTAAAACAAAGTAGGAAGTACTTTTAATCATTGCTACTGCAAGTGTAAGCAGACATAATCTTTCTGAAAAGCAATTTGGTATTATATATATATCAGGAGCTTTTAAAAGGGTCATTCCTTTGGAATCATTAATTCCCCTTCTAGGATTCTATTCCCTTCTCCAACAGAAATTTGGAAAAAAGATGTATGCACAAACATGTCCAAACAATATCACTTGCAACAGTCAAAAGGGAAAATAAATGCTACCAAAACATGGGGAATAATTAAGTGATATATCTGAATGGTACTCTTATAATCATTAAAAATCATATTTTCAGACTATTTATTGAAAAGGAAAACACTCAACAATGTAAGTGCAGATAAGCAGCTCACAAATTGTATACACAACCTGATCCTGACTTTTAAAAATTATATATGTACATAGAAACATTAAGTGAAAAAATATCAAAATGATGACACTTGTTTGTTACCTTTGGGGAAAGGGATTATGAGTGGTCTTTATAGTTTTTATATGCCCACAATTTTCTATAAGCTTTTATAATAAAAATTTAAGTGTGATTCTTTCTGTCAGTTTTAAACTTGTAATGAATGCCTATTGTGTGCTCGGTGCTAAAATATTCAAATTTATATGCCCTTACATTTTATTCCACTAAGAAAAAGCTACCTAAGATTTTAGCTATAACCGTAAGATTACTCTCAAAGACTTTCTCTAAAATCTTAAGAGAAAAATGTTGAAAAGAATTCCAATGAAATGGTGCAAATAGATTTCAATAAGTTGGCTTGCTGCTCAAATTTTAATTTAAAAAACGTAAAGCCAAGAACATTTCTCTGCAAGGAATTTCAGCAAGAATATACAGACTAAGTGCTCTCAATAGTGTTTTGGTAAATAATCATTTAAATGCTAAAATTAAGAAATCCATTTGTGCCATGTACACATTCCTCTGCGGCCTCTTCCTCTCTCAGGTGGACCTAACCATCATCTCTGAGGGTGAGAATCCAGCCAGTGACCACTGTTGAATAAAGTTATAACTGTCAAGCTGATAAAAGTCATTTGAAATCTATGCTATGCATTCACCCTTAGGGTACAGTGCCTCATCATCACTTGTATTCATCACTGACTCCCTGCCAGAATCTCCATACAGTCACCCTGACCTCTGCTACTGCTCTGGAGCCCAACAGGCCATCAAGGTTCCAACTTGGAGCAGATGATACAATACAATCCCCTACTCTACCCACTTAAGTTCCCTCCTAGCTACCTCAATTGTCCTGGGATCATTACCCATCTTTCCTACTCTCTCTATTGTCTCAGAAGTAAAAAACATTCCGTGTCATTTCTAAGACTAATTCGTCCATTTGGGCTTGTGAGTTCATCACCTCCATCTCTTCTCATCCCACCCTCTCTTGTATTTTCAACTTCTCCCTTTCCTGTGGCCTGCTTCTAAGGAGCTAAAATCTCTATTCTTGGAAAAGACAAACTAAACAAAGCAAAAAACAAATGAAGAAACCTTCACTTCCCTTTCAAATTATTACCACATCCCCTCTTCTTCCTTTCCGTGTTAAATTTATTGAAAAACTTCCACCCTCTTAACCTTTGTAACCTGTGGTTTCACTCCTGTCACGACACAGGGATTTCTGTTGATTACTCCCAAATCTGTATTTCTAGCCTGGGTATTTCTCCAGAGCCTGACCCCCATTCTCAACTTGTCTCAACAAGTCCCCAAACCAAATTCCTTCAACAGGGTTCTCCCACTTGCAACCCACGGCTCTTTTGCACCTCTAATTCTGTATCTAGATAGGAAAACTACGGGTGGTACAAAAAGCACACTAATAGTTTTGGGGGTTTTCTGGTAATAGTGATTGAAAATGGGGCTCTAAAATCACATAACTGAATAAATGATTTACACACTAGTTCATCTCATATCCTGCCAACAGGGTATACAAAAAGGCACTGTCCTCCCACATACTTTTCACAATTGTTCAACGTCAAGGTACTGATGCACTCCTGAAAGATGACAAGAATAACACATCTGGTAGTTCATATTAACCTCCTTCATCTCACAATTTAATCATAGGATCTACCAACATCATTATAATTTTTCCCATTTGCTAAATGACAACTTTTTTGGTGGTGGTGGTAGTAGTTGCAGTAGACATGGCTAGTGTACAAAACGAGCCCTGACAGAAGTACTAAGAGAAAACCCCCATTTACATCAGAAAAATGTCTTAAACACTATATATATTCCATACTGACATTTCAGATTTTTTAAGTTCACTAATTTTTTTGGCTTATTGGAATTTATTCTATTTTCCCAAAATTCTAGACAAACCCATCCAGGTCTTAAAATCCTAAAAGACACTCCTAGGAAAGTGTGAATTCTTTCCTAAGAAAGAAACTGGTTGTGTCCGTGTAATTTATTTTTTACTGAACCTAAAATCAACCTACGTCACAGGCAACTCTAATCTGAACATTGCATTCATTCGACCTCAGAGACTGTTAGTGCCATGACACTTTGGCTAATGAAGACTGCAAATATAACCCAGAGACCAGTAAATGAGTAGGCACAAAACTGTCATCATCATAAAACCCTTATCAAGGCCATTAAACAATCTCTGTAGTTTTCTTATCAGGTAATAAGAATGAAGCAAAATAAAGGTAAGCCAAATTTCTACCCACTACCAAGCTTTCTACTTCCAATGAAGTTTGTTTTACAATAACTAAACCCAAAGCAGAATTTCAGTACCCAAATATTCAGATCTGATTTTTGAACTGTTGCCTGAATTGGCAAATGATGTGATGTGAAGAAAAAAAGTGAAATGTACAATGCCAAAATAAAAGAACTTCCTAAACGAAACTTTGCCCAAATATATGATTTAGCTGTTTGCTTCCCCCCTGAAAAGAAACGGCTGGAAGCATATGGTCCTCTCAAATGCCATCTTGAGGCGGGGTAAGAAGGCAGAACCTTCCAGAAGGATAAAAGATTTAAAAAGCAAGGTAGCCTAGGGCAAAAACATCATCTGCTATAAATATTGCTAATTCTGCTTCTCCTATTCTCTGTTGAAAAGGATATAAATCTTTAGACCCCCTGCCACCATTCCGAGTCTTATAAAAAGTAGGATAGGAGAGGGAGGCTAAAAAAAAGCAGGCAGTGACTAGGAAAAACGCTTGACTTGGAAAATCTGGGGCCTTCACAAGAACCTCTCCCTCCCTCCTCACTGCTTCTTTGTGAAAAACAGCCATGACCTTACCAGTCTTTAAGAGAAGGGGAAGAAAACACAAGAAAAAAATGGGGAGGAAGAGGAAGAGCAGAACAGGCTGTAAAAGACACATTATTCTCATTGCTTCATTCCCCATCACCTCCACCAGTTTTGGTAGTGCTTACCCTCCACCTCTGCCCCCACTCCCTTGCCTTCATCATCACAGCAGGCTCATTCTGAAATCATTGAATTTTCTTGTGTAGGTGACTTTCTCCAATGCTGCAAAACTTACATAGCAAATATATGCAAAGGTATTCTTTTACATTATTTTCCAACACAAATAACCCTAAGCACACTTGATTTCATGAATGGTACATTTATGTGACAGTTACATTAAAGGTTAAATAGGCTTCTCTGAGTTAATCTAAGAAACCATAACAACCATTTATAACATTTGATCCATTAGTTTTCTTCCAGGTTTCATCACTGGCTCCCCAAAAATAATGTTGGCTTTGCCCATCTAGGTTTTACGACCTTGAACTCAGTCTTTTCTATCTGGGCCTGTTTCTTCATTTTTGCGATGGTGATTTGGAACAATCCTAACAAATTTACTGCCACTTCCTTTTGAAATGTGTTACAATGATGATTTAACTACAACACCTTGTTTTCACAGACTACAACTTTTAGATAAGAATCATGTTTTCTACATTCCTTGTACCTGGTAGAAGCTCAGTAAATCTGTGGATTGATTTAAGGGAAGAAGGGGAGAAACATACAAAAGACATTAGAATACGGAAGAATCTGATCAAACTCACATAGTAAACTTGGATCAGAAATCAGAATTAGACTACTTAATTTATTGCCAGTATTTTCCATAGCTGAACCCCTCTCCCAGTCCGTTGTCCACTTTCCCAGCCCTTTGTATACATACCTCAAATATCCACCTATATTAAAAGTTGAGGCTATGTCTAAAACGTTTTCAAATTCCCCACAACATTAGATCTAACACTTAAATTCTTGCATGAGAGAATTCTCTAGAACACTATCTTCTACTAAAACCAGTCAGGAGAAGATGCACCCTCTGAATAAATTTGTATAAACAAGCCCATCCTAAGCCTTGCTCTGCTCCCCCCACCGGGGAAGCAAACCAAGGGATGTGTTATATGAAGGAATCTTCCAGATTTAAGCTTATACATTTTGGCAGGGCCTAAAGTGCTAAGGCAAAGAGTTCATAAAGGAGAAAAAAAAATCACTAGTTTCCTAGCGCTCCACTAAAAAATGGGGTAGGGGTGGGAGTGGAAGGAATAGGATTATGAGACAGGTTAAAAATGGGAAAAAGGAAGGTTCTAGCTTTAAAAGTGCCACCTTTCAAAAGACCTACGGATTGATTTTGGGCCATCCGAAATCCACTCTACGGTGTACCGGAAATGGAAGGGGTTAAACTTTTGCAGATGGATGGAAACAGAGGAGTATCTAAAAATCGAGGGTGGGGGTTTGGGATTCGCAGGGTACAGACAAGGGGCGGGGAGGGGAAAGAGAAAGTAGGGAAGGGAGGAGTTGCTATAGCCAGAAAATGAATGGGGAAAAGAAAGTAAAACGCCGGTCAAAAGAAAAATCCTAGGGCAGGAGTGAAAATAGGGAGGGAGAGTAGGGAAGGAGCCCGGGAATGAGCGCAGATCAGAAGACGGTGGGGGAGGGGGTGACTGGAAGCGCAGCCCGGGGCAAGGAAGCAGGAGCGAGGGAGCGACCCAGCATTCTCCCGCGAGAGGCACGGGGCTGGGAATTCCACCCCTGCCCTCAGCAGCACTTCGTACCTGTTGGTGTGGAAGCGGTGGAGTGGGTCGGTGCGATGGCAGGAGGACAGCTGGCAGCCGAAGTCGCTGATGTCCAGGCAGCCCGGCTCCTCGCTTGGGCAGGTGCCCACTCCGCGAGGGGGTCCCAGGAGCGGGAAGGGTTCCTCCGGGGTTAGAAACTTCTCGTACGAAGTGGTGGCCGACGTCTCGTCGGACATGGTTGGAGACGGCCTGGCTCGAGCTCCCTCTCTGGCCCCGGGCTGCTCCCGCGCCCGCCCCTGCCCCCACTCTAACCTGTCCGCAGTCGCCGCCGCTCCAGGGTGTGCCCGCCGCAGCTCACTGGCAGGCTGAGCGTTGCTGCCCGCCGCTGCCCAGGGAGTGAGGGACAGCGCGAAGAGGCTGCTGGAGGCCACAACGACCCGCCGGCCACCCAGTCAGTGCCTCAGTGGCCTCTGCAGCAGCCTCCGTCGTCGTCGGCGCCTCCGTCGTCGTCGGCGCCACCGCCGCCGCCGCAGCTGCCCGGCCCAGCCCGTCAGCGCAGAGCTGCCGCCGGGCCCGGCCCGCCCCGCCCCTCCCACTGCGCTCGCCGCTCGCGACTGCAGCAGTCCGCCCAGCGCCTGTCAAGAGGGGAAGGGCGGAGAGAAGCCGCTCCCCGTGCCCCCTGCTGGAGCGGAGGAGGAACTGAACCTCCGCCCGCTGCAGCCCCGCGCGGCCCGCCCCGCCCAGCCCCGCCCTCTGCGCAGCGAATCAGGGATTCAGAACGCTGACCCGCCCGGTGCCCGGGGCGGACCTCGCGCTTGATTACTAAGCAGCAGCCGCAGCCCCTGGGAAAGGGACTTGGCCAAGGTCACACTGCGGGTGCGTGAGAAAGAATACAGATGCCCTGTTCCCAGCACACTGGATCACCCTGTCCCAGTTCAACAAGTATTTATTGAGCACCGGCAGTGCGTGTGCCCAACACTGTGCAATGAGCTGTAGGGAAAATGATCCAAACAGAAAAAATTGTCCCTGCCTCACCCTTAATCACCTAACTCCAAAAACTCTACGTTACCGCCACCAGGCTACTCAGAGCTGCTGGACACGTAGTGCGTTTTTGTGCTCTGTGCTTTTACTTGCATTATGCACTCTGCTTGGAAAGCCCTGCCATTTCTCCCCTCTCCCCTGCTAATTCTTAAAGCCCCAGCTCCAACGTTACCTCCTCTGTGAAGCCTTCCGTGATTCCAACGAGACTTAGGCACTCCCGCTAATGCTTCCCTCCCCGCGTGAAAACGTTAGGGAGCTTAAATTGTTAAGTTTAAACCAACTTTGCTAGGTGGTACATACTGTTCTTTCCCCTTATCACATATCTTTTCTCTGTGCTCTGGACAAGTGGTTCCAGATTTAGGATATGTAAAACTTTTTCAAAATGTTCAGTGGAAAACCCAAGGTTGCCAATTTCTCATTTTGCCAAATGAAGACAATTTTAAAAGCTACCTAATACTGTTTTATAAAAGGAAGCACATTTTCAGATAAATTAAGGGCATAATTTCTCAACATTTTTTGCATTAAATATAGTTAGGTTTGTGGAAAAACTCAATACATTAATCCTTGAGGGAAACATAGAACGGAAATAGGTGGAAAGGAGGGGAAAGGTGTAAGAAGAAAGCAAGAGGAAAAGGAAAAAGAAGGCAAAAGAAGTGAGGAGTTCTAACACAAACAAGTCCCACTATGTGTTAAAGTCTGTGCCTTGCCCTACCAATGCAACTTATAGTGAAAACAGCTCTTGTACCTTTTTTAAAATTTATTTATTGTCTTGCATTAGCTACTTGATTACTTGACTGTTGAGCATGCCTGTTTTCTTTCATTGAGATTGCAAGAAGGTATGTTGCATTGTGCATGTGGCTTTCAAAATCAATCATTCATTAATATCTAATGGGGCTGACCAATTTAAAAATTGTTGAAATGTGAGTGGTGATGGTTTGGTCTATGGTCCCCAATGCGCCAATCCCCAGAGATCAGAGGCTGGTGATGCTGAATGGGCCATGGCTTAGTCCCCACAAACAAGAGACTTGATTGCCCAAATGAAAAGAGAGTCAAGTGGTGCATGATAATCTAGATATTCCGGTAATAGCACCAGAAACTTTAAATATATATACTTTTTGCACATACTATAAGAGGTGGGTATTTTTCAAACTAGAGTTTAATGACAGAGTCTGCAAGTTTTCTACAAGTACGTTTTACTTTTGCAGTTATTTTTAAGCATATGCTGTAGGATCTGGATAGGTACATGATAACTAAGTGCTGCCACATAATTAGGAAATGTATTTGAGTCTGTTTTCACAATCAAGTTGACACAAGGTAATGGTACTTTAATTGTCATGAGCTAGTGAGAAAATAAATGAGATAAACCTCATACTTCATGGCTTGCTATACAAATGAAGGTTTGCAATAGTTTGAAAAGAAGAAAGTGATGGGAAAGTGGAGTTCTCACAAGACACACTTACAAGCATGCTGCAGGCCAAGAGCATATACTGGCCAGTCAGTAATATGTTCACCTTTCCTTGGGCAGTTTGTTTCAGCAAATATCACCTACCACATTAAGTTGACTTAAAAAAATTGTAAATAATTTGTAAATTTAATTTGGTGTTAAATTTGTATAAGAGCTTTATGAACATGCAGAGTTTATATTTAGTTTTGTTTGTTTACATTTAAGAAACATTAATATAAAATAATTTACATAAATGCTTGGGTCTGAGAGGATGTTTCTTTAAAAGAGGTCCCTCCATATATTTCTCAGTTGAGAAACATGATATAGATACTGACAGCAGTACATAGAGTATGTGTACTGTGTGTATAATGTTTACTTAAATATATAGTAATAATGTACTAGTACATCTTTACCTCCTCTTAGCCATTAGGAGTTAATGACTATTGTGCCTATCCTGCCTTCTTGCCCCACTTCAATTTGCTTGGTTTGTCCCTTGGGTGTACCTTGCTTGAATGGATTTACCCAATGCATCCCTCCCTTCCATTCTCCACCAAGATCTTTCCTAATTTCTGTTTCTCTGAAAATGTGGGTATAGTAGTTTCCCATCTTTTCGGAAGGTCTGGGCCTGGGAGGAAACCCTGGCTAATTTGCCTTGAAGTCTTCAGATGCATAATTTACCTTCCAGAGAGCTGATGGGCTGCAGGAGGGCTGTGGAGAGACAATGGTATTGATAATTGTCACCCAACCTTTATCATTTCATTTATTATATGATAGAAATATATTGGACTTTACCCAATGATTGGTGATCTAGCCCTTGTAATTTTTTCATGTGATTGGTGAGTTCAAAGTGTATATACATATTTAGCTCCTGAAATATCACCAAAACAACCTGCTGATAAAACAAAGCTTGAGTTTATTACTTATCCTGGCAAGGAAGAACACCACTTCCACAAAGCTTTGGCAGTATTTCAGGGTCAAAGAGGAAAGGTTAAGACAGAATTTATTAAGAATTGGAAGTGTGATTTAAGGTGAGTATTTCAATGTGGGATCTTTTTGTTGTTGTTGTTTTAGAAATAGGATCTGGCTCTGCTGCCCAGACTTCCCAGGCTAGAGTGCAGTGGACTGGTCATAGTTCACTGTAACCTCGAACTCTTGGGCTCAAGCAATCCTCCTGCCTCAGCTGATCCTCCTATCTCAGCCTCCAGAGTCGCTAGGACTGCAAGTACACACCACCATGCCTAGCTATTTTTTTTTTTTTTAATTTTTGTAGAGATAGATCTTACTATGCTGCCCAGGCTGGTCTCGAACTCCTGGCCTCAAGCAAGCCTCCCACCTTAGCATCTCAACTTGTTGGGATTACAGGCATGAGCCACTATGCCCAGCCCATGTAAAGTTTAAAATCAGTTTGTTGATATTTACAAAATAACCTGCTGTAATTTTGATTGGGATTTCATTGAATCTATAGATCAAGTTCAGAACTGACATCTTGACAATATTGAACTTTCCTATCCATGATCATGGAATATATCTCCATGTGTTTAGTTCTTTGATTTCTTTCATCAGAGTTTTGTAGTTTTCCTCATATAGATTCTATACATATTTTGTTAGATTTATACCTAACTATTTCATTTTGGGGGATGCTAATGTATTGTAATGTATAATGTATTATGTTTTTAATTTCAAATTCTACTTGTTCATTACTGGTATATAGGAAAGCAAATGACTTTTGTATATTAATCTTGTATCCTGGGAAAGTCCTTGTAATAAGCAATCAAACCATTTGTCTGGGTAGGACAGTCCTGCAAAATAAAGAAAGGCTAATGAAGACAGCTGAATAGCAATGTTATATTAATGTAGACAACAAAGTGTAGTTTCAGTTCTCCAAGTCCTGGCTGAGTATGGGGCTAGACAGTTTTGGTTCTCAGTCCTTCCTGTGGTCATTCCTTAGCCTAAGCTGAAGGAGAGACCATTAATATCTGAGGGTGTGATCATTCCAGATCTTCGCTGTTGTTTGAGGTGTCACAATCATATGTCAGGTTTCTGTCTGTGGTTGTTTCAACCTTCAAGTTTCCGGTGGTGGTTGTTTAAATCTCTGTGTCAGGTTTTGCTGCTCTTTCTGCTGTATGACCATTTGCTGGATCATTTGATGGGACAGTGGCTGCAATGGAGATCACATATCTAAAACTGCAAAACAGACAAAACTAAAGAAAGGATTATAATCAGTTTGTAGTCCACTACTCAGCCAGGAGCCAAGAGTGCCCATATTAAACCAAGGGAATAGATCCTATTCTTGATATGAAGAGTCTGTAGAACCAGCTATGATGTCATTCTCCAAATTACCCAATTTCTGATTTCTTGGTTTACTTCCAAGATTTTAAAAATAGTATTAAAAATCTCAGTGAGGTATGTAGGCACATAAGTACTAGATTCTTTTGTAAAACCAACCCATACTATCTCTCAAGAAGCAAGTCTTATATATCCTATGGCACCTCTATTCTGAACCACTGCCTGTTCAATTTCATAAACTTCTAGGGCAAGAATTTCTATAGTCTTAGTGACCATATTAGTTTTCTGAGGTTACTTTAACTAATTACCGCAAATAGAGTGGCTTAAAACAACAGAAATTTATCCTGGCACAGTTCTGGAATCTGGCAAGGCCAAATTCACTCCAGAGACTCTAGGGAAGAAATGGCTCCTTGCCTCTTTCAGCTTTTAATGGCTGCCCTGGCATTCCTGAGCTTGTGACCTCATCACTTTACTCTCTGCCTCCATCTTCACATCACCTTCTTTCCTGTGTGTCTATCAGACAACCTCCTGCCACACTCTTAGAAGGAAAGTTGTCATTGGATTTAAGGCTCACCCAAATAATTCAGGATAAAGGTTTCCTCTAAAAATCCTTAATTTAATCAAATCTTTCGCCATAAACAGTAATATTCGCAGGTTCCAGGAATTAGGAAGTGGAAATATCTTTTGCAGGGGCTACCATTCAGCCCACTACAGAGGCATTGTCTAAATCGATTGCTATTCTCTGAACCATAGCATGTAGGATTTGCTCTACTTTCCAGATCTCTTGTAAAGTACAAAATTAAGAAGCCCGAGGAGAGAAAAAAAGAAACCCAGAATTCCCCTAAAGCAGTTAATGTTTCAGTTCTTGAATCAGAGCTCCTCTCCCTTTTTCCCTCTCTCACATTAAATTCTCTACTGATTCTTTTTCCTAGAGGACAAACCCATGTGCCAAAATGTGTGATGTCAGAGACCCCAATAATAAAGGTAATTCAAAATGTTTTTGACAAAATATCTCTAAAGATAATAATTGAGCCCATTTCCAATGAAGAAATGAATTTACATCCAATTTACAAAAACAGGATGAACACAATTTTTAAAAAGGAAAAAACTTAAGATATAATATATAATAATACAATATAATATAATATAGTCTCTGTAGACATGATGTACAAACTATACCACGAATGTACCAAACACACAGAAAGAGTATATACTGAGAGACTATCAAGAATATCAAGTAAAAAGATTCAGTAAGTCTGAAGCAGATCCAAAAAAATACATATTTTAATAAAACTCCATAGGTAAGTCAATGTGTAGCCCTATTGAAAACAACTGGCCTAAAAGATGTTATTATGGATTCATATTAATAAGAAGTAAGGTGGTGGCCAAGTAAACATTTAAAATAATAACTAAAATTATGACATCACTCTACTGCTGTTGCCTAATATTCTCAGGCAAAGCAAGACCAGGACTCAGATAAATAGCAACATCACAGAGAATGAAGACATTGAGAAATCTCTAGTTACTTCCTATATAGCATACAATTTCTGAAATTTCTGTATTAATAACATTTTGCCTATACAAATTTAATCCGGAGAAGGCTGACCATCTCTTTTTTTTTTTTTTGAGACAGAGTCTTGCTCTGTTGCCCCGTAGAGTGCCATGCCACCAGCCTACCTCACAGCAACCTCAAACTCCGGGGCTCAAGCGATCTGCCTGCCTCAGCCTCCCCAAGTAGCTGGGACTACAGGCATATGCCACTATGCCCGGCTAATTTTTTATATTTTTAGTTGCCTGGCCAAATTTCTTTCTATTTCTTAGTAGAGACGGGGGCGTCTCACTCTTGCTCAGGCTGGTCTCGAACTCCTGAGCTCAAGCAATCCTCCCGCCTCCGGCCTCTCAGAGTGCTAGGATTACAGGCGTGAGCCACCCCGCCAGGCCGACCACCTCTTCTGATTTGACAATTCTTCCCATGTAGTCATCAATAGTAATGTCGAATAAACATAATAGTTTCTAGCATTTCTCTTTTTAAAGGTAAAAGAATAAGTCTTTGATTGTTTAAGGGCCCTCTGGAAAATCTCAAAAATAGCTTTAGTTGCAACAGATATCCCGAAAGTTATATTATTTCATTTTACATATAAAATTCAATCTTAGGGCCGGGCGTGGTGGTTCATACCTGTAATCCTAGCACTCTGGAAGGCTGAGGCGGGTGGATTGCTCAAGGTCAGGAGTTCGAGACCAGCCTGAGAGAGAGCGAGATCCCGTCTCCACTAAAAATAGAAAGAGATTAGCCGGACAACTAAAAAATATAGAAAAAATTAGCCAGGCATGTGGCGCATGCCTGTAGTCCCAGCTACACGGGAGGCTGAGGCAGAAGGATTGCTTGAGCCCAGGAGTTTGAGGTTGCTGTGAGCTAGGCTAATGCCATGGCACTCTAGCCCGGGCAATAGAGGGAGACTCTGTCTCAAATAAATAAATAAATAAATAAAAATAAAATTCAATCTTAGGAAGGAAAAAGGATATTTCAACACTTAAAAAAAGGATAGTTGGTGATAAGAAATAACAGTTGGCTATTCATTTGAAAGCAACATAAAACATTTAAAAATAAACATGATTTTTAAGAACCATGGCTTTTTAATAAGTGAGAAAACTTTGTTTTCTTAAATAATCAAGGACATAATAGAATCAACATAAAGCACAAAAAATTATTCTGGTAAAACATGGAATCTTTCCTATCCAGATTACACAGAATAACCCTTCGTAAAGTAGGTGAAGGGGAAAAAAAAAAAAAACAGTAAACCATTATGTGTCTTGTATGGTGCTAGGCCCTGGAAATACAAAATGAATGTGACATACTGTAAACCTCCCAGGATATTACGATCTAGGTAAAGGAACAGATATGGCTTAAACAAAATGTGGCAGAGATTGCTAGTTGTCTATTACATACCCTTTCTCCCTATTCTTTCTAAGTAACAAAACATATACCCAGATTTAAAAACTTAAATTTTCAGCCTTTCTTTCACATAGGGGTGCTCATGTGACTATATATAGGCCAGTGGTATTTGGGTAGAAGTTGTTCGGTGGGGCTTCCTAGAAAGCTTCATAATTTTGTCTGTGTGTGTGTGTGTGTGTGTGTGTGTGTGTGTGTATGCACGTGCATATGCATGCCCAGTGGGGGAGAGAAGAGTAATGGTGTCCATGAGGCTGCTAAGCTGGGAGCACATTTTCCATCACCTTCTTACTCACCCTTGCCTAGGACATGAATGTGATGGCTGGAGTTAAAACGAACATATTGTTACACTGAGGAAATCTTGAGCTAGGAAAGCGGAGTTTGAACATGGACGACAAAAATGAAAGGAACCATTATAATAATATTAAACTGCATTCCTTTGGATTTCTTTTATGTGACAGAAAAATAATGGATTTCTTAATGATATCCAAACACAGTTGCTAACCGATGCAAAAAATAATTACAGCACAATGAGATACAAGGTCTAAAAGAGGCATGTGTGGAGACTTATAGTACACATTTTAAGGAATGGATGAGTTCAGCTTAGGAGAAAGAAGATTAGCAAAATGTCACTTCACATTTGGCCTGGGCTTTTTAGAAGAGTAGCTATTCACTAGACCAGGAAAGATGGGCATTCTAGATGAAATTGTGTAACACTGAAATTATGGATCATTTCTGTGGTAAAACTGGTGAAATTTGGAAGATAGATGATGGACTTAGAAAACTCTTTTGTCTAGAAACGATGTGACATTAGTCATATACAATCATGGAAATCCTTAAGAGTTGATGGCAAGAAAAATTTTGAGAAATACCAACCAAGGGGAGTATTATAATAACATTTACATACTTGTCCTCATAATTTTCTTATTTTGGAAAAGGAAATAAGATAAATTGTTCCCCTGTACAATTCTATCCATTCTAATGTTAAAGTATTTTAAACTTTTTAACGAATGGGGTAATTCACCATTCTTCAATTGCTCTTGCCAAACCTTCATTTAACCATTCTTACAGATAAGCTAGGAAAGTTATATCTCCTCTTCAGTATATATGTGTGTTAAGCAAGTACATATAATACTCTTTCCTATGCTATAATGAAAATCTTGTACACAACTACACTGCTCAAGACTTATAAATATTGTGATTTATTTGACTACTGTATTAATAGAAAGGGTTTCAGAAACAACCAACATTTTTCAGATCAGTAGCAATTTTTAATTATTGATATTCTTATGAAAAATAAAACGTTTATTTCAATTACCAAATCAAAAGCAACTACTTAAAGGACCCTTCATAATCTGATTTTTTTGGAGGGAGAGATTATCAATATATTTTGCTAAATAACAAAAGGGAATTAAATGAATTATAATATACAAATAAATATATAAATAAATACAAATAATAAATAAAAGGAAATTAATTACAAGTGGTCATAGCAAAAGGATGTACCCAAATACACTCAGAAATAGGTTTTCAGGCCAGCTTGGTGGCTCACGCTTGTAATCCTAGCACTTCAGGAGGCTGAGGCAGGAGAATTGCTTGGGGCCAGGAGTTTGAGACCAGCCTGAGCAAGAGCAAGACTCCTTTTCTACAAAAATGGAAAACTTAGCCAGGCATGGTAGTATACACCTGTAGTCCCAGCTACTTGGGAGGCTGAGGCAGGAGGATCACTTGAGCCCAGGAGTTTGAAGTTGCAGTGAGCTATGATGATGCCCCTGCACTCTAGCCCAGGTGACAGAGCGAGACCCTGTTTCAAAAATAAAAAAAAAAAAAATAGGTTTTCAGATATGACTGGGTCCTTATTTAGGTAGATGTTATTTTAGAGGATAATCCTAATGAAAATTATTGTCTTGGCTCTTTTATTACAGCTAGAAGAATAGATTTAGTCAACTGAGATTAGTATGGGTATCTTCACAAGGGCCTATATAATAGGATATATATATATATATTAGAGGAAAAAATTGAATGAGATGCCAGTTGTTAGGAAATTTTCATCCTTGCAAATGTATATTTTAAAAATCTGGTCATTTTCTGTCTGCGGCCACCCCGCCCTGACCGCGCCGGATCCCGTCTGCTCTCGGAAGCTAAAAATCTGGTCATTTTCAACCTGAACATTTTTTCGATTTGAACATTACTCTTAACCAGTACCTGTATACTTTTACAATATTATGATTCAGGTTTGTAATGATGACCCAATATAGCTTCTGAATCATAGCAAAATTACTAAATTAGGATATATTTTTATTATTTACATGCTGATAATCTGTTCTGTTTTATTTTTAAACATTTCTAGATTAACCAGAGCATCCTTATTAAGGTATCCAACCTCAGGCTCATTCTTTGACCATCTTTGATAACAGAGAGTTTACAGTCAACAGAAATAAAAAAAACCCCCAAAACTGATAGATAAATAAATTTAAGACTCATGCTAAATACCTAAACATGGAGGTTTAGAAAAAAAAGAAAAATTACCATGCTATTATAGCAAGAATATCCATTGCAAAATAATTGTAATCTAACCAGAATTTTAACAAATGCTACACAACTCTAATAAATATAAGAATTTTTCATATTCTATAGTGAGAAAGAATCACAACGAAGCATGAACAAATATATCTTCATTTCTAATTTGATAGAATATGGTCTGTTGGTGTCAGCAAGACAGAAGATCTTAGGAGGAGAGGATAATACATTTAACTACCAGCAAAAGGTTATCGTGAGGAATAAATAACAACAAAATGGGTTTAAAACATTTATCATACTTCCCGGTCCATAGATCCCCAAACATTGCCCATTGTTATTATTTATTAGTTAGAAGATCTTAAGTAAGAAGACATTTCTATCCAAGTCAATAATTACAATTTCAATTTCAATATACTGCTTAACTCTGCGTCAGGCAATGTTCTAGGTGCTTCTCACACGTAAAATTTTAATATTCTTACTGCAACCCTGGAGGTAAGTACTATTATTATACTCATTCTATAGATGAGAAAGCCAAGGAATAGCATGCTTCAATCACTTGGTTATGATCCCCTGGTTTGATAGATAGTGGTAGAGTGGGGATTGAAACCCAGAAACTAAACTTTCAAAGTCTGTGCTCTTTACCGTATGCAGTTAAAGAGTTAGACAAGAACCAATAAGAGGTGGGGAATGGAGGGTAGAAAGGGCACAGGTTCAAGGTGAACAGGTTCAAAATCAGAAATCAAGAGTTTGGGTTTATCTAGCAGCTTAAAGGCAGCATCATGAACTGTTCGCCCAACAAATAAGTTAAGCTTCTATTTTTAAACGAGTGATAAGCTTGCAAGTAAACTTACAAGCAAATTGGGAAAATGTTCAATAGATGACTGAGTGAACAGGCCTGGTCTTTTGTCTTTTTACCAGATCAGTCACCTGGCTCTCCCAACCAGGCACTCTGCTTGCAAAACAGAATCCATCGGCCAACAAAGATGGACCCGAAGGGGTTAAATGCCTGGGCTGGGGGGCGGGGAGAGTGCAGGCGAAGAGAATTATGGGAGCGCCGTTCTAGCCCGTGGGCGCTCTGCGAATGTCCTGTGCGCTTCTTTATCATGGCCGACCCTAAGTGAGGGCGGCTGGCGGGTGAGGGTTTGGCCACTGCCGCTGCTCTCCGAGGCCGCAGGGCAGGAGCCGTCGACCGCCGCTGGGAGAACGAGCGAGGCGGAGGTTTGTAGCACTTATGGGCTGAGGGTGTAGGCACGTCCTGCTTCCAGCCGCGCAGGTAGAGGGGAACGGAAATGAAGGAGGATGAGGAGTAGGGGGAACTGACAGGCTGACGGACCCGGCGGCGAGCACTGATTGCGTAGCTGTAGGCTTAAGGGGGAGAGTTCTGTGTCTGTGCTGTTGAGATATGTGAATCTTCTTGTTATTTGTAGTTGGGGACAGGCGGCGGCTATGCGGGAGTCGGCGAACAGATGATGGAGGATAAAATCAGGGCGAAAACGTGTTGTCGACTAGGCGCTAACACATCTAAGTCGCACCTCTACGGGATGATTTTATTGGAGTAATCAGAGTCCCCGGTTTCAGATTCTGCTGTTAATGGGTTGATTGATTTCCTTTAACCAATTACCAGGTACCCGCTCTGTGCTGGTAGAGGGGCTTTGGATGAGAAAATCGACTTTTACAGAGTGCCAGTTGCTATCCGTATTTGGAGACAGGCAACTGCAATACAAGAAGATAGAAATAGATACGTAGTATGTTGTAAAAACCTCCTGGGGGGCCACCGAACTCACCTGGGTGTGGGATCTGAAATGGCTCTTTGATGTGATTTAACATATATTTTTAAGATAAACGGGGCAAAACTATGTAGTTTTCCTCCAGAAATGTTCCCTCCCTGTTTAGCTCAAGGACAGCTACTTGGAGAACTGAGTAGCACTTAAGGCCCAAATTAGTTTATTCCTGGCGAGAGCATTTGCCCGTCACCATACCACTTCCAGGTCCCCTGTGTGAGAGTCAGTCTTACCTGAGAGCAAGGCTTCCAAGCATACAAGCTCTGGGTAGGACTACAATGCAGAACTCACAGGCTCTCTGGCCTAAGCATTTGAAACACTTCTGCGCCAGTTATTTAGTTTTACAGCAAAGTTAGTTCACAGCAGGGCATTGTACACCCATAAGAAAGCCTAAGCAATCTTTCAAAGCTTCTGAATCATCAAACCTGCTGCTTTGTTTACCAGAGAAACAAGAGTATAGCAGACATTCTAAGTCCATTATTCTCAAACTTTCCTGTGAATCAGAATCAGCTGGAGTGCTTGTTAAAACAGATTGCCAGTCCTTTCCACAGAGTTGCCTATACAATTGGTCAGGGGTGGGCCCCCGAATTTATATTTCTAACAAGTTCCCAGGAGATACTGATAGTGGTGGTCTAAACAGAACTAACATTAGTAAACCTGAAAGGATATTTCCTATAGGGAAGGCTAGGCACACTCCTAAAGGTCAGGCTTATATCTGAATTAAGTCACGGTGAGTATGAAATAGAATGAATTTTTGACACTGCATAGAAAATATTTATTTTTTGTATTTGCATTGTTGTATATTGACAAATTATAATTGTATATATTTATCAGGTACAAAGTGATGTTATGATATATGTATACAATGTAGAATGATTAAATCAAGCAAATTAACATATCCATCACCAAAATACTTATAATTTTTTGTAGTGCTAACATTTGAAATTACTCTTTTAGTGATTAATATTTTCAAATATCACCACCATTATATTCTCTGCTTCTATGAGTTCCATCGTTTTAGATTCCACATGTAAGTGAGAATATTTGCTATTTTTCTTTCCGTGCCTGGCTTATTTCACTTAGCATAATGTCCTCCAGGTTCATCCATGTTGTCACAAATGACAGAATTTCCTTCTTTTTTAAGGTTGAATAATATTCCATTGTGTGCATGTATAGCACATTTTCTTTATCCCTTCATCCATTGATGGACACTTAGGTAGCTTCCATAACTTGGCTATTGTGAATAATCCTACAGTGAACATGGTAGTGCAAATATCTCTTTTACATACTGCTTTCAAATCCTTTGGATATATACCCAGAAGTGGGATTGCTGGATCATATGGTAATTCTACTTTTCCTTTTTTTGGGGAACCTCCATACAGTTTTCCATAATGGCTATACTAATTTACATTCCCACCAAAAGTGTACAAGGGTTTCCTTTTCTCCACATCCTCACCACCACTTAACTTTTGTCTTTTTGATAATAGCCATTCTGACAGGTGTGAGGTGATATATCATTGTGGTTTGAATTTGCATTTTCCTAATTGTTGGTGATGTTGAGCATTTTTTCATGTCTCTTGGCCATTTGTGTGTCTTCTTTCAGTAAATGTCTATTCAGGTCTTTTGCTGCCTTTTTTTTTTTTTTTTTTTTTTGAGACAGAGTCTCTTTTTTTCACCCTGGGTAGAGTGCGGTGGCATTAGCCTAGCTCACAGCAACCTCAAACTCCTGGGCTCAAGCGATCCTACTGCCTCAGCCTCCCGAGTAGCTGGGACTACAGGCATGCGCCACCATGCCCGGCTAATTTTTTCTATGTATTTTTAGTTGTCCAGATAATTTCTTTCTATTTTTTTTTTGGTAGAGACGTGGTCTCGCTCTTGCTCAGGCTGGTCTCGAACTCCTGAGCTCAAACAATCCGCCCGCCTCGGCCTCCCAGAGTGCTAAGATTACAGGCGTCTTTTGCCGACTTTTAAATCAGGTGGTTTTCTTGCTATTGAGTCGTGTGAGTTCCTTATATATTTTGGATATTAACCCATTATCATATGTATGGCTTACAAATATTTTCTCCCAATATGTAGGTTGTCTCTTCACCGTGTTAATTGTTTTCTTTGCTGTGCAGAAACTTTTTAGTTTGATGTAATCCCATTTGTCTATATTTGCTTTCTTTGTCTGAGCTTTTGGGGCCTAGACCAATGTCCTATAGTTTTTTACCTATGTTTTCTTCTGGTAGTTTTAAAGTTTCAGGCCATACGTTTAAGTATTTAATCAAATGTATTTGTTTGTGTTGTTTATGTGCTTTGGATGGTTGAGCAAGGATCATATTCCTGAACTAAACAAAGTAAATCTATTTTTCTTAAGTTGTAGGTGTCAGAGTGCCATGTGCCATAAATTGTTTAAAAACACAAAGTAGCTATTTTCTATTCACATCCCATGCTGATTTATATTCAAGTAGCTAGTTATTGACAATGGAACTCACATTCCCCACTTGTGTCATCAACAAAAAAATTGAGGTGTTGCTGATTTTTGGTAATAAATTATGTTTGCAGTTAAAAAAAATAAAAAGACAAGGCCAGGTGTGGTGGCTCAAACCTGTAATCCTAGCACTCTGGGAGGCCAAGGCAGGAGGATCACTTGAGCTCAGGAGTTTGAGACCAGCCTGAGCAGGAGGGAGACCCCAGTGCTCTACCAAAAATAGAAAAAATTAGCCAGGCTTGGTGGGGCATACCTGTAGTCCCAGCTACTCAGAAGGCTGAGGCAGGAGGATCGCTTGAGCCCAGGAGCTGGAGGTTGCCGTGAGCTGTGATGATGCCACTGCACTCTAGTCTGGACAACAAGAGTGAGACGCTGTCTCAACAACAAATTAAAAAATTAAAAAAAATAAAAAGACAGTTGTGACAATGTAATTGACAGAGAATGATTAGTCTAAAAAGTCAGAATCAAAATGGTATGGTAGGTAGTTTTTTCACCCACTGTCAATAAAACCACTCCCTTAGAAGAAATACATTCATGCACTGCATAATGACATTTCAGTCAATGATGGACCACAAATCTTATGGTTGTCCCATAAGATTATAATGGAGCATATGTAGAACCCTGATATATGGCACTCGATATTGGCATTGCAGATAAAGTAGGGAAAATGATTGATATTCAGTAATGGTGCTGGGACACTTGGTTTTCTATATGAGAAAATATATATAAATAAAAATATACATACCATCTAGGTTTCTGTAAGTATACTCTATGATGTTCACAGAATGGTGAATTGCCTAACTATGCATTTCTCATAACATATACCTGTCATTAAGCCATGCATGACTGTAATCATTTATTTACTCTAGAACACAGAATCAGAAATCCTATTGTGCCAGAGCTAAATTTGATGCCTTCCTTTAGGGATTGGCCCTAAACAGTCTCCTGGAGGGTGGCAGTTCACAGTGATACCTACTCTTCAAGCCCCTTCCCATGAGCCTAGCCCGGTGGGCGCTTGGGAAATGTCCAGTGCGCTTCTTTATCATGGCTGACCCTAAAAGAGGACGGCCGGCGGGTGAGGGTTTGGCCACTGCCGCTGCTCTCCGAGGCCGCAGGGCAGGAGCCGTCGACCGCCGCTGGGAGAGCGAGCGAGGCGGAGGTTTGTAGCACTTATGGGCTGAGGGTGTGGGCACGTCCTGCTTCCAGCCGCGCAGGTAGAGGGGAACGGAAGTGAAGGAGGATGAGGAGTAGGGGGAACTGACAGGCTGTCGGACCCGGCGGCGAGCACTGATTGCGTAGCTGTAGGCTTAAGGGGGAGTGTTCTGTGTCTGTGTTGTTGAGATATGTGAATCTTCTTGTTATTTGTAGTTGGGGACAGGCGGGGGCTATGGGGGAGTCAGCGAACCAAACATCCAGACATGTAAAACAACAACAAAAAGTCCAAACAAACTGGCCTGAGTCTATTATGAGTCTTTGCAGGGGCGAGTAAGATGCTAGGATGGCCCATACCCTGGATGTTTCAGAAATCTGTTATCCGTCACACCCATATTCCAAGGAAGTCAGCAGGACACTCACACATAGGACTCTTTTTTTTTTTTTATTTCAGCATATTAGGGGGGTACAGATGTTTAGGTTATGAGGCCGGGCGCGGTGGCTCACGCCTGTAATCCTAGCTCTCTGGGAGGCCGAGGCGGGTGGATTGTTTGAGCTCAGGAGTTCGAGACCAGCCTGAGCAAGAGCGAGACCCCGTCTCTACTAAAAATAGAAAGAAATTAATTGGACAACTAAAAATACAGAAAAAATTAGCCGGGCATGGTGGCGCATGCCTGTAGTCCCAGCTACTTGGGAGGCTGAGGCAGGAGGATCGCTTGAGCCCAGGAGTTTGAGGTTGCTGTGAGCAAGGATGACGCCATGGCACTCTAGCCTGGGCAACACAGTGAGACTCTGTCTAAAAAAAAAAAAAAAAAACCAGATGTTTAGGTTATGTATGTTGCCCATCCCCCCCCACATAGGACTCTTGAAAATTAATCAAATGTCACACATGGTTGGTGAGCCTCTCATTTATGCTCATGTACTTGTTAATGGAAAAAAAGCCAAACTCTGTAAAATAATTTTTTTTTTTTTTTGAGACAGAGTCTCACTCTTTTGCCCAGGCTAGAGTGAGTGCCGTGGCGTCAGCCTAGCTCACAGCAACCTCACACTCCTGGGCTCAAGTGATCCTTCTGCCTCAGCCTCCCAAGTAACTGGGACTACAGGCATGCGCCACCATGCCCGGCTAATTTTTTCTATATATTTTTAGTTGTCTGATTAATTTCTTTCTATTTTTAGTAGAGACGGGGTCTTGCTCTTGCTCAGGCTGGTTTCGAACTCCTGAGCTCAAACAATCCACCCGCCTCGGCCTCGCAGAGTGCTAGGATTACAGGCGTGAGCCACTGTGCCCGGCCCTCTGTAAAATAATTTTAAAGAGATTAATTCTGAGCCAAATTTGAGGACCATGACCCAGAGCCACACCCAAGCAAGTGGACTCGCTGTTGCTGGGTTACAGGTTGGTTTTAGACATTTCAGGGAGACAGGGGTTACAGGTAAAGTCATAAATCAATATGTGGGAGGCATACATTGGTTGGCCCCAAAAGGTGGGCCATCTCGAAGGTGGAGGGGGGAGCTTACAGGTTATAGGTGAGTTTAAATATTCTTTGACTTGTAATTGGTTAAAGACATGAGGCTTTGTCTAAAGGTTTGGAATGTTTTAAGATAAGCAGCTGTTAATCAGAGACAAGCCACCTGATGTATATTCGATGTGTAAATTGAGGACCTGCAGATTTGTCTTGCATACCCTTAGGCCTGTTAATGGGTTACAAAGGATGTCTCCTTGAAGGTGGGGGGCATGATGAGACATGTCTGACCTCCCTCCTCTAGGCAGGCAATTTAGTTTTAGGATATCCCCTTGGCCAAGAGGGAGTCCATTCAGTCAGCTGGTGGGAGGTGAGCCTTAAGATTTTATTTTAGTTCACACACTTATTCCTTCCCACCACATTAGTGCTCATCTCTACTTAATCCATACCTAGTCTTACAGGCAGCATAATTTTCTATGAAATGTGAGGAAATAAAACAAACCTATGTAAGTCTGGACTCTGCAGTTCTATGTCCTAAATGATTCCTAAGTAGGAATGATTTAGTTTTGTTTCATAAACATTCAATATCTCAGGGACCCTGAAAGTAGACAGATGGTTGTTAAGGAGAATTTGGGGCCATGTGTGTCAAAGCAACAAACACATGATTACTCCAGAATTCAAGTGCAGATGGGATTGTTTCCAGTCCACCTTTTCTGCTTGCTACAGATGATTCCTTAAACAACTTTGAATCAGTATGTGTCTCTGACCTGGAGTCTGGTGGGGTTTCTGGTTTGGCACTGAAGTGCCAGGCTATGGAGGTCAGTGTTTTATGTGGAATAGTTTTTGAGGATAAGAGTCCTTGCATCAAGTGAGAACTGTAAAGGGGTTGGGGGGAAAGGTAATTATCATAATTAATGTCACATTTTTTTCTTTGCAAACTAAGATTAAGAGAAAAATGAAGAACACACTAAGATGAGGAGGCGGCAGCGGCAGCAGAAGTGTGTTCTAGAAGCTAGTATCTGCAACTGAAGAGCCAGATGTCCTGTGCGTACCTGTTGATTTTCCCACAGCAGAGGCTTAAGCACCCCATACGTCTGAAGCCAGGTCGCCCTTAGGTCCTGTGACTGTGCTTGGGACAGGGCAGCTGTTGCTACTGTTACTGGGATAACCTTTCTGCATTTGGTAAGGTGATAAGGAAACCTGGGGGACTGGATCTCATATAAATATAGATATACATATATATTTAAAATATATATTTTTAACTATAGAGCATTTTAATAGCTTCTGGCAGTCTAAGGAATTTATATAATTGTCTTCCAAAACTGCAGTGTAAAAGAACCAAATCCAAAGTCTAACTGAAAGCTGGAGCTCAGGGGATTGGAAATGACCTCGCCAGAAATATGTTCTCTAATTCAAGTTCCTTAGAAGAGTTGTCAGTGCCCTCTACACAAACGCCACCAGGAACACACCTGTGGTTGAATAGATTGGGTTGATTATTTGGTGCATCACATCGAGGGAGAATGCACACCATGGGGAACCATAGAGCCTTGCAGAGGGACTTATTATAGGATTTGAACCTCTGTTAGATGAATTTGGGGAGGATTTAAGGATGTGAGGCTTTGCTCTGGATTGGGCTCTGTTAGGAAATGCGGGTAATTCTCTGGTGGGTATCTTAATGAATCTTATCCAGAAGGAGGATAGACTAAAAGGAGGCTAATTGGTAAACTAGCAACAGTCACTGTTAGTCAGGATAGGAGGATGTTTGGTCATTTTTGTGGTTTGGCCAAAGTTCATGTTTTGTCTTTTCAGACATAATTATGCAGTGGTCTTGCTTTCTTCTTGGTCACAGTGGTCACGTAGTGGCCTTGTCTGATGTTGGTGGTCTGTGAAATTGTTTATGTTCTTCAGGAGAACATTGAGGCCTAGGTGTGAGGGCCAGGCCAGCTGCCACATGCCACTGGCTGCTTTTCTCCTCAGAGTGATCAGTGCTGAGTCTAGCAGCCTGTAAGAGGCTAAATTCCCTTTCTGCCAGGAGCCATTAATAGCACAGAAATGGTCAGATGTGAACAGGACAGCTTGGGGCTGGATGTGGAAGAAAGTACCTAGTAATAGTTACCTTCTAACAGAGCTTAGGAGCCTCAGTTAAAATATTAGTCACCTGTGGTGGTTTTCCCTTAAAAATTCAGATCAGAGTATATACTTAAGCAAGAGAAGTACATGGGAGTACGTGGCAGATTGTATTTTTCAAAGACGGCCACAACAGTACCTCCCATCCCACACTCTCTTCTATAATGTGACCTTGCCACCCTTCTATTGAGAAGTACGGTCAGATGTTCCCTCTGCTTTGAGTCTGGGCGGACTTTGATTGCACTAACCAATAGAATAGGGGAAAATGAAACTGTGACTTCTGAGGCTAGGCCATAAGAGACAACGCAGCCTCTGCCTTACCTTCAGGGACATTCACCCTTAAAGCCCTGGGCTGCCGTGTAAGAAGTCCATTACCCTGCGGTTGCCATGCTGTGAGAAGGCCCAGGCCTAAGGTGAGGCCACCTGTAGGTCCTCTGATTAACAGCCCCCACTGAGGTTCTAGCTAATAGCCAACATCAGCCAGTAGCCTGTATGTGAAGAATCCTCTTCAGTGGTCCCCATCCTTTTTGGCACCAGGGACTGGTTTCATGGAAGACAATTTTTCCTCAGACTGGGGATTGAGATGTAGGGTAGGTTGTGTGGAGCTCAGGTGGTGATGAGCGGCGTGTTTCCTAATAGGCCATGGACCGGTAATGGGCCATGGCCTGGGTGTTGGGGACCGCAGCTCTAGATGATTATAGCCCTCAGCCATCCTGTCTTCCCAGCTGAGGCCCCAGACATGGAGCAGAAACAAGCCATTTCTGCTGTGCCCTGTCTCAGTTCTTGAACCACAGAATCTGAGAGCAAAATAAAATGATTGCTTTATGCCACCAAGTGTTGGATTGGTTTGTTACGAAACGATAGAAACCCAAATTGCGATAGAAGTTTTGTGAACGTGAAAGGATTGGAGTAAAAGGAGCAAGGAGCAAGGAAGGGAAAACAGCTGGTAGACAAAGCATTTAGCTTTGCTGCTGCCAAGGGGCTCTTTGGTCCCAGAGACTTCAGAGTGGGCAAAAGTGGACGGTAGAGAGAAAAGTGGAAAAGAGAAGTTGCCCAGCATATTACATGAAACTTCTGTAGATAATTGTACCCCCTTTTAAAATGAGATCTTGAACTGTTTAATTATTTTCTTTAACTGAGTATCTTAATTAAAAATAACCAGTGTGTGGAGTTTTTTTATAAGTAAAAAGTAGTAATAATAATAACATGGGCAAACTATTCAGTGTTTAATATTATAGTTGCCTTTGCTGACAAGCCTTTGAAGAAATCTCATTAATCATTTTCAGTCAATTATCTTGAGCTATTTATAAAAAATTTCTACTTTGCTGTGGTTATATGAATGCTTGCTTCAGTATACTTCATTTGAGGTGTTTACATACGACATTTTGATGGCGTTAGTATTGAAACTCTGTGAAAGGTTTTAGCTCTTCAAGCTTCCTTGGTAACAGTACTTAGGTACAGAGGCTAAAGAGACATTGCTTACCTCTATCTCATTGTATGAGAGGAAAACACAAATGTTATTTCCAATGACATGTATGAGAGTTTCATTCTTTTAATCTGGCAGAATCCAGTTCACTTTTAAAGTCTCTATATGTGTCCACATTTTATATATATCAGTAGCTTTTGCTGGGTAGTTCATTCTATCTGTAGGTAAGAAGTCCTACTACTATTGGCATTGTTTAATTAGTGAGCACTCAAAGATAGTGGTTGTAAGTGTTGAGTACAACCACCAACTGACCTTATGGTTATGGGCCAAGATACAAAATGTCTCAGTCTCTTGTTTCATTATACAAATTCATGTGAATTTCTAGAGTTTTGATGATTTACGCTTGTGTTTTCTTCTAAGTGTTTTATATTTTAATCTCTTACATTTATGTCTTTGTTCTGTTTTCAGGTAAGTTTGGCATATTGTGTGAAGTAGGAGTCCAACTTTCTTTTCCTGGTGGAGATCCAGTTGTCTCAGCAGCTGTCTTTTACAGCTTACTATGATTGTGAGGCTTCTAGTTTTCCAGATTATCACTGAGCAGGGGAGGGGGGATGGGAATTGGGCAAGTTCAAAGGCCACAAAGATTAAGTGTCCTTACCAAGATTCAGTTGTTTTCTTGAATAAATGCTCCTCAGGTTGCTGCAAGCTTTGGGCTAATTTCAAGAATATTGAAAAAGTTGATTTTAACACTTTTTTGCCAATGTTCTCATTGCTGTTTTCGAGGAGTTTTTAGAGGTTCTTACTCTGCCATTCTAAAAGTCCCTACTCATAGGATTTTGTTCTATTTAGGGTATACTCAGTTCTCTATATGAAATAATAATCTTGATGTATGGGGATATTTGGGTCAGAACTGCTTAGCAGTGGGCAGGATTTACACTGACCAATAAAATGCTTTAAGGTGGCCTTTTCTGGGGTCTTCAGGACTCTGAAAAACTATCCTGGGGCTGAGGCTATGCTGTGTTCATGAGCAGGCCAGTGGGTGAGAACTAGGGGCAACTAGTGAGACCAGGTTGTTATTGCCCCTGGCAGACTGTTTCTGTGCACATAGACATATGAAAACATGTGGAGATATGTTTGAGCTAAATTTTTCCTCCAGAGATGGGCCACCAACTCCTTTTACTATTGGCTGTATTCCCCAGAAAGTTTATTGGACTTGGACCTTTTCTTTAGAAGGTATTTGGGAGAGACCAATGTTCAAAGGTGGAAACCGGAGAGATCAGGGAAGGCTTCCTGTAGGAGGCATGAATTTTGGTCTGGTCCTATAAGAGTGGATGAGAATTGATTAGTTGAAGAAAATGGGTGGTGAGTAGAAAGCAGTTCAATTTAACTCACACCATTGAGATATCTGTAATTAATTCCCTTCACTGAGCCACTGCAAGAATAAATCCCAGGCTTATCCCTGGGAGAAAGCCAGAGACTGTGCAATGATCAAAAAAAATGAGGGGAAGCAGCATATCATAGTGGTCAGAAACTCAAAACCTAACATCAGACAACTTAAATTCAAATCCCAGATCTTCCATTTATTAGTTATATGACCCTGGGCAACTTACTTAACCACTCTGGTCCTATAATCTTTATCTGTGAAATGGTAATACCTGTACCTGCCTCAGAGGTTTGGTGAGAAAATTAAATGAGATAATGCATTAATAGTGCAAAGCACAATGCCTTGCACAGAATAAGTGTTCACCAAAAGGCAGCCACATTTTAAATGTAGGAATCCAGCCACTAATCCAGATACCAGATGCACAAAGCCTGAAAACCATGTAAATGTGGTCAAAATAGAAACTGTTTTCGAATGCTTCCTTCAATTGCTTTGCTTATTTCTGTTCACCTTTAGAATTTGGTAGTATCTTGAAAATGCCACCATGTCTCCATCACATTAGGAAGAATCATATGGAGTGGTTTTTGGTCCATATTTGAGACGGAACATTAAGGGAACAGCACTCACTTCTGGGTGCGAAGGGTGCAGGGCTACAATAGAGGCAGGGATCAAGCAGGGTGTATTTCTAAGGGCTAAGTGAGATTCATAAGGATGGAGTCAAGTCCTTGATCAGCTTAACCTCCTACAGGGAGAGTGTACTACCTGAAACTTTGCAGGTTTGGGAGGTCCAGGGTTTTTATTTGTTGAATCATCAAATGGGCATTGGGTGGGGTTGCAGGTGCAATAGTTTTTTTTTTTTTTTTAACTAGAGCATGAGTTCTGGACCCAGGCCAGGCTTGAATCTGGGCTCTAGCATTTCCTAGTTCTGTGACCATGGGCATTTACCTAACCTTTCTGTGCCTCTGTTGCTTTATCTGTAACACGAAGATAATAATATTATCTACCTCATGGAGTTGTTGTAAGCATTAAATGAGATAATACAGGTATGTATGTAAAGGTCTTAGGGTTCTCGGCATATAGTATCAAGTGCTCAACAAATGTTAAATATTATACTATTTTATTGTGGGTGGAAAGGTGGCTATTTTAATTCTATGTTTACATATTTAATTCTTTGTTTACATGATCAACTGTTTTATTTTTCCACCATTGTGTCTCCTGTGCCTAAGTGTCTGTTCTAGGCATGATATTTATGAAATAATTTTGTTGGGTGAACGAATGAATGCTTACAGGTAAACAATTATAATACAATGAAAATTGCTATAATGGAGCTTGAGTATAAGGCACTTTGTAGTACATAGAGAAGAATGTGATTAACCAAGAGTAGTTCAGAGAACATTTCACTAAGAGAGGCTGTTCCCTTCCAGAACATTCAGAGTGCAGTCAGCTATTAGAGCAAATTGCATCGGGGAATGAAGTACAGGGATGCTGGATAGCCACCAGGTGGCGATATTGCAGAAGGAGTCAAGCAACAGAGGAAAAGACCAAGTCCTATTCCAGCCAGGAGTCCATGTTTATGTGTAAGGCAGTTTTTCTCTCCTGTCCAAAAACGTCTGTGATTTCTTTCCCTTTGTTCCACTGGACTTAGAGCACTCCCATTCATGCAGAAACTGCTTTGGGAGCCATCTGGTGCTCTAGCCACTCTGTCATTACCAGACAGAGGAGAGAAATGATGCTGAGTGTTTCTGGTTCTTCAGATCTTGGGCTTCGAATTCCCACTCCACTGATCTGCTGTTTCCCTTGCTATGCCCCCATGGATGGAGTTGAAAGGATGAAGGGAGAAGCAAACGAACATTTTTGAGATATCAGGCACCATATCAGATTATATATATATATATTTATATGTGAGCTGTGAGACATTTTATATAGAGGGAAACTGAGGATCAGACCAGAGCATCTGTTCAGTATTCAAATAAAATTCTCTAGTGAATCAAACCTGGTGTCAGATATTGGTGGGCCAAAAATTAGGAAGACATAGTCCCTGCCCCCAAGGAACTCAGTCTTGTGCTCCTGTGATACTCTGAATATATCTATCACAGAGCTTACCACATTATGTTGTTAGTGTTTATTATCTGTCTTCCCAGATAGATGGTAATTTCCTTAAAAGGGGGACTATTTCATGTTCAACATTACATTCCTCATACTTAGCATAGGCTTTGGTATATCATAGGCATTTAACTGCTATGGGGCATGGAGTAATTGTGCCTGACTGGGCATTGGGAACCAGTGAAGAGTTTTCAGAAGGGCAGTGGTTTTCGCTGGAGGTAGGTAACAGCTCGCCAGTTGGATTGGAGGCATGACAGATGGAGGCAAGCAGAGAGGAGATTGGCAGAGTCCATGCTGGAGAGGATGAAGGCCAGAACTAGGGCAGTGACAGTGAGTATGGAGAGAAGACAGGTTGGAGAGTTATTGAGGATGTGAATTGGCAGGATTTGGGAATTTCTTAGGTGTGGAGAATGAAAAGTTCCAGGCTTGGGTGATGGTGGTACCACCAACAGATTCAGAGTAAAGAGGAGAAGCAGATGGGGGTGGGGAACATGAGTTCAATTTTGGACATGCTGAGGTTCGAGGTTGAAGTGTCTGTTCAGGAGGTGTGATCTGTCAGGATGTGTGAAACCAAAACTCAGGAGAGAGGTTAGTAGTGAAGATCTGGGCGTCATGAGTATGTTGGTGGAGCTTAAAAGCTTGCCAGTGGATGCCATCACTCAGGGGCAGGACATTCAGTGAAACAGGAAGTGGGCTAAGTATGGAACCCTGAGGAACCCTGATGCTTACAGAGTAGTTGAAGAATGAGAAGCCCATGAAAGAGATAGAAAAGGAATAGCCAGGGAGATTGGGAGAAAACCAGCAGAGTGTGGTGCCACAGCAGGCAAGGGAGGAAAGAGTTCAGGAGTAGGGGAATGGGAGTGGTTGACACTTTAGGGGCAGCAGGTAGGGAGGTGATGGTAGAAATAGTTCCCTGTGGCTGGAGTGTGGGGCGTCATGGAGGAGTGGCAGGAGATGAGCCCAGAAAGGCTAGTTGGGCCCTTATCCAAAAGGGCCTTGGTCACCAGGCTAAGGAGTTAAGGCTTTTTTCTGTAGGAAAGGTAGGGAGTCATCAAGGGGTTTCAAATAGGAGTGACCTGGTCAGATCAAGATATTTTAGAAAGACCAGGCTGAGGCAGCATGAAGGATACTGTGGAGGAATGGGACCATTGGCACGGCTCACTGGCATGACGTAAAGTGGCTCTTGGGCTGTGAAGGAAGGGACAATCTAAGTAGGTAAAATCAGCAGGCCTTGAAAACAGAAGCTAACACTCATTGAGCACTTCCCATGTGCCAGGCACTATTCTGAGTGCTTATGTGAATGATCTTAACTTAATCTTCACAACCAACCTGAGGTAGATAATAATCATTAACGTCATTTTATGCCTGAAGAAACGGGAACAGAGAGCTATAGCAATTTGCTAAACAGAGCAAGTGTCAGAGCCTAGATTCAAACTCATGTGGTTTGGCTCTAACCCACACTCTTAACTTCTGTATTGTTTTGCTTTGATCAGATATAGGGAGTGAGGGGGTGTCAGGTAAGAGTAGGTTCAGCTGTGAGTTAACAGCCATCCAAAATAAGTGGGCTTACTGTCCCATCATCTCCACTGTGTGACACTTGTGCTCAGGGTACAAGATAGAACTCCATCCATCACATTCATGTTCCAAGCAGCAAAATGCTGGGTCGGGGGAAGGAGACAACAGACATTGGGCAACAACTAGCAGTCACTGCTATAAGAGAAATTTTAGGACTCTTAACATTTGCGTGGAGAATGGTATTGCCACCATTTGAAGTAGAGACTACAGGAAACCTGTTAGACCTTTATTGTATGATTGTTCTCCTAGCATCTTTCCCTTCCCCTGGAAACAAAACCCTCTGCATTTTTGGTGTGCTGCTCCTCTCTTGTCCAGCCATGCAGTTCTAGTGGGGGCTTCCAATCATAGTACCTGTCTCCCTGGCCATGGTTGATTTGGTTAGTTGAGGTGTAGGCATTTGATCTAGGTCAGGACAATCAGAATTTTTCTCCTCAATTTCTTTTCCAAACTTAATTGGGGAAGGGGGGGAATATCGTGTCCCACTTTTGTGGCACAGCTAGGAGATGTGTGGCCAGAAACTGCTGATAGCCCTTTTATAGCCACAAAGAGGAAACTTGTTTAAGGGAATGCAGTCAGTTTGCAGGATGAGCAATTGAGAGATTCCTGTCATTGTTGAAGTCTCTGGTCTTACTTGTCCTTGAGGCCCACCCACCTGTGATTATGTGAGACTTCCAATAAATTTTTTCTTTTGCCTAAGTTAAAGTTGTTTCTGTTACTTGCAGTCAATAAAGTCCTGATTCAGTCTGTGCTTGAAAAGGTAATTCTAGAATCTGTAGATTTGTATAGGGTCTGTGTGTGTGCTGGGGAGGAGTCATAGTAAATAGTTACCAGAAGCAGGGAGACAATTTATATGACTGTTTTGATAGTCTACTTGAAAAACAATGAGAATCTGAGCTAAGGCAGTGTCTATGGGCACCGTAGATCTTGGCCAGGCTTGCCATGCCCAGCCTTTTCTAGACTTTGAACCAGCTGCCCACATCTATAGGCTGGTCTCTTTACATGGTTGTAACTGGTCACTATTCACTATGAGCATATTTTTCTCTATGTCCTTGGGCATAGTTATGCTGGCTGCCTAAATAGTCATATCTGCTAATTCTAATATATCGGTCTTCTTGGGGTCAGTCTTCATTGATTGCCTTTTTCCTTAGATATGGGTCACATTTTCCCACTTCCCATATGTCCAGTCATTTTGACTTGTCTCCTGAACATTGTAGTTGACATATTCCATTATATTCCTCTGAAAAATACTGGATTTTTTTTGTTTTAGCAGGCAGTTAACTTGACTGAATTCAAACTCCATACTCAGTCTCCCTTGTGATAGGCAGCAAATGAAGCCTCTATTCATTTCTTTTAGTCTTATCTAGGCTGTTTGGAGACTGCCTCATGCATGTATAATTCAGAAGTTGGCCAGAGATTTCAGCAGAGTTTATACCCAGGATTTAGGACCCCACCTATCAGGCTCTCTCCATTCCAAAATTTTACCCTCACTCTTTCCAGCTGCTGTGGAAACCCTGAACTCTGTCCTCTGGTCTCAAGCCAGTAAAGTTCAGTTTTAGCCACCCATCAGGGCACCAACTGGACCTACTCTGTGGGCTAAAAGCCCTAAAAATGGGAATCTCATTTAGTTCTGATCCCTTCCTTTAAGTGTAGATTCTCTTCCATTTTCTGCCTGCTGTGGGTTGTCAATACTTGCTCGTAGTTGTTTTTAATATTTTATCCAGAGTATATAGTTATATCTGAAGGAGGGTGGGTTTGATAGGAGTTACTTGGTCATTTACTGGAAGCCAGAACCTGTCTGTTCATTATTCTGTTCATATACTCAGTGGCGTATGTAGCAAGAATGTTCTGGTGGCACAGTAAGAAATTGTACGTGCGATCTGCATGTTAGATCCAGATGATGTAGCTTGATAAAGGAAGTTTTTATAATCACATGGCTAAATGTGATGATGTTTCAGGATGACATGTTTGGAGGTTTCCCATGAACTGAAATAACCTCACCCTAGACAGGCAGAATCCCACCACCACCAACCTGAGTGCCTCTCCCCATGAGGAGCTTCGTTTATTAAATATCTTCTATCCTGACATTGCCAGAGGGATCACCTCTGCTTTAAAAACAAAAAGTAGTATTTGAGTTTATTATAGTAAACTCTAATTTCTGTACAGTCTACAGATCAGAATGACAGGCCAAGACCTCTGTCCAGTCCTCTGCCAGACCTAGTATCTAGGATGACGAGGACTGGGTAAATTGAAAAGCTTCTTAGGAGGTTGAATGGTTAGGGGTTGGTGACAAAGTGTATGTGGGGGAATAAGAGGGCAGAGTTAAGGATGACTTCCAAGTTTCTGCCTTGGGCATCTAGATGGATGGTAAATAGATGCCAGGAAAGAAAGAAATCAAGTGTAAGGGAGAAGATGAATTCAGCTTTGGCCATGTTTGAAGTACCTATGGGACATCCAGGCAGAGCACATAGGAGTCTGGAGGACTGGAGAGAAGTCTGGGATGGAGATATATGTTGAGGAATGACCAGTAGATAAGTGATAGATGAGGCTATAGACATAGATGATATAACCAGATAGTATATGCAGAGTAAGAAGAGAACCAATAGCAAAGTCTAGTAGTCAAGGGCAGAGTATAAGAAATGAGTCACTTTAGGAGACTGAGAAGCAGCCAGGAAAGTGAAAGGCAAACCAGGAAAGGTAGTGTACAGAAGCCAGGGGAGGAGAGTTTCAGGAAGAAGTTAGTGGTCAATAGAGTCCAATGCAGAAAAAGCAAGTACTAAAAAGCATCTGTTGGATTTAACAACTAAGAGTTCTGTCTTTACCTCAGAGATTGTAATTTCAGTGGAGTGATGGGGAATGATACCAGATTGCAGTGGTTTGAGGAGTATTTGGGGGTGGTAGATTGTAACATGCGGTTCCCATTAACCATTTCTCCCAGTAACCAAGCCCCTGTTGTAGTCTTCTACTCTTGAATCTGGCAGGCCATGTAAATAAGTTTATCTGAAAGAATGCAGGGAAATGATGCTGCTTAACTTCCAAGGGTAGATTGTAAGAAGCCTACAACTGTTGCCTTGGTCTTGAGCCTTCAGCAACCATGTAAAAAGTCTGACCACCCTGCCAGAGAGACCAGATGAAGAGGTCCTGAGACGACATGGGAGAGAGAGCAACCCAGCTGAACCCAGCTTTCCAGTTATGCCCACCAAGGTGCCAGGTATGAAGGAAGCCATCTTGAACCCTCCAGACCAACTTATCCAACCAGCTGGATACCACTGAGTGACCCCAGTAGATGCCATATGGAGCAGAAGAATTGTCCAGTGAGCCATACCTAAATTCCTCACCCATACAATCATGAGTATAATGAAATGATTATCGTTTTAAGCTCTAAGTTTTGGGGTGGTTTGTTACACAGCAGTGTATAACCAGAACATTGAGTATTGAAGTAGTGGACACTATAAATGCATGTTATGCTTCGAATACGTTTGGAAAGGGAAAGAAACGATGGTAGTGGGAGAGTCACATAGGACTGAGGGATTTTTATAAAGATGATAGAGACTTGGGAATGCGTATATGCTGACACTGAAGAGATAGGAGAAAGAGAAGGTCAAAGATGGAGAAGAGAAAGGAGATGGCTGATGTATGAGGTTTTTAAGAAGGGAAGGGATGAGATGCAGAATTCTGGTAGAAGGACTGATCTTGGATGAAAGGATAGTGGGACTCTTCAGCCTCTAAAATAAGAGGTGGATTTTCAAAAATGTCAAGCCTTCTCCATGTACTAGAGTTGAGAGAATTTGTGAAGGTTAGTTGGACAATAATAGATCTCCCAAGGATTGGTTGACTGACGCCCTTTCTCTGGATTACATACTTAACCCAGGCCAGACTGTGACTGGAATCCACACCCTTGGGCTAGAATCCAAGTTACTTTCTGCTAAAGCTATACATGCACCTTAAAACCATAATTCCACAGAGTGAGCTGGTCTGGGCTCAGTGGGCTCTCAAAATAATAGAGTTTAATTCTATTGCCTCTGGGATAATTACCCAGAAATTCTCTCCAAGAAAAAGAGCTGTTGGCCTTACAACTCTGCCTGTCTCTGTCCCTCTTCAAGCAGAAAGTAAGTATTGGATCTGTACTCCCAGGAGGATGTGTGGTGGGTTGGGTTAGTGGTGGATGGCTGGTTTGCACCATGAAGTCACTTTGATTTCACCTTTGACAGCTGCAGACTTCCACATGCTGGTAAGGAAAAGCTAAATCAAGGAAAGTGGAAATGTAATCCAATCCAACAATAAATCATTTTTAAAAACTTTCTATTATGGAAAATTGCAAATATACACAAAATTAGACTAGTAAAATGAACCCCCATATACCCATTATCCAGCTTCAACAATTAGCAATTTATGCCCATCATTTAAACAGCACAAACATGTGCATGGGTATATGTGTGTGTGTAGTTACATATGGTCGATTCTCACTATTTATCGATTTTATATTTGCAAATTCGCCTACTTGCTAAAATTTATCTGTAACACGAGATCAAAACTTGCAGTGCTTTCATGGTCACTTGTGGACCTGCACAGAGTGGCAAAAAAATTGAGTTGCTGGGCACTCGATGTTCCCAGCTGAGATTAGATAAGACGATGTTCTGCTTTCTTGTTTCAGCTCTTATCCTGTGAACAAGTGTCCTTCTCAGGTTTTATCTAGTACAACATTTTTGTGGCTTTTCTTGGTGATTTCACTGTTTAATGTGGCCCCAAATCATGGTGCTGAACTGCGGTCTAGTGTTCCAAAGTGCCAGAAGGCAGTGATGTGCCCTATGGAGAAAATACATGTGTTAGATAGGCTTCATTCAGGCATCAGTTATAACGCTGTCTGTTGCGAGTTCAATGTTAATAAAACAATAATACAGTACATCCAGAAAAAGGAATAGGAAATTTGCTGATCTATATGTGCTAACATTACATCTTTAGTATGTGATCAAGCTATGGAATAGATAGAAAAGCAGCTAAATCTGTTGATTCATAAGATGATGACTGATTAAAAACAGTATTGTTGTGAGGTTGAAAACCAAAGAAACTTATTGTCATGTTACCTAGGATCAGGAAAATGTTAAACCTTTCTCGGCTAGTGTTTTATTATAAAGAAGTACTACATATAATCTATTATTTTAAGGAATATATATTAAATAAAGGGTCTTTTAGGCAGAAACACACATAAAACAAGGTTATGTACTGATCATTTTAAAGAAATGTGACTAGAGTGTTAAAGGAACCTTACCCTGTATTTCCACTAGGAGCAGTGGCTCAGTATTTGCTAAATCATTGCCCAAGGTGACTTTATAGGACATAACTACCACAAATAATAAGAATCAACTGTATATACACATACTCCCAAAGTATTGGAGTACTTTAATGCAAATTGCAGACATCCTAACATTTTATCTGTAAGTATTTCAATATGTATCTCCAACAAAGGGGTTCTCAAAGTGTGATCTGGGGACACCTGAGACTGGGACCCTTTTATGGTGTCTAAGAAATCCTCCTTTTTCCAACTACGTATCTCCATGAGGTTGGCTTTTCTTTATATACTTCAACGAAAACAGCATATTCTAACATTAAATGCAGAAGCAAATATGAGAATCTAGCTGTCTTGTATTAAGACATTTAAGAGATTTGTGAAAATGTAAAACATTTCTAAATTTTTATTGAAAATGCAGTTATTTTAATACAATTTTATTTATGATAACTCTAGTGGGTTTATTATTTTAAAGCATTCACAAATATTTTTTAAAATTTCAGTTTTGATTTCTAATACAGTCAATGCTGATAGATCTGTAACCTACATAAGCAAAAGCTCTTTAGGATCTAAAAATATTAATATTTTTGCCAGGTGCATATAATTTTTATTTTTAAATATATTAAATAACTGTCAGCATTTTAAAAAGAAGGATTAATGTACTTCCTTTCAGTGCACCTGTTTGTAAAACTTGTCAAAAGGAAGATGAATTTTTAAACTACCCCAGCTATGCATGGAAAACAACTAACACAGAAAGAACAATTCTAGTAATGAAATTCACCAAGGCTACTTTCTGAAATTCTGGACTCTCACACTAGCTTTTTAAAAAAATTATTTTTAAATAATTATAGATTCACAGAAAGTTGGAAAAGTTCCATGTACCTGTCACCAAGCTTCCCCCAGTGGTGGTACCTTACATAACTATAGTATAGTATCAAATCCAGGAAATTTGTATTGGTAACTAGAATCTCGACCTTATTGTTTTCACCATTTTTACATGCATTCACGTGTGTGGGTGTGTAGTTTTATGTGGTTTATCCCATGTATAAATTTGTGTAACTACCACCACAGTCAAGGTATAAAACTGTTTAGTCACCTCCCTTGTACTTCTCCTTTAATATTCATGCCCACCCTGCCCCATCCTTGTACCCTGGCAATGATTAATCTGTTCTTGATCTCTAAAATTTTATAATTTTGAGAATGGGATGTAAATGGAATCCTACACTATGTAATTTTTTGGAATGGACTTTTTTCACTAAGTGTAATGATCTTGAAGTCCATCTGAATGGTTGTGTATATTGATAGTTTGTTCCTTTTTATTGCTGAGTAGTAGTCCATTGGGTGGATGTACCAGATATTGTTTATCCAATCACTAATTGAGTGGTTTCCTGGTTTTGATATTACAAATAAAGCTGGCATGAATATTTGCATACAGGTTTTCGTGTAAACATAAGTTTTCATTTCTCTGGGATAAATGCCTAAGAGTGTACTTGTGGGGTCATATGATAGGTACATGTTTAGTTTTCTAAGAAACTGCCAGAATGATTTCCAGAGCCTTGCTGTTTTATATTCCTAACAGCATTGTATGGAAGATCCATTTTCTAACATCTTTGCTAAAATTTGATATGACTATTTTTTATTTTAGGCATTCTAATGTGCATATAATGATAGCTTATTGTAGTTTTAATTTGCATTTCCTTAATAACTAATGATGTTGAACATCTTTTCATATTCTTCTTTGCCATCTGTATATTATTTTTGGTGAAATTCTGTTCATGTCTTTTGCTTATCTTCTAATTGGATTTTTTTTTACTATTGAATTCTAAGAGTTCTTTATATATTCTATATATCAATCCTTTGTTGGATATGTGGTTCATAAATATTTTCTTAGAGTTGGTGACTTGTTTTTTTTGTCCTCTTAACAGGGGATTTTATAGCACAAGAATTTTTAATTTTGGTGAAGTCTAATAATTTTTTTCCTTTTATTGATATCATATCTTTTGGTTTCTTATCTAAGAATTTTTTTGGCAAGACCTAGGTCCCAAAGATTTTCACTTACATTTTCTTTTCTTTTTTTGTTTTTTTTTGAGACAGAGTCTCACTCTGTTACCTGGGCTAGAGTGCCGTGGCGTCAGCCTAGCTCACAGCAACCTCAAACTCCTGGGCTCAAGCAATCCTTCTGCCTCAGCCTCCCGAGTAGCTGGGACTACAGGCGTGCACCACCATGCCTGGCTAATTTTTTCTATATATTTTTAGTTGTCCAGCCAATTTCTTTCTATTTTTAGTAGAGACGGGGGTCTCACTCTTGCTCAGGCTGGTCTTGAACTCCTGACCTTGAGCGATCCTCCCGCCTGGGCCTCCCAGAGCACTAGGATTACAGGCGTGAACCACCGCGCCCAGCCTACATTTTCTTTTAAAAGTTTCATAGTTTTACATTTTACATTTAAATCCATGATCCATTTTGAGTTAATTTTTGTAGATGATGTGAGGTTTAGGTTGAATTTCTTTTCTTTTTTTTTTTTTTTTGCCTATCAATGTTCATTTGTTCCAGCACCATTTCTTGAAAAAGCTATCCTTCCATTGAATTTTTTTGCACCTTTGTCAAAAATCAATTGGGCATATTTTTGTTGGTCTGTTTCTGGGTTGTCTGTTCATTTCCTCTGATCCATGTCTGTCATTCCTCTAATATCACATTGTCTCAATTTTCTGTAGCTATGTATGGTAAGTCTTATCATCCAATAGAGTGATTCCCCCCAGTTTCTTCTTTTTCAAAATTATTTTAGCTATTATAATTCCATTGCTTTTCCTCATAGATTTTAGAATAAGCTTATCTGTATATATGAAAAATCTTGCTGAGATATTGATAGTAATTATGTTAAACCTATAGGTGACTTTAGGGAGAATTGACATCTTTACTGTATTGAGTCTTCCTATCAATGAACACTGTGTGTCTCTCCATTTTTTTCAGATTGCTTGCTTCATTTTATCAGTGTTTTACAGAAAGGGGTGTATTTATGAAATGATAAGACTATTAAACTCTCGGTGGCTTCATCCCAGCAGAGAGCAGGAATGCTCCTTGCTGTGTGAACTCTGTAGCCTCAGTTTCCTCATTCGTGGTGACAGCTCCCTCATAAGATCTTTCTGAAGATTTGAAGAGACACCATAGGTGTGAGTACTAAGTCCAACATGTTTATTGTACTTTCCTCCTTAACTTTCCACTCTTTACTTTTTGGGCCTCTTGAGTTCTCATCTGTGAACCTACATGTGGTAATAGTAGGACTGACTTCCAAGGGGTTGTTGTGAGGAATGGGTGTGAGAATTCAAGTGAAGCACCAAGGAGACTACCTGACACAGAGTAGGGGCACCATAAGCAGTGGCTCTTATTAATATTACTATATGAATGTAGTGAGGTAAAACTATAGTTTCTTCCTTTCACTGAGAGAAACAGTTGATAGAAATCAAAGAGCTAGTCCAAAGAGCCACCAACATAAGACAGGTAGCAGGATCTTGCTGAAGGTTTGGGACAGTGGGGAGAATTCATTCCAGCACAGCAGACAACACGAAAGAGAATCTCAGAACTGTGTGCCTGTTATGCCCCAACTTTTATAGAAAAAGAACACAAATATATATGTTTGTGTTTGTATAAAAGCAGATTTGGAAGAACACACACCAGACTGGACTGTGGGGAGCTGAGGAACTTTCACTTTTACTTTTGCCTCTTCTGTGTTTGAAAGCTGTTTCTTTTTAATTGAGTATGTGCTACACTAAACAATGTTAAAAGAAATTATTTCTTAAAAAGGTCAGCCAATAAAAAATTAACCAATCAGCAACTTACACCAAAGAATATCAGGACAATTTCTCTTAAATTTCTCTTCCATTCAGCTGCCTGCCTGGTATTTGGGCTCCCTCACCTCCTTGGTGAGGTGAGGAGCTTCCATTCTCCAAAGTTTCTGAGTTATCCTTATGCAGAGAATTTGAGCTACTACTCTTCCTTTCGACCCAGGCCATCTCAGCTGGGTCTAGAGAGCCTCACTCATCTCCCCAACTAAGCAAGTATCCCTGCAGGTGTGTTCCTAACACAAAGACAATTCCTGCTCTGAGAAGAATTATTTGGTTAGCACATAAAGGGATTATTCTCCCCTGCCCCCTTCACATGGGAGAGAGTAGCTCAAGTCTACTGACTTTAATTAAATTCTCTGTGAAGAGACTAGGAAGGAGGGTTTAGGTAATCCACCCACAAGGATGCTCAAAGAGTTTGAAGAGAAGTGTTTGGTGCAGTTATGATGGTATTCTATGGCACAGCACTTACAGTGCACCAGGCACTCTTTTAAAGACTTTGCAAATGTTCGTTTACTTAATTCTTGCCACGGTCCTATGAGAGACTTCTTGTTATTATCTCCATTTTACTGATAAAGAAGCTGAAGCACAGCAAGATTAACTACCTTGCCCTAGTTCACACAGGTAGTGAGGAAAGGGCCCCAGAAGTTCAGGAATGCCCAAATCATATTCCTCTTCTCCTAATCCGAGCACCCAACCCCTCCACAGGCAACCTGACTGGCCACCTTTATACAAAGTACAGTATTCAGATTGGAATCTAAATATAGCTTCTTGAAGAGCGGAGCCAGTGCCTGACTCCCAAAAGCTGGATTAAGGAGCATGGTTTAGTTGGTACAGTAGAGCAAAATGTCCTGCGTGTTGAAACTAAATTTGTGGTTATCTTCCTCTTCATCAAGAAGTCATTGAGAGTTGTTATATCCCCCATAAAAGGAGGATTTAGGATAGCCAAATAAAAAAGGGGGTGATGGAGTCTCATCACAGAAAAAGAGAGTGCAATTAGTCTTTTTGTAGTTGAGTACCTCAAGATGTGGTATTCCGCCAGGATGAAGGTAAAGTGGTTGGGGATGTGGATCTGAAGGTTTGCAGAAGCCTGTATCCATCTTGAGACTCAATTTGCCATTGGTCTTCAGCCAGAAAAGTGTCTGCATCTGCTGAGAAGAAAAAGTCTTGCTGTGATCAGTAATTGCCCCAGTTGTCAAACGTGCACCAGGTCCAGAGAGCTCAGTTCTGCTCAGTGTTTTGGAGGCAAACCTTCCCAGGCAGTTTGCTTCACTGTGGTTAGAACCTCTTCCATTTCTATACTTCAGAAATGACGCCTGAGAATTTTCAGGTCACCATGATACATGTTTCCCCAGCATCACCCTCTGCACACTGAAGAAATAGGGAATCAGCAGACATCTAATAGAGAGGGACAGGGGCTGGGAGTTCTTTCTGCATTTCAGCTGTTTCCAGCTGGTGGGGAAGTACTCAAGTACCTGTGGTCAGGCAGATTAGTCATACTTCAAGTCAGGGATGGAAGAGAATGGACTCTCCTATACCAGTTAGCAGTAGTCCAGGCAAGAGGCTGTTGTGGCTTGCACGAGGCTGGTGGCAAGGGAGATGGAAAGAGATGGATAGATGCAAGAAATATTTTGGAGGTAGAATGATAGGATTTGCTGACATGGATGGTGAAGGAGAGTTTGGAGATAACACTCATCTTAAGATTTGGTTGAGGGCCAGGCGCGGTGGCTCACGCCTGTAATCCTAGCTCTCTGGGAGGCTGAGGCGGGCGGATTGTTTGAGCTCAGGAGTTCGAAACCAGCCTGAAGAGCGAGACCCCGTCTCTACTAAAAATAGAAAGAAATTAATTGGACAACTAAAAATACGTAGAAAAAATTAGCTGGGCATCGTGGCGCATGCCTATAGTCCCAGCTACCCGGGAGGCTGAGGCAGAAGGATTGCTTGAGCCCAGGAGCTTGAGGTTGCTGTGAGCTAGGATGATGCCACGGCACTCTAGCCTGGGCAACACAGTGAGACTCTGTCTCAAAAAAAAAAAAAAGTTTGACTGGGGCGGTGGCTCACGCCTGTAATCCTAGCACTCTGGGAGGCCAAGGTGGGTGGATCACTCAAGGTCAGGTGTTCGAGACCAGCCTGAGCAAGAGTGAGACCCCGTCTCTACTAAAAATAGAAAGAAATTATTTGGACAACTAAAAATCTATATGGAAAAAATTAGCCGGGCATGGTGGCGCATGTCTGTAGTCCCAGCTACTCGGGAGGCTGAGGCAGTAGGATCGCTTGAGCCCAGGAGCTTGAGGTTGCTGTGAGCTAGGCTGACGCCCTGGCACTCTAGCCCAGGCAAAAGAATGAGACTCTGACTCAAAAAAAAAAAAAAAAAAGATTTGGTTGAACAGCTGGTAAATGATAGTGCCATTCACTGAAAGGAAACCAAAGGAGGAAGAGATTTTCAAGAGCTGTTTTGACTCTGTTCAGTTTGAGTTGCTTACTATAATTCCAAGTGAACATGTTGAGTAGACAATGGGTTGTATGAGTCTGGAGTTCATGGAAGAGGTCAGAGTTGAATATGTAAATTTGGGAAATGATATGAAATACTATGGAAAATGGATAATAAAACATGTAGAACTGAACGATCATGAAAAATCTGCTTTTCATCCAAGCTTGTTGAATGCAACTCTAGCAGAACTCAAAGGCAAATTTAATGCCAAAGTGCATATATTTAAGTGAAAAAAGACTAAAAATATATGCAGTAAATGTTCAATATGATAATTTAGGTAAGGTAGAAGGAGAAGCTAATTAGAAATTAATGAAATGGAAAACAAATAATAGAAAAATGAACTAAACCAAAAATAAATTTGTGTGAAAGACTGATAAAAAATAATCTAGAAAAATTGACCCAGAATAAAAAGAGGCACACAAATAAAAAATATTTAGGATATGCGCTAAGTGCCACTGAATTGTACACTTTAAAATGGCTAAAATGGTTAATTTTGTGTTGTGTGACTTTTACCCCAATAAAAAATTTTGGAATAAAGAAGGAGAGATATAACTATGGATAGAATACAGAATCATACTGTTTAATACAATATCTAATAATGGCTTTAAAATACTCTATCAAAGTGTGAGGGATTATAGATGAGATAAGTTATGTAAAATGTTGATAATTCTTGAAGCTGTGTGATAAGTATCTGGACGTTCGTTATACCATCCTCTATACTTTTGTGTGTTTGAAAAGTTCCATTAAAAACGTTTAAAAAACCCTCCAAATCATTTGAAAACTTAAGTAATTTGAGAAGTTTCTTAGAGCTGAATTGACCTTTAAATATTAAAGTATCTAGTAGTTCAGAGTTAAAGAGTATCTCAGGCAAGTTAAGAGATGGGGAAGGGCCCTGAAAGTGAGTCAGAGCTACCAAAGTAGTTGCGCCACGGGGCCACCTCCTCCTCAGCTCCAGTTCCTGTGGAACGTAGTCCTTGATCCAGCAGCTCCACTTCTAGGAATATATCCTCAGGAAATAATTGTTCACATGTGCAAACCTATATAAGGATGCTCTTCTTAGTGGGTTTATAATGGTGAAACAATGTAAACAAGGTAATGACCAACTCCAAGGAGGCTTGTTTAGTAAATCACGGTTACAAGCAAATGATCGGATATAATGCAGTTATGAAAAATAATCTATTTAAACACCTTGGACCTCAGTTTCCTCATATTTAAATGGAGAAAACCAAAGAAACACAGAAAAAAAGAAGTTGTACTCCTCAACTAGCTTTATGAGGCTAGCAAATCTTCGATACCAAAATCTGACAAGGACATTACGAAGAAAGGAAAATTACAGGCAAACATCTCTTATGAATATATATATATACACACACACATATATATGTAAATCCTAAACAAAATGTTAGTATGTTGAATCCAGCAATATATAAGTAACAATTGTAATAAATCAGGAGCCAATTGGGTTTATTCCAGGAATGCCTGGTTGGTTTATTATTAGAAAACCAGACAATGTAATTTAGTTAGCATATTAACAAAGAGGGATAAAAGTATGTGATAGTCTTAATAGATACAGAAAAGGCATTTGATAAAATTGAACACCCACTGATGATTTTAAAAACTTACAGTATATTAGGAATGGAAGGAAACATCTTTAAATTGATATATGGTACTTACCAAAAACCTCAGCTAGCATCATATTCAATGTTGAATTGTTAAAAGTGGTTCTCTTGAGTTCAGGAGTAAGACAAGGACATCCCCTCTCACTACTTCTTGTACCCTAGGCCCTAGCCAGTGCAGTAAGGCAAGAAAAAATAAAATATATATTGGTTGGAAAAGAAGAAATAAAACTGCTTTTATTTGCAGTGTGCTCCTGTATGCAGAAAGTTCTAAGGAAGCTACAGATAAAAATTTACAATTATTAAGAGAGATTAACAAAGTCAATATACATCAATATCAAAAGATAAGTTATATTTCTGTATGCCATCAACAAGCAATAACCCTAACCTTACCCTACTCAAATTTATCTGGAATTCATATTTAGTGTCATGGGAGAAATTTAAACAAATGTTACATTTACGGTAACATACAAAATCAAATACCTTGGACTAAATTTAATAAAAAATGTGCAAAACCTCAAGCGAAACTTGTGAAGTTTTATTGACAATGTCAAGTGTTTGCGAGGATGTGGAGCAACAGGAAGTCTCAGACACTGACGGTGGAAGTAGGAATTGGTACAATTTTGGTATACAGTTTGGTAGTATCTAGTGAAGTTGAAAATATATTAATACATACTCTATGAGCCAGCAAGTCGGCTCCTAGATATACACCCTGTGTGTGCACATGTGTAGTGGGAGACATTAAGAACATGTTCATAGCAACATTTTTCATAATTGTCCCAAGCTGGAAACAATCCAAATGTCCATCAACAGTAAAATGGATAAATAATTTCTTGTAAATTCATAGAATGGAAAGCTGTAACACAACGCTGAAAATAATGGACCAATACTACATGCAACAATGTTGAATCTCAGAACCATAATTTTAAGGGAAATGAACCAGATACAGAAGGATACATGCATTATAGTTCTATTTATGTGAAGTTCAAAAACAAAACTATAGTGTTTGGGGATCCATACGTGAGTGGTAAAGCTATAAAAAGCAAGAAAATAACAGCCAAAGCTGTCATGAGAGTGGTTTCCTTTAGGAGAGAGGAAAGAAGTTGTGATTGGGTGGGGACTCTTGGGGATTTCTGGAGTTTTGGCATGTTCTATTTCTTGTATTTTTGTGGTGATTTGCTTTCTGATAACTTGTTAAGCTGTATATTTACATTTTATGCACTTTTCTGTTTTTTTCCTTAGAATGTTTTAGAATGCGGAGATACTGGGATCTATCTCAGGGTTTATTGTGAGAATGAAATGAAATATAAAACCATGTAGAGCTCTTAGAATATGCTTGGCACTTTGCAAGACCTTAATAAATGTTAGTGATCTAAACACAATACAAATTTGCTGTTATTATTGTTTTTCTTATTTGTTGCCCACCCCACCCCCTTTCCATGTTATTTGTTGCTATGTTTCTCAGCTTGCTGTTTGCATTTCGTTTCTGTTAATGCTGTCTCCTGAATTCTCGATCTTTTCCTTTATACTTTCTTTCATCGGTCTTAACCGTACAAAGTCCTCTTCAATCCAGAGATTTAATATGTATCTTGTCGCAGTTTTAAAAGGGGTTACTTTTGAACGTTTGATTTTTTTATTCCTTTTATAACAACAAAATATATGCTTAAAGAAGAATCAGTGCACAATTGCATAAAATCTACATTTATTTCTCAAATTTACCTGGAATTCATATTTAGTGTCATGGGAGAAAGTAAACTGACCTTTTTTTCTAATCAGATAATGAAGTTCCCCCCAGCACCAGTTATTGAACAATTCATCTCTCCCCCACTGACTTCTGCTGCTGTCTCTTCTTGCGTAAGTTAAATTCACAACCATTTGTGCTGAAAGCATAGACTGGAAACTTCGTACTTGAACTGAATGTGATAATGCAACTCGAAGGGGGGAGAGGGTGGTTGCCAGGCAGCAGGAGGGATGGCAGCAACAAGGAGGAAATCAGAAGGAAAGGTGGAAAAAGCCTGGGTCAAACAAGTATTCCTTAAAGCTTAATCTTTGTGTGTTACGCACAGGCCACTTGCTGCTATGACATTTGACTATGTCCACCTGGTTTCCTCATGCATCAAATACATATAATAATAGCACCTATATCACAGGGTACTGTGCATGTGAGAGCTAACCCCCGTAAGGAACACAGGCTTTGGGGTCAGTTAGCTTGGTGTCTCATCCCCAGCTCCACCACTGAATAGCTACATGACCTTAAGTAAGTTTCCTAACTTTCCAGCCTGTTTCCTCACCTGAAATATGTATCAATTAATAGTAATTAATATTAATGGTAATTATAAATAGTAATAGTAATACCTATCTTAAAGAAGTTGCTGTGAAGATTAAAAAGCTGATAATGTATTTAAAGGTCTTGGCATTGGGTGCCTGGTACATATTAATAATCAAGCTTTCGATAAATCACAGTTATACTGATTTTAATCTTTATCGCTCTTATGGAAGGATCAGGAAGAGAAAGAAGATTCAGCAAAGGCGACGGAGAAGTAGGCACCGAAAAGATCTAGGAGAAGGAAACCACGAGCTGGGTGTCATGGAAACAAGGGAAAATAGTATCAAGAAGGAGGAGATAATGCAAAAGGAGGTCACTCAAAGGCTACTTTCTGCTGACAAGATAAAAGAGTAATTTTCATCTCTTAGCGACTGAGAATGGCGGGAGAAAGGAAGGGGGAAAAAACGATAATTTTAAATGAAGGATATCGGACACCAAATTCTCTAAAAGCCTTCTTTCGCTTAACCTCATTAATCAGCCCTTGTCTTCCATGTCTTCCCATTAGGGATAATTCGCACTTCTTGAATAAAGGAAAGGCCAGTGTCCACAAAATGAAATAAAAAGTATCAGTTTTGCATTATTTTGGTGAAATAAAAATTTAGTTTCAAGTCTATCCAACAAAGAGGATGGAAAGGGAAGAAAAGGGGATGCATTACAGAACAGGTTTTCAAAGCAACGGTCTTGAACCTTCAAACTAGCCCCAGTGAAAAGGAGGGTGGGGGGTAGATGTAGCACTTATTGCTCTTTTTACTCTACCTAGTTTCAGAAAGAAATTATGACAGCGTAAACTGTGTATCTGAGTAAATCATTCAACAGCATTTATAGAGTAAAATTGAGAAAAGGTGAGCAGGAAGTGGAATGACCTTCTAATCTGGGAGAGATGAGTGGGCAGATCCCCTTCAAGGATAGATTTAGGGAGGGGTAAGAGCTAGGGAGTGTTGGGGGCTTCTGTGGCTTTGGAAGCCTGAGTGGAGCTGCCTCCTGCCTGGGTGTGGGGGAGGGGGGTCCTTTGGCTCTGGAGAGAGGGAGGTGGCTGCCAGGTGCCAGAGGTGCCCCAGAGGTATGCAAGGAATGGGCTTCTTGAGCTGTTGTTCCTGCCCTGTTTTCAGTTAAAGGGTCAGAGGTAGAGGGGCCCTCCCCAGTCTACTGGCCTTGAGGGTTAAGGAAGCGGAGGTTTAAGGCCAACTTGGAATGCAGGAGGGCGAAGGGATGGGCAGAGCACCAGAGGCACAGCCTCTACCCCTCCACCAAGAAGTGACTGTGGCTCCAGGGGAGGGGGCGGTGGTAAGGTGAACTTGTGGGGATGTGGATGGAGCAGGAACAGGGGCAGGGCTGAAGGGGGTGATTCTGGAAGGAGAAGCACTTCCAGGCAGCTTCTGGGTGTGGCAACCCAGGGAAAGCTGCATTGGGCTTCTGGCAGTGCCTGGCTTCTACTCCCTCGGGGCTTCAACCTGCACCCCTTTGTCCCTATTGAGCAGGCCATTGCCTGTTAGCCTGTGCTTCCTCTCCCTGAGGTGCCAGCTCCCACGGCTGCACCCTCTGTCTTCTCAGCCCAGGGAGCCCCTATTTCCTTCCTAATGAACTCCCTCAGGTCCTCAGGTCTGCATTTATTTCACCTCACTCCTTGCCTTAAATGAAATCATGCCCCCCACCTTGTCCTGTTCAGGAGGATGGGACTGCCATGCCTCCAAGGAACATAGGACCCTCAGGGATGGAGGTCACACATCATCTTTTATCACCCTCCAATCTGAGGTCAAGAGATGAGGCAGGAGCAGGTGTCCCTTCCCAAAGTGAACAGGAACAGAGTCTCTGGAATACTCATTTTCTATATTTGCCCCCTCCCCTCCATGGTCAGACTTCTCAGGATACATTCGAGAAGAGAACATTGGGTGCAGAGTTTGGCTCTATGACCTAGGGGACAGGTCAGTCATGGTGGGGACTCATTGGGAGATATACAGTCCGTTTCAGCTTCCCTTTTCCTTTTCTGTAAATGAGGTTGATAACCCCACCACATGGTATGGCCCCCTCCTTATAGCTTTTATATTTTTATTTTTCCTTTAATAACATCACACAGAGGCATTAAGTTAGATGCTTATATATATTCATTGACATAGAAGTCCACAAGATATATTTGGTGAAAAAATACACAGTATAGAACAGCACTTATATTTGATCACTTTTATCTATACATAGATATCTATCTGGGTACATAGGTATAGGGAATTATCTGGAAGGACAGTCACCAAAGGGCTGACAATGGTTACAGAAGGGTGGAGAGTTCAGGTAATTTGTACTTTAGTTTTTGTATTTTCCTTTATTTTCTGAAGATTTAACAAAAGATACTTTCATAAAAAGAATAAAGTCACCAAAGAAATAGACACACACAGAGAATGGACCCTTAGGTGGGCAGAGGAGGGAGCAGGGACAGATCAGGCCACCCCCCTCCACTGCTGGTATGCAAGAACTCTTCTTCTCAAAGGAAAACTGCTTCGTGGAATAATTCATGCAGTTAGAACCCCACCCCCCCATCCCTGTTTTTCCCATCAGCAGACTCTGAATATAGTTAAGGGTTCACTTAGGGCTGGGTCTACCACCTTACTGTGGCTCAGAGAGGTCACTGTGTTCTCCAGGAACCTCTTTTGACTTCTCCCCTGTATGTGTCAGCTCCTGCAGGGTGATGATCAGATTCTCAAAAACCTGGGCCCTGTTGCTCTCATTGTCACAAGTTTCTTTTGAGTGGCCCTCCTCACCGCAATATGAACAGCAGATTGAGTATTTTCGCTTCCTGGCTCTACGCGTATCGCCAGGACCACCATTCTTATACCCAAAAGCACCACTGGTGGAAGGAGACTGAGCCCTGGAACTGTTAGGGGAATCAATAATCAGCACTTGATCCTGAGGTCTGGCTCTCCCTGTGAAGGGAAGGGCACCCGTGGGTGTCAGGGGAGGGTCCTGAGACTCCACCAGGATCACATCCTCATCTGAGTCATCGAGGGTATCATCTATCTCTATTACGTTACAGTTGTAGTCAGCACTGCCGATCGCTATTGGCTGGGTGCCCTGAAATGTTACAGGGCTGGCTGCCCTCTCCATTATTGGCTCAGACCTTTTGGCCCGCTTCCGTTTAATAAAAGTGTCATCCCAATCCTCTTCCTCCCTTATCATCCTGATTAACTCTAGGAAATTGGGAAGGCGCTCCTGCTCATTTGCATACATCCTGAGAAGATGCTTAAGCCTGAAGCGCAGGTCCCTATTCAGCTCAGCCCCTAAAAGGAGTTGTTGCAGGCGAGTCTGGTTTGCATCCTTCTCAGCGAGCATGCCTGCCTGGATAGCATTCTGGAGCTGCACCTCTAAACGGATCACATAAAGGGAGGCTTTCTCGCCTTGCGCCTGCAGGGTGTTAAAGAACTTACCATGGGCAGTCACACTGCATTCAGACTCCCCGAACACCAATTTCATGGCCCTCAAGAAATCTGCCACACTTAAGTTGGGGTTGGCCGCCTGAAGCAAACGCATAACCTCTCGGGCAGGGCCCCTAAGGGTTTTCATCAAGCGCTTGAGTTTCTCCTCCTCAGACATATTCCAATCTGGCAGGACCCCATTGACTTGGATCAGCCAGTTTTCAAAGGTTTCCTCCCCCTGGGCTGGCACCACCCTCCCTGAGAACCACTTCATGTTTCTCTCTGCCATGTTGACCATTAAAGGACTGAGACTCCTTCCCAGGGACCTCAACATGGAATGGGCCCAAGGCGGCAAGGGTGCGTTCTGCCTCCGGCTGTTACCCACACGTGCGATGATGCTAGCCATGACTGAGGACGGTCGAATATCTGAATAAAACAAGATACTCAGGCTCTTCAGAAAAGCCTAATCTGCATAAATCCCCAAAGCGACGTCCTGGGCTGTGCTTGCCTTGAATTTCAGTAGGAACTGTAAAGAAAAAAAAAAAAAAAGGTTAATAAGGTAGCGGGCTTTGGGGAATCAGTCTGCAGTCGCATTCTCTACCTTCCTGAATACCCTGCAGTGCATTTTGTATCTGCTCACCGCCCTAACTGTACCCTGCAGAAGACGGACAATCACAGCCTCCCAGAGCTAGCAGGTGTCCCTGCGCTAGCAGGGCGTTTTTCAGAGCCACATCCATCCCCTCCTGCCCATACTCCAGGAGGGGGGACAACTGTTGCTTCTAATTCTAGGTGAAGTAGTGTTTAGAGCCAATATCGGGCTCTCAAAATAGAGAATCTCACAAAGGCTCACAGATTTTTGGTAATAAGATCCGTATTAACCTCACGGTCTCAGGTCTCAACCACACTCCCTTGTCGAAGTTTCCCTAGTTATTTCTCAGATTCTTACACGAGCTTGGGAACTAGCGTTCAGCCTTTATTTCACTTCCAGCCTCTGCAACAGGTGCCCTTCGTGAGAAAACTCGCCTCCGGGTACGGTCGACCTCTGTCCCCTGGGGGGTCGCAGATCCCAGTCCTCAGGACTTCAAGGCTGTGGGGCCGCAGAGGAGAGGGGAGGGGAGGGGAGGGAAGGGAAGGGAAGGGAAGGGAAGGGTCAGAAGCAGCTTCATCCGTCATCCAGTTACCTTAACCCTCTCCCTCTCCCCCCCAGCCTCCGTTGTCGCCAGGCGGAAAATTCCCTCTGCCCCCTTCTGGCTATGAGCCAAAGCGCCCCTCATGACATTTCCTTTGGGAAACTGTCGGCCTACCAGCTCTGCAATCAGCTGCACAGAATTCAAGTTCGAATTTGGCTTTGATGACCTGCCAGGGAGAAAGGGGATAGAAGTTGGATGTCCTCCCGCTCCCATATTCCCAGGAAGAGATGAGGAGATGCAAAAGGGGTTCAAGACAGACAGCTTGCATCCCCCTACCTACCCCTTGCCACCTCCCTGAAAACGCCCCCCTCCCCAATCCAGGCAAATCCTACCCAGTCAGCAGCATCCAGGTGAACCTCACCTCCTCCCTCAGCGCAGCCTGGCCACTGGAGTGCCCCTTCCCCTGCCTCGCAGCTACCGATTCTCCAAGCCGGGAGCCGCCCGGTGCCGGCGGTGCTTCCCCCGCGCCCCCTTTCTTTACCTGCGCTGTGCTGCTGGGCAGCGGATGCTCTGGCGTCCACAGCTCTGTTTCGCCTTCCGGTGTCCACGGACCCGCCGGGGGGAAGAAGGCCTGCGCCTCCTCGGCCGCTAAGCGACCCGGGGCTGCAGGACCGACCGAGCTGCTTCGCACGACCGCCCAGCGAGGGATAGCCGAGTCGAGGCAGCACGGTTCCCAAGGCAGCGGAGGCCGTCCCCGCCCTCCAGTTGGGCCCTCCCAGTGGCCGCGGCTGCTTTTAGCCTCTGCCCATTGAGACAAAAGAGCGTGACGAGCGGGGCGGCGCGGCCAATCAGAGGGGCGCGGGGACGGCCTCCCGCGCAGCCTCCAGCCCGATGCTAAAGCTGGCAAGAAGGGGGAGCCGCTGGCGGGGGCTGCGACAGACAGGCGCGGGAGCCGGCGCGGCGTCAAGTGCACCTCGGACGCAAGGACGGGCCCATTTACATTTCACCCGTGAGTTTGCTGTTACCCATCGCTTCCCTTCTTCCTATCCCCTTCCGCCTCTGCTCTCCTCTGCGCTTTGAGACCGGATGCCTTAAACACGAGGTGGGACAGAAACCATGTGAACAATGAGAGTTCTTCACCTTTGTATAGGGGGAAGGGGGAAAACAGCATTTACTGAGCGCTTTCTGTGTGCAGATGCTCTTGCACGGACATCTCATTTCTTCTTCTCAGCAGCCTTGTGAAGGAGGTAGTAGTATGCCCATTCGACAGAGAAAAGACTTAAGTCTCCAGGCAGTACAGTTAGGAAATGCAGAGCTAAGAGCTCACACCCAAGTCAACATGTCTGACGTCAAAGGCTGCCCCTTGCAAACACTCTATACTGTCAGATTACATGGCGAAACGCCAAAGTGGGCATGGGAGGACCAACTTGGGACCATATAGAACTAGTGAGAAAGGACTAATATCTCCATTTTACAGATGAGGAAACTGAGCCACAGAGAGGTAGGCGTCTTGCCCTGTGTCACACAGCAAATAAGTAACAGCACTCAACTTTGCACCTGTCTGTTATTCTGTGGATGCTCTTTGCCCTGCTGTGCTGCCTGGAGAGCATTTTTACATAGGTAGTCCCAAACCAGCTCAACAGCAGTCTCGATGTGATGGTAGTGCTGAGGGAGGGGGTGAGGAGGCAGTGGGGAGAGGGGTGAGGAAAGAGGAAGGCAACCTTTATGATACCCATTGTACAGAAGAGGAAACTGTGGCAATTTCTTTTACATTATTTCTTTTCTTACACTATTTTTTTTTACACTACAACAGGCTGCCTGTTTATAAAAATAACATGATTTCTACAGCACTTTATGACCCCAAAGGAGACAAGGCTCAGAAATGTGAAATTGACTTGCCTAAAATTACAAGGTGAAGCCAAAATTTGGACCAACTTTCTCAATCCAGAACCCATGCTATTAAGCAAAGTATGAGTACAAGGCTAGCTGCCTCAGAATCATTTTGGAGAGCTTGTTAGAAATGTATATTCTGGGCCCCACCTCTGAGGGATTTTGATGTACTAGGACTAGGGGTGAGGAGTGCCATTTGTATTTTTAACCAGCGCTATAGTCAATTTGGAGGTGAGAGAGGTTTGTGAACCACTGTTCTAGACACCACCAAGTCATGCTGACAGTTGTAAGTAAATGGGCCTGCCATTAATGTATCTGTCCACAGCACATCTGTCATGAAATGTAACTCCAGAGCAGAGGTTTCTAGCTGGGGTCCTTCCTGAAATTGTAAGCAAAGAATTTGGACTCTGTATACAGTTTTCGAGCGTGAGGCTTTGTATTATAGATTTTCAAATGAAGTCTGTCATAACATCTTCCTCCTTCAACTTTTTTGTTTAAGGAAGAAGTGTGAGAATGAAACACAATTTACCCTAACCCCCAAACCACAGCTCTCTGCCGCTGATATAGCTCTTTCATTTCCTGGCTCAAGGATAGGTTGCTAGGTTGCCCTTCTGTGAGCTCTTCAGGGGACTTCTCCTTTGCTGGATTTGGCATCACTGGCCCCAGAGAAGGAGAAACTCCATGGAAACGGCATGCAGGGCTGTCCGGAGTGAATGGGCCATGAAGCCAGTGGCTGGAAAACCTGCTCCATTTCCCCTGACTTAGAGAGCAGGTATTACCTCTCTGATACATACTGTGGCTAGGAGGTTCCAGTGGGGCTTCTTCTTGACTCCTCATGCTAGGAAGCAAGTGAACAGTCTGATGCCCTTCAGCTGCTGTTGAGTTTGTCTTCAGCCTGCCAGGGTACTTCATTCACTGGCGCCTTTCTGCCCTCTTAGTTATAGCCCAATACCTAGAGTTCCTTGGGGTAAACAATCCAAATTTAGAGATGAAGCACCTTCCATCTCAGGATTGTGGTCTCATGGACAGAACAGTGGGGTGGTGGTGGTGGAGGGTGGAGAAGGCAGGTTGCTCACCTCGCACAATCAGGGGTGATGCTGGCAGTAGCTCTTGGGTTTCCTCTAGACTCTTGCTTCTGCTCCCTGTACCATAACATCTCACCCTGGACTCTCACCAGACTCTTGTTCTGTGTTGAGATTGGCTTCATCGCCAAATTAGGTATTTGCCATTGGACTTGGTGTGGGTGGGATCCAATAGGACCAACAATAGATCTCAGAGCTCTGACAAATATAAGGAAAGGAAATGGATTGTGTAAAGGTGATGGCGGGGATGGGAGACATTAGAGCAAAGTGAGAGTCTCTTTGTGTAGAGCTGGGAGGACCATTTATTTGCAAGCTGGCTCCAACTGGATGCAGAACATCTCTTATCTCTGGCCTCATGTGTGGGAGTATGTTACAGTTGATGGTTCTAATGAGATCACATTTTCCAGTTTCAACAAATAAACCTTAAAAGCTTGAAGGTTAGGAGATAAAGCTTTCAGTTGAAACAATAATCACTGCCTGTGGCTGCCTGCCTCCTCTGTGCCAGGAACTTTCCATCTGTTATCTCATTTAAGGTTCTCATGTTGAGACAGCCATTGTTACCCCACTTTGCAGACAGCGAAACTGAGTTCCAAGGAGGTTAAGTAACTTGTGTGAGGCCTTACAATTTGTAAGTGAAGGCACTGGGACTCCAGCCCAGGGATATCAAGCTCCAAAGCCCATGAAAACTCTTCATTGCTGCCTTCCAAACATGCAGTTTAAAATGCATTCTGCAGATGACCCAGTGCATTAGACCAATTTCAGACTTTAGGACAATTTAGTTGTAATCTTACTTTTATTCCTATTATCTCATTTTTTAAAAATGAAATTACTAATATAACTCATGGAGCAACTTATATACTGGGTACTGTGCTACACACTTTATGTACTTTATCTCATGTCTCACTCAACCTTTGCGACAATCATTTTACAGATAAGGATACCAAGGCTCAGAGAGGCGAAGAGACTTGGCCGAAATCATAAAGGTAGGAAAACGGCAGAGTGAAATTCAAATCCTGGGCTGCCTGACTCCAGAGCCCATGTGTGTTCCCTACAACATGCTGCAGTGGGGAAAACAAACGTGGCCCTCATTCTAAACTGGGTCCTCTCTGTCAGCTACAGCTCTATCTTTTTCTCATGGTCTACAGACACCCCATGTGCTACTCACATTTTTAAACCTCTGTGCCTTGGGCCTCTTCCTCAGCCTTGAACGCCTGCCCTCACTCCTCCACTTAATAAGAGCCTACTTAGCATTTAAGGATTGAGTCATATGTCCCTCCTCAGAGAAATTTCCTTGTCCCAGGTGGAATGAATTGCTCTTGTCTTTCTGCTTCAAACTTGATTAGTGCACCCTTGGTCTTCGAGTATAGTTCAGCTCATTGTTGACTTGTCTCCCTCCCTAGATTCCCAAACCCTCGAGGGCAGGCACCAAGTTCCGTTCATCTCTAGCTCCATGGTGATTTACCCACAATGATTTAATAGATGATCAATACATAGTTGTCAGGTGACCAAAGGACTGGCTAAGAGATACCCCAAATGAACAGACAAATGTGGGGCTTCATCCTGGGGTGGTCACACAGACTACCCATCTCGACTAGACTGGCCAGGGAAATCTGGAATCCCCTTGGCACATTTTACTAGGCTGTAAACATAGGAGGCAGATCATAGGGTACCGTTGATAACCGCTCAAGGCCAACTCCAGGTCCATTTTGTGGTCTCTACTTTGAAATTCATGTTAAAGGGCCGGATTCTCCTAGATCTTTTATGTTGCACCTTTGCATTCATGGAAGAAAGATCTTCCCTGCCTCTCACGGGAACACAGAATTTGTTCCAACCTGCCACTTCATCTGGTTCTGGCTGGCTTGAGAATGTCCTGCAGGAGGATATGCTCTGTGGAGACAGATGGTCAGGTCAGGAAGCATCTTTTTTTTGATACTATCATTGAGGCCACCATGTTACAGATTCTCAACCACTTTATCTCATTTTATGTTATAAGTCTTTACAACAACCTTTCGAGGCAGATCTTAATGTTCCTGTTCTACCAATATGTAGCAATATGCATTCTGAGACTGAATAAAGTTAATTGTTTTGCCCAAGGTCACACAACTAAGTGGCAGAGACAGAATTCAGTCTCAGGTCGGTCTGTCCCAAAGCCTGATATCTTAATGGAAAAATATGTGGGAGGAAAATGGACTCCCTCACATAAAATGGAAAGAATTGGATTTATAAAATGATGAATTAGATATTTAAGGTAAGGTATTTCTAAATTATTGTTCACTTTAAATCCCCCAAAATGATTTTTAAAATTGGAGGAAGGAATTAGGGATAGGAAAGTACAATTTCTCTATCAACTATTAGCCCGAATTCCCCATCTGACATGATACAGTATGGGGATGCCTACAGAGCATTTTGCCTTCTCCGCTTACTTATAGCTGAGGTAGATGAGGCTCCAAGATGTCAGTGAATTCCCACAGGTCACATAGAAAATTGATAACAAAATTGTTGCTTAAAATGCTGGTCTGTCAAATCCTCGTCCAGTTTTCTTTCTGCTAAATCGGCCTGCCTTATGGAGTCCACGAACACATTTATAAAAAGGTGGGGAGGAAGTGGAACATTATTGCACTTTGAGGTAGAAGAGGGGACAAATCTCTTCTGTACTTATTTAGGTGCAGGTAAGATTTGGGAAAAAAAATTCCCTTGGGAGGAGAGCTAAGGAGTGTTGGGGGCCCCTGTGCATTTGGGGGCCTGAGTGGAGCTGCCTCCTGCCTGGGTTTGGGGCCACTGCCTACTAGCCTAATTAGAGTCCCAGCACCACCCCGCTGCTCCACATAGCCCAGGGCTCTGTGTGAAACCTGTGGGTCTACAATTCCTACCAGGCTTCCTGTCCCTGCCAATGTAGATGTGAGTCCTACAGCCTGGCCATCAGCCCCTCTCCTCCTCTCCCCTTCTCCCCCTCCTTCCTTTTGCTACCCACACAACTCTGTCTTTCCTCTCCCTGATGCATCAGGTCCCGCTGCTGCACCCCCTGTCTTCTCAGGCCAGAGAGCCCCTATTTCCTTCCCAACAAACTCCCTCAGGTCCTCAGGTCTGTACTCAGCATTTATTTCTTTTTGATTCCAAAGTTCCTTCCTGTGTCTTGGCTCCCAAGATGCTTCTCATACTACCCCACCTGCTTCCTGGCCTTTCTGGGATAGGAGCAATAGTTTGGAGTCCTCACGCTGCCTATTCTTTCTAGTATGTTGTTTCTAAACTGGGGACAGCTTTGCCTCCCAGAGGACGTTTGGCAATGCTCGATATTTTTAGTCGTCACACTGGGTAGTTCACAACTGGTGCTACTGGCATGCAGTAAGTAGAAGCCAGGAAGCTGCTGAACATTCTACAATGCACAGGATAGGCATCAACAAGAAAGAATTATGCTGCCCCAAATGTAAAAGTGCCTAGGTTGAGAAAGCCTGCTCTATCATATAGCTACAGGTCTCCAAAGTTAGGCTTGGAAATTTCCAGGTGCTGAGCCTTTTGGCATTGAACTTCCAGGAGCAGCCGCTTTTTCCTTTCGTCACTTGGGGGAGGGGGGTGGGGCGTTGCCATGAAACGGCTACAACTGGGGCAGGAATCTACTGAGAGAAAGGCAGGGGAGATTTCCCCCCCTCCCAAAATTTACTACCAACTTTTAGAGAATGTATCACACTTCAACTATTGGATGCCTTTCTGCCTCTACAAGATAGTGCCACTTTTGCGTTTTTTTGGAAAGGGAATAGCAACTTATAATTCTAGTGGTTTGTTAAATGCAAAGTTTCATGTCGTGAAAGTTGAATACATTAAGTTTTGGAGCCTTCCCCTCCTTGATTTCATGTTCTTCGGTGTAATCCTTCTTTGAATATCGGAACATTTACTGTGTCAGCAAAATACCATAGAGATGGCTCTGTCCAGGAAAAATAACTGCCTTTGTTTTAACTTAAGGTTAACAAATTCTTAATTTCTTAGGGGTGTGCTGATTTCTCAGAAACTGACCCAAAGAATTGCTTGTTTCCTTCTACCTGAGTTTCTTGGGGCCGGTTTCTAACTAAGCAATGAAAATGCTTGCCAACAGATTTCAATGGTCAGTCTAACCTATGTTTTTCCACCATTGCCAGTTTCTTCCATCTGTGCCCAGTTGTCTTCAGCATGGGGGAGCAGAGCCACTCTTCCGGAAAGGAGATTCAGCACAGGACACGAGCAGAGGCTCCAGGAAAGAAAAGCTGGCACCCCCAGGCCTACGCCCTTGGGGCCATTTCCAACTTCATGTCTACTTTTCTGACCTTTCCCATCTATAAGGTGGTGTTCCGGCAACAGATCCATGCTGTGGCGATGTCAGAGGCTGTGAGACAGCTTTGGCACGAAGGCCCTCAGTACTTCTACCGGGGAATCTACCCCCCTCTTCTCTCCAAGACATTGCAAGGGACTTTACTGTTTGGGACTTATGATAGCCTGCTGTGCTCTCTCTCCCCTGTTGGGCCACACTCCCTGGGACACCGCTGGGCTGCAGGGCTCATGTCTGGTGTGGTGGAGGCTGTGGCACTCAGCCCCTTTGAAAGGGTGCAAAATGTGCTCCAGGATGGTCGCAAGCAAGCTCGCTTCCCCAGCACCTTCAGCATTCTCAAGGAATTCAACTCTTATGGGCTTTGGGGGCGGCTGTCACTGGGCTACTATCGTGGTTTCTGGCCTGTCCTTGTCAGGAACAGCCTGGGGAGTGCTTTATATTTTTCTTTCAAAGACCCCATCCAGGAAGGCTTGGCAGAGCAAGGCCTGCCCCATTGGGTTCCTGCCTTGGTGTCTGGTAGTGTCAATGGAACAATCACCTGCCTAGTTCTGTATCCTCTGATTGTCCTTGTTGCCAATATGCAGTCCCATATTGGCTGGCAGAGCATGCCAAGCCTGTGGGCCTCTGCCCAGAATGTGTGGGACACTCGAGGCCGAAAGTTGCTCCTGATCTACCGTGGAGGCTCCCTGGTCATCCTAAGGTCCAGTGTGACATGGGGCCTCACTACGGCAATCCATGACTTCCTGCAGAGAAAGTCTCACTCCAAGAAAGAGCTGAAGATTGACTAGCTGCAGGAAGTATGGCCAGGGCATCTTTGTCGTTCTAAACCTTCCCTGGTTGGTTCTACACAGCTTACTTCTTTGGCTTGGCTATCTAATAAAGCCATTCTTTAGCATCTGTAACCTCATTGCATGGGAGAAGTTCCCAACTACCAGCCTGCTGGGCACAGACAAAGCCCAACAGGATTCCTTAGTCAGAAAGAAAAAGCCACACCAGTCTCTTCACAGCTTCAGTAGCTTCAGAACTAAGAGGCCTTTAAATAACTTGTAACCTAGATTGTCATTCCTTTAAGGAATTCCTTGACAATAAGAGGAAACAAAAAGATGACCTTACTCAGGCACTGTGAATTCTGGGACCCTTCCAGGTGTCCTCCAGACCAAACTGAGTGGTACTCCAACTTCAAAGACCTGTGCTTGACGCTTAAGATGGGGAGTCCGTAAAATTTCTCAGATGGCTACATTGTCATGACATTGTTCACTGCCTCTGCCACCACCACTCTCACTTCTCAAGACTGTAGGTCCTAGTTTCAGGGTAACAGCTGTGGCTGGAAATCCTAACTTAGGCTTGCCTCAACTTACCAGGTGCCACGAGAACTGGTGGGGCTGGAGATGGGAATGAGAAGAGGTGTGATCCCTGGATGAAGAGAATAAAGACTTTGATGCAAGAGATTTAATTACATGCAAAATAGAAAAATTTACTGTAGGTTGCTTGGTGTTATCTTCTGGGACATTTTTGATAGCAAGGTGATAAGATTGCCTAGAAACCGCTTGAGTTTCCCTAAGAAATCTGGAAATGAGGTGAACATATCTCTTCACAAATAATTGCATATTTTATTGATGTGGATAAATATAGTTACTGTGATATGAAGATCAGAAATCTTAGCCTGTCATTCAAAATATTGTCCTCATATAACTGTCAATGTACCATCCACACTTACATAGACCCCATACACCAGCCAAAATGAACTATTCGTTCACTCCCCAAATGTGCCGTGAACTTTCCCATGGCCATTCTTAGGCCCACACTATTCTCTCCACCTGCAGTGCTCCTTCTCCACATGCCAGTTTGCCAGAATCCTTCCATTTCCTCAAATCCCGGCTCAGATGCCACCTTTTCTATGGAGCCTCTTCTGATTTCCCTAGCTGAATGTGACATTAGTCTTTTGTGATAAACCCTTTCAACGGCATGGTACTGTCTCACTGATCTCATGTGGCCCTGTGTTCTTGTGTTCTTAATACCTCCTACTAGACTGTAAAACTTCTTGAAAGCAGGGATTCTTGTATGCATTTTTAAATCCTCCATTGTGCCTAGGTGCTCAATAATGTTGGCTGAATTATTGAATTGATTATCAAGCTGTGATATGGTCTATATCCTCAGGGTGCTGTCCCTTGTACATGAAGATAATGTTATTGACTCACTTTAAGCAAGACACATGCCTTTGGCGTGTGCTTTTGTTTTCTTTTAATAGTGGATTTAGTTTTGTGCTAATAATGATAATGATGCTGCTGATGATAATAATAACAATAATAAAAATTACTTTCAACTGGAACATTTGATGGGTTTGTGTCATTGATGGCATGTTTGCTATGAGCACCACTTCAGGAACTGAAATTTCACAAACGGAATCACATTGCATAACTGTCCCATTTGTTTCAACTCTGGACTGTTGAGGATTTCCAGTATGACGTGTGTTATAGTTTTCCCCTTATAGACAATATTATGATAATGCCCTCCACTTGCAACTCCTTACTGAACCAAATATGTCCTTTATTTGTCCTGCCTGATTGTAGATCTAGCAGTGATAATTCCTCACTAAATGCCACAGAAATTAAAGACACAGTTGTTGGAGATATGATATGAGAAGGCGTTTGCCACTGAGTTCAACAGAAAATGGCTGGTCTGGAAGAGCTGGAGATGAGTTTCCGTATCTGCAGATCTAGATGGGTTGGGACAGTCTGCTACTTGTGGATTCAAGGAAGTAAAACACGGAGTGCACAAGGAAAGGGAAAACAGAACAGCAGCTAGTTATATTTAAAAACTAACTCTCAGAAGGAAAAAATATTATAAACCTAGGCTATGACTTTGGTTGTTAAGCTGAAAATAAGGGGATAAACTACCATTACTCTCTCATTTTTTATCTGAGAGATGCATTCGATTTCCACTTACATCACAGTGTCAGTCATGCCCCTTTCTTCATTTTAACTACTTATTTAAAACTAATTTCAAACCTATAAAAATGTTGCAAGCATAGATAAAACATAAAGAACACCCACATACCTTTACCCTAATTTACCTATTATGATATTAACATTTACCCCATTTACTTCATTATTTAAGTGTGCATTCTCTGTCTATAGACACACGTGGGTTTTTTTTTTCTTCCTGAACTCTCTGAGAGTAACATACATCAATTTTCAATATTTCTGGATTTAATATTTGTAGATCCAAATTCTTTAAGAAAGACTGTTCTGTCTCTGTGACAATGGTACAGTTATTCCAGAATATTATAACCTGAAAACTCACATGGCATATATGATATTGTGAAATATATATTTGGTCTTTGACCCTGTTTTGTGGCACACAACTCCTAAAATCCTTACAATCTCCAAAGTGGTATCTTTTGTATGCTAATGATTCATAGATGGCTGGCAACCCCTAGGAAGCTTCAGGACAGGGTCTGGTCACCGGAAAGATCAAGACACAATTAGAGGGTTGGGGCGTGCAGCCCCTCCACCCTCTATCTCCAGGGAAGGGGACAGGGATGAAGGTTAAGATTACCAATGGCCAGTGATTCAATCAATTATGCCTACATAATGAAGCTTCTATAAAAACCCAAAGGGACTGGATTCTGAGAGCTTCTGGACAGCTGAAAATGTGGAGGTTCCTGGAGGGTGGCACACCCAGGGAAGGCATGGAAACTCCATGCTTTTTCTTACATGCCTTGCCCTATGCATCTCTTCATCTGTATCCTTTGTAATATCCTTTATAATCAACTTGTAAAAGTAAGTGTTTCCCTGAGTTCCGTGAGCCACTCTAGCTAAATAATTGAACCCAAAGAGGGGGTCATGGAAACCTCCAATTTGTAGCCAGTCAGAAGTATAGGTGACAAGCTACTACTTGCTATTGGCAACTGAAGTGAGGGGCAGTCTTGTGGGATTGAGATCGCAACCTGTGGGATCTGATGCCATCTCCAGGTATAGTGTCAGAATTGAAATGGAGGACACTCAGCTGGTGTCTGCTGCAGAATTGACTGCTTGCTTGGTGTGTGGGGAAAACCCCCACACATTTGGTCACAGAAGTCTTCTGTGTTGATGGTTGTGGTGTGAGAGCAGAGCAAAAACAGTTTGTTTTTCTTCCTCTCGGAGCGTATATTGAAGCTAAATGGCTGGTAATTGTTTAAATTTACCATATTCAGCTTTATAAAAATTTTAAATTTACATTATGCATGTTGAAACTGGAAGCTATGCAATTATAAATAAACATGGATTTACAATTAAAACATGTTATAATTTAAATAATTTATTTTTACAAATTGGTTCATATAAAAACCTAGGCAATATTGTAAAATTATATAGACCTCTCAACTTTTTCCATTTATATCTTCTGAGTAAAGTTTAAGAGTGTCATAGTTTTCTAGTAATTTTAAATGTCAATATTTATATTTTTCTTTGTGATGCTAATGTGGTTATATTTTCTGATGTTTAAAAAATTACTTTTAGCAGTTAAGATCAATAAAATAAGGAGATAAATACCTAGATCTGTTTAAAGACTCATAAAATGTAGAATTTAACACTAAAGCTACTTGGTATAAAAAGTTGAAAGAAAAAGAATAAAAAGTCATTACACAATCTCTGCATGCATGCTATATATATATTTGACTAAATATAAACTACATCAGCTTTACTAAAGCTCAAGGTGAAATATTAAAGAACTAATATTTTATGACAATTATCATAATTATATGGTTGTTAAGACAATTTTGCTTTTAAATTTTATTTTTAAACATTTTTTTTAAATAGCAATATAATTTAACCGTTCGGGACAACTACATATAGTATACTAACGTTAATAAATAATGTTGTATATGAGAGAAAAAGTATAATAAGTATAGACAAAAGCGAAAAGGTTTTATAAAAGAATAAGATAAAAAGCACTTTATTTCCCTATTCTGGTTACTCTCCAATGTCTCTGTTTCTTTCATAGCATCTTCCTTTCCTCAAAACTTTTAACACCCCCTTCATCATTTCTAACTAGTGACCTTGCTTTCTATTTCATTAAAAAAAGAGAAAAAGGGGAGGAGCCAAGATGGCGGACGAGAAAAGCGGCCAGTCAGAAGGTCTCTGCAAAAAAGATGAATTTTAGAAGAAAGAGAAAAAAATAAGCGAGCAGAGAAACATAGATCAGGTGAGGGTCAGAAGGAAGGGTGCCTGAAACTACAGGAGACTCCACGGGAAGACGTTGCGGAGGAGAACTGGAAGGAGAGAGGTCCCTAGAGGCTTGGAGACCAGCGACAAGGGTAGGCGGAGCGGTTAACTTCCCCCTTGCTTGCATCTCGGACTGCTGGTGGCTCCTGAGCGGCTGGAGAGACCTGCAGACACCAGCCCAGAGACGGCTGCCGCCAGTGAGCAGTGGCCTCTTGCGGACTCGGCGCCGGGCTCCCAGCCCCCTCGGGGCACCTCCCTGGGCGCAGACCCGAGCCTAGCGGCAGACGCCATACTGCTCCATTCTCTCCTTCCCCGTCCCTACCCGTGCGTGCCCAGAAAGACAATTTAGCCATCACACGGAGGCATCTCCAAGGAACGGGACCTTTCCTTTTGGGGCCCTACAGCAGACTGAGGGGCACTCAGACTGCGAGCTCCCTACCCACCAGCCCTCCCAGGTGCTACTTGCCTGGGGACTCCAGGAGAGTGGGGCAAATCCCGAGGCGTAGTGAAATCGATCCAGTTTGGGCACTCTGTAGGTGATTCAAGACCAGCACCTCTCCCCCTGGCAGGGTAGGGGATTGGTCTCCAGGGTCCAGGGGACAGGCCTGCAGACCAGACCCCGTACACCCAGGTCATGATTGCGCTGCCCTGGGGCACGGAGGAGAGATCTGTGGGGGAGCCTACTGAGGAGTGTGCGCTTTCGGGGGCAGATCAGCGTGCCTGACTGGCAGCCCTCCTCCTGAAAGAGGGCTGTGCACCCAGCTCAGGCTGCGATCCTGGGTAGGGAACCTCCCGGCCCACATCACAGCCAGGGGAGATCCATCGGCCTGAGGTCCCGCTTGCTGGCAGAGGCCTGGGAGAGGCCACGGAGAGGGGGAGAGTGGAGGGGAGCGAGACCTGCTCCAGAGTGCGGGTCTTGGACAGCCTCACCCCTCAAGCCCAGATTTTCAGCTGAGTGGACCCATTTCTGCCCCTCCCGGCAGCTCTGCACAGAAACAAAGGGCAGAACCTTGACCCTGCCAACAGCAGTTGTGGAGCCTGAGGGCAGGCTTACCCAACCCAGCCCCACCCAGACTCACTCCTCCCACTGAGGTGGAGAATAAGGACACACCCGGAAATCCCAGGACCCCACCCACCACCCAAGGCACAAGAGGGCCTCTCTAGAGGAATAAGAGCTAGCTACAGGACCCAAAAACAGCACCACAGCTCGCTCCTCCCTGCAAGTGCCACCTACTGACAGGGAGGTCATCCTGCACACCCTTTTACTGCATCTACTGATTCATCATAAAGGGTGTGGTCGAATCTCACCCACAGACACCACCTACTGGCTCAGAGACTAAACAGGGCGTGTCATTATCCAAATGAAAATTTAAAGGCAAGAAGGAACAACCGATCCAGATGGGAAGGAACCAGCGAAAGAACTCGGGAAGTATGAAGACTCAAACGGAAAGCACACCCCCAAAGAGGAACAACAGCTCCCCAGCAAT
>NW_012134303.1:1492080-1511914 GCF_000956105.1 Propithecus coquereli | reverse complement strand
TAAGCAAAGACTGAGGGAATTCACCAAGACAAGACCAGCTCTCCAAGAAGTACTCAAAACAGAATTACACAAGGTTCAGCACAATAAACACTCTCGAATGTGAAACCACTCAAAAGTTAAAGATCAAAGGCTAGATTCCACAATGGCTCAAGAGAGAAAACAAAGCAACGAAACGCAACCCAACAGAATGAAAAGTAATTCACCCCACTTATCGGTTCTCTCAATAAATCTGAATGGTTTGAACTCCCCTTTCAAGAGACAGAGACTGGCCGAATGGATAAAAAAAAAACAAGCCAATCATCTGCTGTCTCCAAGAAACGCATCTAACCTGCAAGGATGCATTTAGACTCAAAGTAAAGGGGTGGAAAACAATATTTCAAGCAAATGGAAGCCAGAAGAAGGCTGGTGTGGCAGTTTTGATCTCAGACAACTTGGTTTTTAAATCAACAAAAGTAATGAAAGACAAAGGGGGTCACTATATAATGATGAAGGGTACAGTTCAACGAGAAGACATAACAATTCTAAATATGTATGCACCCAACTTAGGTGCACCCAGATTCATAAAACAAACTCTACTTGATCTAAACAAATTGATAGACAGCAATACCATAATAGTCGGAGACTTCAACACCCCACTGACAGCACAGGACAGATCCTCCAAGCAGAAAATTAACAAAGAAATAATGGACTTAAACAGAACTCTAGAACAAATGGGCTTGACTAGATGTATAGAAACCTGAAGTATATGACCAAAATTTTTTTAAAACCAATCAAAAATCATAATGTCCTCGGAGTAGAGAAGCATTTCCTAAACAAAACTGAAAAATATAAGTTTTGCAGGAAAAGATTGATATATTTGATTTCACAAACATTGTATAATAACAGACATGAGAAATAAAGACAAGCAATGATTGGTACAAACTTTTTGGAAAACTAGTTGACTGTATATACTAAAGCTGAACATATGCATTCCCCATGCCCAGCAACTCCACTCCTTGGAATATACCCGAGAAAAATGCATATGTATATCTACGAAAGACATGTATAAATATGCTCATAACAGCACTGTTTGTAATACCTCCAAATTGGAAAAAAAACCAAATGTCCATCGACAGTAGAATGAATAAATTGTGGTATATTCATACATTGAAATACAGTACATAAAGAAGAATAAACTAACTACAAACACACGACAACATGGATGAATCTCACAGACTTAATGTCGAGCAAAAGAAGCCAGACACAGAGGAGTATTTACTGAAAGATTCCATTTATTTAAATTGTGAAAGGAGCAAAATAATAATAAGGAGAATGGTTATCATCCTTGGGCATAGTGACTGAGAGGGGACATAAGAGAGGCTTCTGGGGTGGGGGGCTGGACATGTTCTGTGTCTTGATCTGGGAGCTGGTTATATGGGTGCTTTTACTTGTGACCATTAATCAAGGTGTAACCCTAAGATATGTATATATGTATATTGTACTTAAATAAAACATTTTGAAAACCTGCCTAATAGGATACTTCTTATATAATACATAGTTCTCACCAGTAGAGTTGCATGCATACCAAAGGTCAAAGGTCATTTTTTCCTCAAACAAATTTATTCCAGTTTCATTTCTTGTAAACCAACATAGTATGAATGCAAAAAAATAAAAAAAAAATTAGCAACAGGTTCAGATAAACTTTTTGCCAAATATATTACTTGACCAATAAGAATATAGAATATGTAAAGAACTCATAAGAAACAATACTAAAAAGACAAACAACTTAAAGGAAAAATGAATAAATGATATGAAAAGGTACTTCACAGAAGAGGAAATATGTATGACCAGGAAACCTATAAAAAGATGCTTGCCCTGTTGTAATAATCTGGGAAATACAGATTCAAACACTAGGAGGATGCTCACTTTCACCCATTAGGTTGGCAAAAGTCTGAAAACACTAAGTCTTGGCAAGAATGTGGGGAAGATGGAATTCATACACTGCTGGTATGAGTGTAAATTGGTGCAATTACTGCGGAAACGTATTTGGCAATGTATAGTCAGGCTGAAGATGCACATACTGTGTCATCTAGCAATTTCACTTCTGGGAGACATGTTTATAGACTAATAGGAGGCTATTTCAAGAATATTAACTGTGGCATTTTTGTAAAAGGAAAAAATGGAAGCAACTTAATTGCCCAAGAGGCTGGGAATGCACAAGTAAACTACAGTATAGTCATATAATGGAACATTGTATACTAGTTAAAATAAATATGCTTATATGTGTTACAGTATAAACATGGATAATTCTAAAAATTTTTATTAATATAATGTTGGGTGAAAAAAATAAGTTTTAGAAGATAGCACACAGTGTGATATAATTTATCATAATGCAAAAATCACCAGAAAATGATACATTTAACAAATCTTTGTTGTGGGCACAATTCTAGGTACTTGAGATCAGTGAACAAAACAGAGATCTCTGCCCTTGCAGGCCTTACCTTTCAATGGAGGAAGACTGAAATAAGACAGAATAATAAGTAAATAAATCGTATAGTGTGTTAGATGGTGGTAAAGAAAAAGCAAATAGATTATGAAGGATAGAGAAAACAAGGTGGGCAGCTTGAAGTGTTAAGTAGTATGGTTCAGGTAGGTCTCATTGATGTGGTGAGATTTGAGCCTTGAAGGAGTTGGGAGAGTTTAAACAAATAGATCTCTTGGAAAAGAGCATTCCTTCCAAAGGAACAGATTTTGCGAAGGCCTTGTGGCAAGAGTGAGCCTGGGCTGTTTGAGGAGAGGAGATGGGAGGTCAGAGATATAATGGAAGAATGGATAAAATGTCAGGCTTTTGTAGGGACTTTGGTTCTGATTCTGAATGGTATAGGGTGTCTTTGCAGAATTTTTTTTTTTTTTGAGACAGGGTTTCACTCTGTCACCCAGGCTGGAGTACAGTGGCGTGATCATATCTCACTACAGCCTGGGCTCAAGTGATCCTCTTACCTTAGTCTCCCAAGTAGCGAGGACTACAGGTGTGCACCACCACACCTGACTAATTTTTCTATTTTTTTATAGAGACAGGGTCTCGCAGTGGTGCCCAGGATGGTGTCGAGCTCCTGGCTTCAAGCGATCCTCCTGTCTTGGCCTCTCAAAGTGCTGGAATTACAGGCACGAGCCACCACGCCCAGTCTGTCTTTGCAGGATTTTGAGTAGAGAAGTGCAATGATTTGATTTACATTTTAAAATGATCACTTTAGGTTTTCTGTTGAGAATGCACAAAAATAGGAGAACAAGAGTAGAAGCAGAGAGGCATGTTAGAAGGCTATGGCAGTTATCCAGATGAGAGATGATGGTGGATTAGACCTTATGTGTACCAATGGAGATGGAAGAAAGTGGTTGGGCTTTGGATATATTTTGAGGTAGAGCCAAAATGATTTCCTGATGGATTGGATGTGTGGTGGGAGAGAAAAAGAGGAATTGAAGGTGATGTCAAGGCTTTTGGCCTGAGCAGATGGCCAGATGGAGTGGTCCTCATTTGAAGTGAGGAAGGCTGTGGAAGAAGTAGGTTTTAAAGAAAGACTAGGAGTTCTGTCTGTGACATTTTGAACTTGAAATGTCTGTTAGACAGCCAAGTGGAGGTGTGGAGTAGGCATTTGGCAGACTGATGTTTACGATGCAGATGTGGTCTGCAGGCATGAATTTGGAAGTTATTAACACAGAAATGTTTTTTTTTAAATAGCTATTGGACTGGAAGAGATCACTGAGAGAATGTAGACAGAGAATGAAAAGAACGGGGAATGAGCCCTGGAGCACTCCCATTTTAAGAGATTTGGGAGAAGAGAAGGATCCAGTAAAGGAGACTGAAATATTAATTAAAGGGGTACAAGTATTTTATTACATGGACATCTTATATAATGCTTAAGTCAGGCCTTTTTGGTGTGCCCATCACCAGAATAGTGTTCACTGTACCCAATAAATAAGTTTTTATCCCACATCCACCCTCCTACCCTCCCCCATCCTTGGTTTCTCATGTCCTTTATATTGCTTTGTGCCCATCTATTAGCGCTCACTTATTAGTGGGACAGCGTATGGTGTTTGGTTTTCCATTCCTGAGATACTTCACTTAGGATAATGGTATCCAATTCACTCCACATTGCTGCAAATGACATTATTTCATTCATTTTTATGGTTGAGTAGTACTCCATGGTATATATATATACCACATTTTCTTTATCCACTCATGAATTGAAGGGCACAAGTTGATTCCACATCTTTGCAATTGCGAATTGTGCTTCAATAAGCATTCACATGCAGGTGTCTTTTTGATAAGATAACTTCATTTCCTTTGGGTAGATACCCAGCAGTGGGATTGCTGGATTGAATGGTAGGTGTACATTTATTTCATTGAGGAATCTGCATACTGTTTTCCATAGAGGTTGTACTAATTTGCAGTCCCACCAACAGTGCATAGGTGTTCCTTTCTCTGCATCCATGCCAGCATCTATTGTTTTTTTGACTTTTTAATAATGGCTATTCTGATAGGGGTAAGGTGGTATCTCATTGTATTAATAGTTTTAATTTGCATTTCCCTGATGATTAGTGATGTTAAGCATTTTTTCATTTGTTTGTTGGCCATTTGTCTATCTTCTTTCAAAAAAACTTCCGTTCATGTCATTTACCCACTTTTTGATGGAGTTTTTTGTTTCTTGCTGATTTGTTTGAGTTCTTTGTAGATTCTGGATATCAGTCTTTTGTTTGATGAATAGTTTGCAAATATTTTCTCCCATTCTTTAGGTTGTCTATTCACTCTGTTGATTATTTCCTTTGCAGTGCAGAAGCTTTTTAATTTAATTAAGTCCCATTTATTTATTTTTGTTTTTTCTGTATTTGCCTTTGGGATCTTAGTCATAAGTTCTTTGCCTAGGCTGATGTCTAAAAGAGTTTTTCCTACATTTTTTTCTAGGAGAAAAAATAAACCAATAGGTTGAAGAGATATCTGCACTCCCATATACATTGCAAAATTATTCACAATAGCAATGACATGGAATCAATCTAAATGATCAACCAATAAGTAGATTAATAAAATGTGGTGTATATATAATATAATATAACATGATATAAATACTATTCAGATTAAAAAAGAAGGAAACCCTGTCATTTGTGACAACATGGATTAACCTGAAAGGCATTATGTTAAGTGAAATAAACCAGGCAAAGAAAGACAAATACAGCATGATCTCATTTATATTTGGAATTTAAAAAGTCAAACTCATAGAAATGTAGAGTAGAATGGTGGTTACCAGGGGCTGGTGGGAGGAAGAGGAGTAGGATTTCAGAGATATTGGTCAAAGGAAACAAAATTTCAGTTAGACAAGAAGAATAAGTTCAAGATATCTATTGTACAACATGGTGACTACAGTTAATAGCAATGTATGGTATACTCGAAAATTGCTAAGAGAGTAGATTTTGGGGTTTGTCATCATAAAAAAAATCATAAGTATGTGAGGTAATGCATTATTAATTAGTTTAATTTAGCTGATCCACAATATATACATTTATCAAACATCACGTAATATATCAAAAATGCATGCAATTTTAAAATTTTTAAATAAAAAATTAAATAATTTTTAAAAAGTAAATCCTTAAAAAAAAGAGAGACTGAGAAGGAGTAGCCAGTAACCTAGGAAACTCTCTTGTTTCCTACAACCTGGGAGCCAAGGGAAGAAAGTGAACTGAGGAGTGGCACATCATCTGTGCCCAATGCTGCTGATAGCTTAAGATGTAGACTTAGAATTGATCATTGGATTGAACAATGTGACTGATGACCTTGACAAGAGCAATTTCAGCAGAGTAATGGAGGCAGACCCCTGATTGGAATGTGTTCAAGAGAGACTGGAAGGAGAAAAATTGGAAACAGTGAATAGAGATGACTATTACAAGGGGGTGAGAGAGTAGTCAAATTGCATATCCGGGGGAAGAACTTTCCTGGCAGATGGAACAGACACTGCAAAGACCCTAAGACAACAGTGAGTGTGGCTTGTTTGAGGAATAGCAGGGAGGCCACAGCCGGGGCAGAGTGAATGAGGAATAGAACAGGCACAGAAATTGGGAGATAGGAAAGGATGGTCATCTGGGGCTCCCTCTTGGCACCAGATTGATGTAGGTAGAAGGCCTAAGGGAGTGTGGTCTTAGGCTAGGAACATTGGTTCAAATGATGCCTTATATTGAGTATGGAAATATATATCACAAGTATATGTAAAAGAGATTTCCATCAAAGGGAAGCAAAGAAATGAGGCAATGGTAGGTGGGGAAAGTGGAGCCAAGAGAATGTATACGTAAAAAGAATGTATACATAAAGAGAATTATCTATAAAGAGAATGTATATATAGTGATGAATGTGTGTGTATTATATAACAAAGATAGGAAATAACAACATGATTATAACCTGATCAAAATGACCCAGTAGAGAACACCACACTGATAATGCCAGAGATAGGGAGAGAAAGAAGGCAGTGATATTGTTGAGTGGACGTGAGAAGAAGAGATCTAGTGGGAAAGGAAAGGGACTGGCTTTTGAGGGGAATCTGGAAATACCATTATATTAGTTTTCCAGGGCTGCCATAACAAAGTACCACAGACTGGGTGGCTTAAACAATAGAAATTTATTGTCTCACAGGGCTGGTTTTTTCTGAGTCTTCCCTCCTTAGCTTGCAAATGGCTGTCTTCCCCCTAAGTATGTGCTGTCTGTGCCCTAATCTCTTCTTATAAAGACACCAGTCATATTAGATTAGAGACCACCTTAATGATCTCATTCTGGCTTAATTAGCTCTCTAAATTCTGAGGTACTGAGGGTAGGACTTCAACATATGAATTTTGGGGGACACAATGCAGCCCATAACAATCATGTATGACATCAACAAAATATGTATACCGATGCAGGTGCAGGTAGGTGAAGCGATGTGGTATAAGGTGTCTGTAGAAGTTCTCTTCTGATGGCTTCAGTTTTCTAGTGAAATAGGAAGCGATGGAAGCATTGGAATGTGAAGGCGGTGATGGGAGTTTGAGGGGAAAGAAGTTGCAGAATAATAACCTGGAAAAGTCAGAAAGTTAAAAGACAGGAGACCTATAGAGTGATTGCCTGGAAGCATTAAAAGGCCAATTGAGGTTCGTGGTCATGAGGTTAAACTGAGATTGATCGTGTAGTTGTGTATTTTCCTCCAGCCAGGTGTCTAGCTCTGTGGGCACAGACTTGTGGAGACGTAGTTGGTTTTAGTCAGGGTTTGATTTTGCCAAGAAAGCAATACAAAGTGAGAGGGGGACAGGAGAGTGGAGGATATATAGAAAGGAGTGATTGTAGAGACTGAGCATGACATTAGAGTTAGAGAAGGAGGCAAGAGAAGACAATAAGGGAATGAGAGATGGTGAAGATCTGATAAAACCCACGGATTAGAGATTCTGGTGAGATTGAAGCATAGTGGAGTCAGGGTACTAAAATGAATGAGCTGGAAAGAGAGGAGGCTATGGTCAGAAAGAGGGATAGATTACGAAGGGGTTTCCATAATTGCAATGAGAAGGTCTAGGGTACGGCTCTGTGAGTGAGTAGCTGTGGAGTTCAGGACAATGTCATGGAGGAGAAATGTTCAAGGAACTGAAGGGGCCGGTTTGTTAGAATGATCATTTTTTTTTCTTTTTTAGAGATGGGGTTCTCACTATGTTGCCCAGGCTGGCCTCAAACTCCTGGGCTCAAGCGAACGTCCTGTCTCAGCCTCCCAAGTAGCTAGGACTTCAGGCATGTACCACCACACCAGGCTTTAAAATGATTATTCATGAACTCACGGAGAATTACGACAGGACAAATGCCATTGAGAATGACTGTGTTCTAGGAGCTAAAATCTCTGAGAAATCAGGAGAGGTTAGTTAAAATTTGATAAATGACAACAATTATCCTTTATTGAGGCTAGTTGATGACACAAGCTGTCAAAAACTGGAGGTTTTTAGGGAGGTGGGAGGCAAATGGTCTAAAGGCAGCAATGATAAGCAAGGAAGTCACTTACCCAACTTTTAGGCTCTGTGGTATGATGGTGGCGGGAGAGGAAAATCATCTGCTCCTTGTGAGTGGGATCCAGGGGACACAGAGTCCTCAGGCAAGAACCCGTTTTCTGCTGGAGCAAGACAATGAAGGGGGCATTCAGAGAAAAAGTTGAGGATATAGAGGGATTACCAAGGGCGCATTGTGTTTTAGTAGTGGGGGAGGGATGAGAGAAGTGAACTAAAGGGGGGATGTGGACACAACCTATGGAGGTTAGAATGTGGGAGTTGAGAGGTGTCTTGGGGTTGTTGGGGTAGGGACTGGCACAGATGTAGATAAATGTCATCATTAGATTTGTTTCAATAAATTCAAGGCAAATAGGGGTGGCAGCATTTTGAGGTTTCGGTTATGGAGAGGTGGGTGTCTGGGACTTCCTGTCAACCCCAAATGATGTGGAGAATGTGGTCTCAGACTTGGAGGTACTGGTTCAAGCAACGCTTCATTTTGCTCCTGGAAACAGAAATCCCATAGATCTGTAATGATGGAAAAATGGACTGGAAAGCTATATCACATTCAGGATAAGACTACCCCTGGGGAAGTGGGAAGGTGAATGGAAATACAGCAAGGGTCAAAGAAATCTCAATTTTTCTGTAATATTTGCATTACTTAAACAAAAACAAGACAAAGTAAATATACCTAAATGTTAACAACATTGAAACCTAAGTGGTAGAACATTGGTGTTTATATATTTAATTCCAAGGACACTGTAGGTACTCAGTAAATATTATTTGTTGCCTTTCTGTTTTAAAAGTTTCTCCAACAGACATACAAAACTCTCAAATTAACAAAGAGTGCTATAAGAGCATAAAAAAGGGAATGGAGTGAGGTGGGGAAGGCTTGAAAAATTCTTGTGGGATAGAGTGATTTCTGATCTATGTAGATCTATACCACCATACATGAGCCATATGGAAAATATGGGATGCAAGCTAAAGACATAGTTTTACCACCATTTTACCTTAATGCTTTAAAGCTCTGGGTGAGTAATCCAGAAAATGACCTTGAACATTTAGTCCTTTCAACAAAGACCAGATCCTCACTTCTTTCCTCCAACAGACACTGGGTGGTGCTGCTGTCCAAAAATTCTGCCTTATCACGGATTTATTACTACAGTCTACAGACATGTCTACAATCAATGTCTCTTGTGGACCAATCAAAGTGCTAGGGATTGGGGATATAAAGATGAATAGCCTAAACAGATTGCCCCATGATTATTCTAAGCCAGGGGTGGGGAATCTTTTCATGTTGGAAGGCCACATTAATTTAGCCGTAATCGAATAAGGCCACATTCAAGACACTTCAATTAGATATACTTAAATATTTGCATTGTTTTGTAGAAATGTAACTACTGTGTACTTAATAGTTTCAAAAAATGAAAACTATTTGTTAATTTTAAAGTTAACAAACCTTTTAATGACTTTGTTGTGGGGTCTGCTTTTTGTTGGAAAGCATTTGAATATTTGTGTGCAACATGGAAGTCTGCAGTTTCAGTTGATCCTCTAGATGAGTATCAGTCATTTGTGACCTTAAGGGTGTCTTGATTTGGGTGAGATAGGAGAATGTAGATTTGCAGCAATAAGCGGTTGAAAAGCAAGAAAGCATTTTTTGGGCATGTTACTGAAAGCATGGGTATTCTACTGCATTATTCCATATTTCAGTTGGATCTTTCTTAGCATCAAACAATGACTTTAAAATGTCATCTACTGAGAGCTCGATCAATTCCATTTGTAGTTCTTTAGGTGCCTTGGTGATATCAACTAGGTGAGGCTGAAATGCTAATTTGAGTGTGATGTCATGATTCTCAAAGTCAGTGAACCTTTCATTGTATTCTCCACTTAACAAGTCTATAACAGCTGTGTATTCTTCAAATGATTCCCATGTATCATCCTGCTCATCAATGACCTTTGCTAACCGGGGAAAATGTTCATCCAAAATTTCCTTTTGAAGAAGTGTTTTGAAAAAAGATAGCTCTTTTCAAAATGCTTGGATTTTTTGCCACATGTCATATATAGACTTAGTTTTATCTTGCAAAGAAATATTCAAGTCGTTTTGATTTAACATATTACACAGAAATGCTGCATTCCTATAGAAATCTTTTTAAATTTATTTTATTTTATTTATTTATTTTTTTTGAGACAGAGTCTCGCTCTGTTGCCAGGGCTAGAGTGCTGTGGCATCAGCCTAGCTCACAGCAACCTCAAACTCCTGGGCTTAAGCAATCCTTCTGCCTCAGCCTCCCGAGTAGCTAGGACTATAGGCATGTGGCACCATGCCCGGCTAATTTTTTCTATATATTTTTAGTTGTCCAGCTAATTTCTTTCTATTTTTAGTAGAGACGGGGTCTCACTCTTACTCAAGCTGGTCTCGAACTCCTGACCTCAAGCGATCCTCCCGCCTCAGCCTCCCAGAGTGCTAGGATTACAGGTGTGAGCCACGGTGCCCGGCCTGATAGAAATCTTCTTTCAATAATTCACATTGCTAATTCTTTTCTTCATAAAATGTAACTATCTGTTTTCACAGAGATAAAATTTTGACGAACACCTGTCCTTGCAAATCCACACTGAATACCTCATAGTTCAACTTTAGCATGTTACAAAACTGACAATGCCATGTTGAATTTGCATGAATACAGTTAACAATACTTATAACTTGTTGCAAAGTGTCACTTAAAATAGTAGCTTTAGCACAGAAAGTTTGCTGATACAAGATTCAATGAAAATAAATGAGAGCATCTGCATCTGTTAATGTTTTCTTTATCTCTGCAATAAAACCTTCATATTTGCCTGTCATGGAAGGTGCGCCATCTATATACATACACTTACTAAATTTACCAAATTCAGTCCAACTTCATGACATTTATCTTGAAAGTTGTTGAAAATATTTATTCCCCGTTTCCTGTTTGCAAGAGTGCCCAAAGCAAGTAGCTCTTTGTAGCAAAGAAAATCTCGTTATGACCCGAATGAAGTAAAAAACCTGCCCCAGGTCAATAGTATCAGTTGATTCATCCAAAGTGAATAAATAATATATATTTTCCTTTTGAACTATTGCATGAAGTTGCCCTGTTAAGTCGAAGGCTAATTCACGTTGCCGTTCAGTCATAGTTCTCCTTGAAAGAGGCAGTTGTTTGTACTTTGAAACGTTATTGGGGTCTAAGCATCCTACAACTTGGACAATGCATTATTTCACAATTTCTACATCACTGAATGGCTTCCTTTTTTTCCCAAGTATATAAGCTACTTCGTAAGTTGCTTCAGTGGCATTATTTCCAGGTCTTATTGCTGTTTGAAAGAATTGTCTTTGCTTTTGCTTTTCATCTTGTAATTTCTGCAATACAACCTTTTGTGCCTCTCCCTCTAATTTAAAATATTTGTGGTCTTTATGAGTGTTATAATGCTGATGAGCACTGAATTTCTTTAATGTTGATATTGCAGTATCATAAAGCAAGGAAATCATCTTATCTTTAGCAGAAACAAGATAATATTGCAATTTCAGATCCTCACTAAAAAATCTGTTTTCTTCCTTTAGCATTCTCTTGGTCTTCTTTGACATGATGGGCTATTAAGCAGACAGAGCTTAAAAATACTGTCAAACTGTGCAACTATTCACAAATTCTACTTCAAACAGAAACACAGCGCACCACTGTCAAAAGCAGATAACAGACTGGTGGACTCGACGCCCAAAAACTCTGACCAACCAGCCTGTGTGGTAGTGGTGCCAGTCAGACGGGGGAAGTCAGAACTAAATCATGAGCGTAGCAGCTGTCAATTTAGCCCTTATGGCTTGCTAATGTTCTAAATGTGCTGGTCAATCTGGGAGGATTATTTTGTTAAAACTTATTTTATTCTTTGGTATTTTAAATATGTACATTTGAAAAATAAAATAAAAATATAAAAGATGGAAAAATGTTTTAATAAAAGGATTTGTTGTATAAAATTTGGATTCAGTCAAAAGGCTGCACTTAAGGACCTAGAAAGCCACATGTTCCCCATCCTTGTTCTAAACTGACTGCTGTTGTGTTCAGTGGCTGAGAAAGTAAAAAATGTGACTTTTATATATATAGGAGAGCATCACTGTCACAGAACTGTCCAGCTGTGGGGTGAATAACTCTGAGCCATTCACCTTCACCATGACCTGGCCAAGGATTAGAACAGACAACACTGAACCCCGCTTCCAAGCCACTGTTCGGTCATCACAGCGTGCTTAGGCCCCAATGGCTATACAAAGCCGAAGGAGGCTGAATACGGCTCATTCAGCTTGGACCGCAGAGTTCCAGACGTTCAAAGCCAACTGGGAAAAACCTGTTTATTGCGGAGGCCCCTGTTACTGTGAAGAAGCGAATGTACTTGGGATGAAGGGAATGCGGATTCCCAGGACTAAAGCGGTGGGAGAGGTTGGGGATGTGGGTCTGGGGAAGTGGGGTGTGCTCTGACGTCTTCCAGCCCCTGTTGCAGGGGTGAGGTCCTACGAAGAGGGGAGAGAGTGGACGCAGGCCTGCAAGGCTGAAGTGGAGGGAGGGTCGGGAGGCGAGCCCGGGCTCCCTTGGCCAATCAGAGAGGCCGGGCGGGGTCTGGGGCGGGGCCTGCTGCGGGGCTTATAACCGCAGGGCTCTGCGCGGGAACGCTAACCTGGTCCGGAGCGAGCGGCGGATTCAGCTCGGCCCACGACATTTCGCGAGTCTTCAAGCCTTCAGGTGAGGCCGTTGGGCCCGCGGGAGTCAGAGGCGACGGGGGCGGGAGGACGCAGGGGGGCTGCAGAGTGGAGAATGTCGCGCCTTCGGGAGCCGGAGGGGCCGGGGTTGGGGCTGACGTCTCGCTTCTGCGCCGCCTGGCGTGTCCGCGCCTTTGTCTTCCCGGGGCGCCGCCTTCTGCGCGCCACGCCGAGCCCTCCCGGGGTCGGTCCCCAAAAGGAAGGCCCGAGGGGCCGGACACCCAAAACGGCCAGTCCGCGGTAGGTGCCGGTTGGAGGCTGAGAGGACAAGGAGGAGTTTGTGGGGGCCGCCCGGAATGGGCCCTGTGGGGCTGGCCCCTCGCTCCCTCCCCTCCCCTCACGTGGCCGTTAGGCTGGGCCCCGACAACAGTAATAGTTATTTTAAAAAGTACGCAAACTGCTCGTGACGAACTGGTCTGTGCGCCTGGCCCTGATATCATTTGTTAGTTCCAGTTTCCCAGCTTTGAGATTGTACGTCTGATCTCTTGTCAAAGGAGGGTCTTAGGGTAACCTAGACTGAACCGAGGCGCGTTCGGGACCTCTGGCTGCTTGGGGGCCTCTCCATTGTACTCCGGGCACCGGACGTGCCTTACTCCACCAGGGTAGGGCTAGGAACGCGCGTGAGAGCTCTGCTTTCCTGCTTTTGGGGTCTCCTATTGTCTCTTCTGGACAAACCCGGGATGTTCACAGGGCATCATGTCCACAGCCACGCATCTGAGCCTCATCTCCTTGCCTCTCCCTTTGCAGAGAAAACATGGTGAAATAAGACACAACTCTTTTTCGTTTATCCCATTCTCCTGAAGTCCTAGGTCTGATCCCAATTGGCTGTCTCTTCTTACAGCGTTTATCAACCAGTGCCACAAGGAGCTATTATGAGACAAGCAATTAGTTATGACCAGATTAAATCCCCTTCCTCCCTTATTGTAGCACCTCAATGCACTGTCTTTGAGCATTTGAAATGGAAAGAAATTAGTACAACTTATGTCACTCTTTTTTGTGTGTGCTGCTCTGCATCTCCCAAGAAAAATGCAAAAAATAAAAAAGTAATTGACTAGAAAGTGAAGATGCTCAACTAGTGCTATCTCCTGTTAAAAAATCATTAACTGGTTAAACCCAGTCTTTATTTTTTCATCTATTCCTATATGTTCTTGTGCTTCTATCACCTCCATTTTACCTTTGCTGTGATTTTAAGAGTCGGACATATTGGCTCCGGGTTTTTAGAGCATCCTGGTTTCTAATGTATTCTGATCTAGTGACATTTACAGTACTGCCTATCAGAAACGGGGTAATGGTTTGGAATTTAAAGTATTTTAATAAAAAAACATGACTTTTCTAAGATCTGTTGCTGTTTTCCTTTTGAAAATCATCAGGTAAAATATGCATTGATATTAAATGTGAAAATTTTTTACTGTTACCCTTAGTCTGATGACAGTTCTGCCAGATAAGTTTTTGTAAAAATGTTTTTTTCCCCCCAGGCTTTTTTTCAGTCAACATGAGTGATAAGCCAGACTTGTCGGAAGTGGAGAAGTTTGACAGGTCAAAACTGAAGAAAACTAATACTGAAGAAAAAAATACTCTTCCCTCTAAGGAAAGTAAGTCATGGGGGCTTTCTAGTAGAGACAGTGCAGAAAGTTAATGGGTTCAGTAAATAAACCTATGTTCTAGCAAATTTTGGCACAAAGTAAGCAATATTTAGAATGCCATTGTATTTAATGTAACAGTTAAAACTACCAAATAGTTTTCTTATTTGGGTTATATAAGTGGTTCTCACATGAGAGGCCCAGTAGTAATGGGGGAATAAGAAACTGGTTTCTTATTGGAAAATTACTAAAAACCACATTATAGCAACTTTTAGAATATTGGACTTAGCACTAAAAAATTCTTAGTTTTTGTCTACTTTTGGTTATTTGGCATTTTTCTACATTTAGAAATTTGAGTCTATGGTCTCATCCCTAAAGAACCATGCAAATTCTGCAATTTTGATCTTCTCTACCTAATGACAAGATAAGGGGGGAAACAAGTTTAGATCTTGGGTATGCTCAATTCTTCCAGACTCAAGGGATCAGTTTTACCCTCTGGAATTACAGTCTGCTGGAGAAACTCCAAGCATATTTGCAAAAGCTGAAGGGCATTTTTTGTCATGTCAGTATTATGTGTGAATTCCAAAATTATTTAAAATTATCTGAAGGTGTATAATTTCCTAATTGTGTAGTGATAGATAAGTCTTAATAACATGCTTCGTTTAATCCTCAGTCTCGAATAATCTGTGAAAAAATCTACCTCTTAAATGGAAAAAAACCCACAGTTAATGCAGATATTAATGTTAAGGTGGTTAGCATGCACATACACATGTGTACACATCCACTGTGAAGATATGTGGGTAATGCCTTGGTATTCTAAGTTTAACACATATATGGCAGCCTTCAATGACCTAGCGAAGAGCTCTTTTGGAAGAAACTGAACTTAATCTTAGGAAAATACTTTTGTAATGATTTTTTTTTGTTCATTCCTCCCCACCACCAGCTATCCAGCAGGAGAAAGAGGGTGTTCAAACATCGTAAAATGGAGATCTCTTCCCAAGAGCAAATTTCAACACTGTCTGAGAGTCTTGGTTTTATGCTTGTTTTTTGTAAACCTATGTCTTTGTAGAGATTTTAGGCATTTTGTGATGTCTTCTCACCTATATTCCCTGGCTATGAGCTCAGGGGTAGCCAATGCTCCCTTAAGTTCATTTGTAAACTTCCCATCAGTGCATAAATTTTAGATGTCAGATGCTGTCAATAATCTCACCATTGATGACCTTTGTGTGTGTAGTCCTCGTACCTCCTATATGATAAGCCAATTTTAACCTTCTCTGTTGCTTCATAATCTTCATAAAGTTTCATGCTTTTGCAACTTCTCATAGTTTATTTTCATTTCTAATGTAGAAATAAAATAACAATTATAATCATCTTGAGACTCCTGTAGTTCATTCTTGGTCTTCTAAGGGATGGATTACACAAGGGTAACATTTTCAGCCAAACAAAATGGTTGAAGGAAAACCTCTTTAGCAGATTATCCACATGAGAAATGGTCTTCTCTGTCTAGGTCCAGTGGGTCCTGATTTGGGGTTGCTAGGTGCTTTTTCTTCAGAGTTGGAATCACAGAGTTAGAAAACCTTGGGAGAGGAGATCATGTGGATAACCCCCTTATGTCAGAATGAAGAAATGAAAACATAGGGTCTGAAGTGATCTGCTGAAGATGAATAAAGGCTAGAATTCAAGCTGGGCTCTTTTGCCTTCTGGAAAGTGTTTTTCAACTTAATGGGAGGAAACATTCAAGGCTGGGGTTGAATGGGAAGCAGGCAGGGGGGACTTGTTAACATGCATCCTACTAAGCACATCATATCTTCTATTAAGTGTAAACTCAGATGTCTCGTATTTGCTAATGACCTATAACACTGAACTTCTGGTCTAGTTCTTATACTGAACAGAATTTGCTATCTTATAAACCAAGCATTTTTGGTGTTCATGATGAACATAAGTGCTATGGACTGAATTGTGTCCCCCTCTCCAAATTCATATGTTGAAGCCCTAGCCCCCAGTGTGTTTGTACTTGGAGATAGAGTCTTTAGGAGGTAACAAGGTTAAATGAGACTGTAAGGGTTGGGCCCTAATCTGATAAGCCTTATAAGAAGAGGGGGGAATGAAGAGAGAGATATCTCCATCATGTGAGGACACAGCGAGAAGCCCATTTGCAAGCCAGGAAGAGAGTCCTTACCAGAACCTGAACCTGCTGGATCTTAATCTGAGACTTCTAGCATCCAGAACTGTAAGAAAATAAATTTCTGGCGTTTAAGCCACCCAGTATATGGTATTTTGTTACAGCAGCCTGAGGTGACTAATACTATAAGGAATACACATAAATGTACATATCCCAATCCCTGCCCTTAAATAATACTTTTATCAGTTTAAATTTATAAAAACCAATCACCTGGTGATACCAGGGAAATTTTCCTCAATAATTCTCCCAAATACGTTTTGCATGCACCTTACCCCTGTCAGAATGGCCATTTTTAAAAAGTCAAACAACAATAGATGTTGGTATGGATGCAGAGAGAAAGGAACACTTATACACTGTTGGTGGGACTGCAAATTAGTAAAACCTCTAAGGAAAACAATATGGAGATTCCTCAAAGAAATAAATGTAGACACCATTTGATCCAGCAATCCCACTACTGGATATCTACCCAAAGGAAAAGAAGTCATTTTATCATAAAAACACCTGCACTTGAATGTTTATTGCAGCACAATTCACAATTGCAAAGATGTGAAATCAATCTAAGTGTCCATCAACTCATGAGTGGATTAAGAAAGTGTGAAACACACACACACACACACACACACACACCATGGAGTATTACTCAGCCATAAAAAGGAATGAAATAATACCTTTTGCAGCAACTTGGATGGAACTGGAGACCATTATCCTAAGCAAAGTATCTCAGGAATGGAAAAACAAACACCACATGTACTCTCTAATAATTGGGAACTAAGCCATCAGTACAAAAAGATGTAAAGCTCATTGGAATCTAAGAAGGGGGAGAGAGTGGGAGGGGGTGAGGGGTAAAAACTTACCTACTGAGTACAATGAACACTATTGCAGTGTTGGGCACACCATAAGCCCTGACTTAAGCATTATACAAGGCATCCATACAACAAAAACATTTGTACCCCCTTAATGTTTTGAAATTTTAAAAAATGCTCAGAACACTGACATTTAAAAAAAATCACCTATAATCCCACCAATTAGAAGTGTTAGCCATCCAGTATAACCATACAGACTGTGGTCTATTAATATATGTATCTTTCTACAAAAGGGGATTATACCATCCATATCTATTTGCAATCTCAATTATTATCCTACCTCCCCCTTCCTAAGGGCTCACATCCTTAAATAATCTCTGGGGTTATAGAAGTGGAAGCTGTTTTCTCTGCTATAGCTTAAAGTTCCACAAGCAAAATAGTAGGTGGGCCAACTTTGATTAAGTGTCAATGAGGTAACACAATCACAGAGCTTAGTGTAGCCTTGGAAGCAGCCATGTTGGTGAGCAATACCTTACCTCCTGCCTGAAACAGTTGTCCAATAGAATCACTCAGCCACTTGAAATTGTGCCCAAACTTGCCTCCCTGTAGTTTCCAATAGTCCCAGGACTGTGTGCTGGAGACCTGCACAGGGTAGTTAACCCATCCTCCAGTATTTGAAGTCAGATGTTGTGTGCCATTCCCCATGCCCCCAAGTCTTTTCCAGCTGACACTTCTCAGATCCTTTGGACCCAAGCTACATGGATGGGGAACCATCCTGGTTGCAGATGTGCTCAAATTTGCTCATTATCAGATCTCTGGATCCTGATTGTGTCATCCAACACATTTTTTCTCCTTTCAGTGTTGCCACTTGAAAATTTATATATCCGTTATAGATTCAGCAACCTCTGCATTTGCACACTAATACAGCTCAAAGGAAAGCATAAATGTTGTCAGGTAAGCTGGTGTTGGACAATAACTCCCAGTGTTCAGTTACATCTGGTAGCCATCCTTTTCATTAAAGTATTGATCCCACTCCGGGTCACGTAAGTGTTAAACTGAGTGGGAGCAGATAAGAGGTACATGGCAGGAGATGAAACACATATAGTTGCTTAGTGAATACTCATGCAGAAATGGAATGGGAAAAACAATAATCACCTTGAGTAGTTTGGCCCACATTTCTTAAGTATATAATGTGGGGCTACTCTTCTAGTCTCTAGGTTTACTTGCCTTTCCAATCTGGGGGAGTTTCTTTTTCCAAATAAGCAGGGATTGAGATTTAGGGCTCTGAATCCATTTATTATTTGCAAAAGGAACAGTACTAAGGCCTTGTGGTAGTAGTTGCATTTATGGGGAAAGGAAAAAGCTAGAGTTAAATGATTGTCTTTTCATATGCAACCACATCCTTTGAAAATCATTGGTCAGTGTTTTTACACCTTTATCCTGTTAGTGTACACAGGTAGATATGACCTTAATTATCAAGAACAGAAAAAGGAAAAATGTCAGAAAGAAATAACATGCTGAAAGTTAAAAGAAAAAAATTAGCCAAATAGAAATTCATGGCCTACTTCATCTTTGCAAAGGGTAAAAAATCTCATTTAGTATGACTCGAAATTCTCATGAAATTGCACAGGCAAGAGAGTATTATAAACACTTCTAGAATTTAACCAATGCATACTCACACCTAATAAGAATATCTTACTCTGGGTCTCTTCAATGCATAGAAATATGTTTGATTCTTGCCTCGACAACTTTCTACCTGTATAATCTTGGGCAAGTGACAATCTTTTGTGGTTCAGTTTCTTCATCCATAAAAATGAAGATAATAATGCTATTTACTTCACAGGGATCTTGTGAAAGGTGATCGAGGTATTCCCTGAAAAGTGCTTAGCAAAATGCCTGGCACAGTTGCTGTTCAGGCAATGGTGATGCTTCCTAGTACTATAGCAATGCCCGGTTTAAATGACACCAACCAATGTAAGAGCGTCAGCTGTAAGGGTGGTAATGAAAGGGAATGCAATAAACTAGCAAGGTCAGAGGTAGGGTAAGCTCATTAAATCTTCTGGTTAATACATGCCACATGGACTACCAATGTTGAAGGAATTGTTATTTTCAGTGATAATAATTATAATTAAGTCCTCAACTTTACTATTTAATTGAATAGACTGTTTTCCCCAGTCATATCAAATGGTGAGGAAACATCTTTAAAGAGCCAAGAAAGGATACTGACATAACTGTGTGGTCACTAATTAAAGGCAAAGGCATTGATTGATGGAATCACCAATATGTTTGAGGTATAGCTGGATATTCTACACGTGGGAACAACATTCATATCTCTGTAGCAATGTCTGGGTGCAGAGAGCTTGTATTCGTCAGGGATTTCCAGAGAAATAAAACCAATAGGATTTCTTTCTTTTCTTTCTTTCTTTCTTTCTTTCTTTCTTTCTTTCTTTCTTTCTTTCTTTCTTTCTTTCTTTCTTTCTTTCTTTCTTTCTTTCTTTCT
>NW_012134303.1:1471937-1492030 GCF_000956105.1 Propithecus coquereli | reverse complement strand
TTCTTTCTTTCTTTCCTTCCTTCCTTCCTTTCTTTTTCTTTCTTTCTCTATGGAGAGATTTATTTTAAGAGATTGGCTCACATGATTATGGAGGCTGGTAAGTCCAAAATCTGCAGGGTGGGCTGGCAGGCTAGAGTTCCAGGGACAAACCGATGTCACAGTTTAAGTCCAAAGACCATCAGGCTGAAGACCCAAGAGAGAGCTGATGTTGCAGCTCAAGTTCAAAGGCTGTCTGCTGCAGAGTTCACTCTTGCTTGAGGGGAGTTGGTCTTTTTGTTCTATTCAAGTCTTTGATTGGATGAGACTCACGCACATTATGGAGGGCAATCTGTTTTATTCAGGTCCATTGATTTAAATGTTAATCTCATCCAAAAACACCTTCCCAGAAACATCAAGAATAAAATATGACCACATACCTAGGCACCACAACCCAACAAAGTTGACACACAAAATTAACCATCAAAGAGCTGAATGTGGATCATCAAGTAATGACTGTTTACTCCTAATGTGAAATCTTTTCCCACTCCCTGCTTCCCACCCTTTGTTCCACCGATTTGCAACACAGTATACAGATGGATGTTCCTTAACTTACAACGAGGCTACATCTGGGATAAATTCATTATAAATTGAAAATATCCTAAGTCTAAAGTGCGCTTTACAATAAGGAATGTGTTTTTTCGCAAGTCATTTTGAATTAGGGATATTTTCAACTTACAATAGGTTTGTCTGGATGAAACCTCACCATAAGTCCAGGAGTGTACTGAATGTGTATCACTTTCAAACCAACATGAAGTCAAAAATTGTAAGAGGAGGGGCCCAAGATGGCTGACTAGAGACATTGGTTGCCAGATAATCCCAGAGGGAAGGAAAGGTTTCAGATAAAGGAGTGGGGGAAATGGACATAGCTCAGGTGTAGTTCCGGGGGGAAGGTACCAGTCCCTGCTGGAGACTTCACAGAAAGAAACTGAAAAGCAGAACAGGAAGAAAAAAAGATATTGGCAAAGATCAACCCCAGAGAAGCTTGGAGCCCAGTGAAGGGGTAGGTGGGGGTTTCGTTTCCCCTTCCCATACACCTCTGGTCAGTGGGCTGCCGAGCTGTTTGGGAACTTTTCCACCCTCACGAGCCCAAGCGCTGCTGCAGCCACTGAACTGGGACCTTCTTGAAAATAAACCACCGGGCTTCCAGTCCCTTCAGGGTCCCCAACCCTGTAGCCACTCCTAGAGCTGAGAAGGGAGACGCCATACTGCTTCTCTGTCCATAGTGTTCCTTTAACTGCCACAGGGAGCTCCAGCTCTTCAGTTTTCACATCACTTGTTCCCACACAGGCAGTTCCCAACTCCTGCCCAGACTGTAGCGGCCTGGGAGAATTTGTGTGATCCTAGAGCTTAGACTTTCCATGAGGCTTCCTTCTAGGGAGAGGGACCGGAAGAACTGGAGCGCTGGCTCTCTTCCATTCAGACTCTTTTCTTCCCCCACCCTTCCCCTGCCCACTGCAGCCAAGAGGCCGATTGAGACTAGACTTTCAAAAGTGGCTGCCTCCTCTCTGCTGATGTGTCCTCCAGTCTGAGGTTTCCCCTTGAAGACCTGCAGTGGACCTAGGGGTGCTTGATCTGGAAGTTCCCTGCCCACTGGCACTCCCCAGAGATGCCCACTAGTGTGACAGACATGCAGGCCGGATCCCATATCCTCAGGACTCCATCAGGTTGCTTGGGGGCACACAGGGGAGATTTGAGAACTAGACTTTGGAGCTGAGGGTGGCATGTGGGCAGAATTGATGGGAGAGTGCAGCGTGGGTCTGAGTCACAGTGAACTGGTGGAGCACTCATCCTCTCCACAGGAAAGCCATGATTTCGGACTGGGGTGGGTTCTTGGGCAAGGAAGTTCCCAACCCGTGGCACCATTGCTGCCAAGCTCAGTGAGTTTGGGTGCCCATTTGCAACCAGACACTGGAGGGAGACTCTTAGGGGAGGGAAAGAGTGAGAGGGATGAAACTCACTCCTGATAGCTAGTCAGTGAATTGTAGATGCCCCTTTCTCCACGAGCAGACTTTCCGGGTTGCTAAGGCTGCTTCAGGCCTCCTTCCCAGCAGTTTTTCCCAGCAGCCTGGGAACCAACCTTTGATCCCTGCTGAGAAAGTTCTAGGACCTACCTCTGCAGAGCCTGAAGGCAGGCTTGCCCGACCTAGCCCGGCCCAGCTTCACTCCTATACCCACCTCTGCTGTGGTGGAGAACAAGCAATCCCCTGGGAGCTACAGGGACCACTCCCACTGCCCGGAGCATTCAAGTGTTTCTCCTGATGGACTAGAGCCCATTACAGGCACCAAAGAACATCACTGCAGTTGGCTCTTTCCTGCAAGTGCCAACTACTGACAGGGAGAACAACTGTAGAGCCCATTACAGCATTTACCAACTGAATCAAACAGGGCATGGCTGATTCTTACAAACACCACCCACCATCTCAGAGATTAAGCTGGGGGTCCCAATGCAATTCACACTGCTGGAGGGAGGGGAAGACAGCAGAAAAGAAGCAGCCTGAGGGGGCACTGCTTTCTAAGAGAGGAATAAAAGTTGCAGGTGGCTCCAGCTGTGAGGGGTCTCCCTCCTTTACTGCAGACCTCTGGGCTGATCGCAGAGCTGCTCAGAGTCTATGCAGAGACACTGCACTGGAGAGCAGGCACAGCAGAGATCTGGTGACTGCCAATTCTAATTTTCTGCAGCCAAGGCCATCCTGATCACTCTGGTGCATGGTTCCGGTCTGCTCGGGACTCAGCTTTCCAGCAGTAGACTTTGCATCACCCTCATGGGGCCAGGGAGGGAGCAGACAGCATGGATGCTCCCCCATGCTGTGCCCTGAGACTGGGGGCCAAGCACGCCTCCCTCTTCGTGGGATCTGAGCAGAGGAGGAGCTTCAGATGTCACAGGCACCACCTGGGAAGCCTTGGGTGACTGCCTCAGAGGGTCCTGGGTGGAGAAGGGGGCTTGGCTGACCAGCAGCTCTGGGCCACCTACGCAGTCCCTGGGCCTCTTAGACAAACTCCTGCCTGCACTACTGGGCATCAGCAGTCTCCACACTGGTGGAACAGACCTCCGTCTGTGCAGCTGTGCCCCCATAAACCCCAGATCCAGCTCTGAAACTCTCGCTGCGTCCGAGCCCAAGGCTCTGCCCCTGTAGCACCAGGGCCCCTACTGGGCCTGCAACACCACCCCTGAGATTCCAAAAATGTGCCTGAGCGCCAAGACCCTACCCTTGAGTCTCCACCACTGCTGCTGGGCCAGCAGAACTCCCCCAAGGTCCAACACTTCAGCCGGGACCCCCCAGCCCTGAGCAGCCATTACTCCTGGACCTGGTTCGTGCAAATGCCCACAGTCAACTCATACATGACCACTGCCTAAATAGACTCACCCAGCTGCCACTGCCACCTCCCTTGTGACCTGGGCCAGAGCAATCCTTCACAACAGCCACTGTGGAGAGGGTCACATCCAGCCCCCAACTCAAACTTCCAACAATGAACTGGGAAAAACCCTTCACCCCACACAAAGATCATTCAGCACTGGGTCCAACTGTGGCAATCACAGGAGAATAGGTCAAAACAGAACAGTACTTATTCATCTTTTGGATGAGTGGAGGGTCCAATGTGAACAAATCAAGCCCTGTGTACAGTGGTTCAGCCAGCAAAGTGCAGCCATTGGCCCAAGTTGGGGAGAGTGACCAGGGCTGAATCAGTAACAGTCTCCCTGTAATATTCAGCTTGGAGGTTGAGAGAAATGGGAGTATGAATCTTTGCCTGTTAATTTTTTGTTTCCTTACTTGTTTATATTCATGACGATTTAAAAATATGAATCCAGACCTGGAAATGAGAAAGTTCACTTGTCCCTTGCATCACGTAAGAAGAGCATGGGGTCAGCCATTAACAGAACTAAGATGACAACATTTTCTTTAAACAATTTGAATTTTAATATTCATTTTAATGTTAATATATTCTAATTTCCATTGTGTTCTTTCTTGGTCCAGTGAGTTTTTCTTTGTTTCATTTTTGGGTAACTGTACTGCTGAATTTGGAAGCAGTTGGTGATTTTCTAATCGGTTTTCTTTTGATTTCTTCCTGTAACTGCAGAGAAAGAACATTCTATGAGATTTCAATCCCTAGAAATTTATTGTTGTTTTATTTAACAATTAATATTTGGTCACTTTTGTTAAGCATTGCATTTGGACTTTTAAAAATGTTATAAATAACCTTTTGTTTAGTATGTCACTTTAAAGGATGTTATTCTTGGCTAAACAATGAAACAAAATTTAGATAAACTACAGGAATCAAAACTTTTCTTGAGCCCATCAGAAGAGGGATAAACTCTTCTAGAAGAGACCCACACATAGATCATTCTCTCTTTGACAGAGCACCACATGCTCAAGGGAAAAATGGGGACAGGTAGGATACTAGAGAGGGTTTCCCTGTATAGTAAGGTCAGGAAGGGGGCAGTTTCATCTCCAGAGGTCCTCTTGGGATTGATAGAGACAGGATGTAGTACAAATAAATCCCTTTGCCAGAATTAGTACTTATTATTATTCAGGAAAATTATAACAATCTTATAAAAAGATTTGGAAAAAAGTGCTTGCTGCACAAAGAGACCAAGAAAACTACCATGAAATCAACTGCATGTACACCTGCTGGGTGGTGCCTCAAAATTATGGAACAAAATTTTGGATGCCAAAGGAGTCATGTGCCTTTTCATGTGGACCATTAGAAAAAAAAACATTTTTACTAAGCCACTGAATTTATCACGCTAGTTGTTGCTGCTTCAAAATGCCAATGTTTTGATTTAATAAGAAATATTTTCCTGACGTTTTTCATTTTATACTGATCTCATACATATATTCTTATGAGAAACAATTTTAAGAAATAAAATCCATTAGGATATTTTCATTGTGCTATGAGTGTTTAGCATTTGTAAATTCAGAAATCAAATAGGAGCATTAATAAAATCACCGAAAAAGCACCCAAATGGGGCTGTGGATTGAAGAGCATAATAGTGAGCATAATGAGACTGACACAGATGAATTAGCAGTATGAGGATGGAATAATGGGGTCGAGGACCAGCAGTGAATGTGAATACATGTGATCATTCACTTCAGTGGTTGACTGAGGAATAGGGACACCTAGTGAGTGATAATGATCTAATGGTGTGGTTTACTGAAAAGACAAACTAAGGGAAAGAAATAATGCTTAAATAACAAATTATAAATTGCTTATATTGACTACATGTTGAAATGATATTTTAGATGTATTGGATTAAATAAAATACTTTATTAAAATAAACAGCAACTAATTATAAGCGCCTATCTGAGGAAAATAGTATTTATAGGACAAACATACTGCAATCAAACTTTTTTCAACATTACCCGTATTATGGAGTTCATTTAAAATATAAACAAGGACCCAAGCACAGTATAAAAATAATTAAATCAAAAAGTTCGAGAAACAGTATGTACTCCTAGGCTCTCTAGAAAGTTACTACTTTTACTTTTCAGATTTATCTGATTATGTTCCTTTCGAGGCTATAATCTTTTGTTTTGGAACATGCAAACATTGATAACTTGCATCTGTGTATAATGAAGATGATGGGAGGGTCCAATTAGAGCTGCTCAAGCCCAACTCTGCTCTCAGTCAGCCAATGAGCCACAGACATTGGTCCAATGTGTGATGAGGTGTCCCACGTGAACCAATAAGAGTTTTCCTGGGATATTCAGACTTGAAGTTGAGAGAGAAATCTGTGATTCAATGGGTGTGATTCTTTTCCTGCCAGTTGTTTTTTTGTGGGTTATGCTGTACGTTTTTTATCATGGTGATAAGAATATGAATCCAGAGCTATGAAGTGGACATAGCCACTTCTTCTCCCATCACATAGGAAAACAATGGAAATAAATTAATAAAATTAAAGTGATTCTCCCCATTTTCATCCCCATTTTCTTCCTCAAGCTCTTTGAATATTCAGTTATTTTATTTTCTCCCCTCCGAGTATATGTACCTGTCAAAATAAAACCTACCACATTAAATTTGCAGGATGAAAACCAGCCCCCCCAGTACAGTGGCCAATACAATGGGATTGATCCAGATTCATGGCCCATCACTGCCCTCCCCTCCTTTGATCATGGCCTATTACTCCTACATAAGAGGAGAATGAGAGTAAGTTGGGAAGGAGGAAGCTTGAAAAAACATGGCCATTTACTGTTTCTTCTTATTTTGAGGAACTTTAAAAGAAAATCTAGGATCACAGTTGGATTTGGTGGGCCCTTAAGAAGGACTTTTGGTGCCCAGACTCTTCTAGATGGGTCATCAATCCAGTCCTTTTCATCCTGCCCTGTGTCCATCTGAGGGTTGTGACAGGTCGGTCCTATCCCTCAAGGCCTCTGCTGTTGCCGTGGAATCCTGCAACCTGTCCAAAATGTTACTACGCCTGTTTTCAAGATATTCCTATACAAAGGTAAGTGTGAACAATGTCATCCCTTGATGTTGGAGTAAGGCAGGGACCATATGGCTTTGGGTGGACCTGATGGTGGTTCAGGTATTTAGTCATTCACCCCTGGGAAATTTGTTTTGACGAGCAATAATATGCATAATTATTATGCTTGTTATGATACTTTGATACTTGGACTGGCATCGTGAATTCTATTCCTTTCAAGGAGTCAGGTCTTTCACAGATGGAATCTTTTCAGAGAGGTAAGGAGCCTTATCCAAGATCATGTAGCTACGGGGTTAGATCTGACACCAGGACCCAGATTGATCTCCTTCCTGAATCTTACTCCAGTGTCAGACAATAGGATTTGAGTTTTTGAGCCTATCAGAGGTTAATAGAGACCATGCTACCTTGTATTAACCTACTTGACAAAAATACCTTAAAATACAAGGAAATGCATAATTGATTTGCTTCACCTTACTCAATCTCCACTTGAGAATCAATTAAAATGGAACTGCATAAGCAAGTGTTTCCCTTAACCAAACTCCAACAGTGTATCTTCACACTGGCCCCCATTATGACACTTTTTGTATATACTTTGTTAAGCACAATGGAGAAGGATGGATTATGATTGAATTGTGAGATGTTAAGGAGACTCCTGGAAGGAGAGGTCAATGAGGAATATGGGAAATTTAGTGGCCCAAAATAAAGAGAATCAGGTATTGGGACCAGGTTCTTGCTTAGTTTCTTTCACCGGCTACTTACTCCATACATTATCCATTCTCTCTGTGTGTGTATTGGTTTGTTTGTGTCCAGAGATCCACAAGTGGGAGAGGATATCTACAATAGAAACTTCATGGCACATCCGGTTGTAAGCTCTGGCAAAGAGTACAAGGATCTGCTGTGGGGGAGGGGTCACCCTGCTAGGGTGAAGTGTAAAACCATTCCAGAGTCTACCACACTGGTCCAAAGAACAAAGTATCAATATGTATGGACATACTCTGATTGTGGCACCCAGCAGCATCTCAAGAAGTGTGTCTTGCGTGGCACTATGTGTCAGGTTCATGAAGGTTGCTAATTCCTAGGTACTAATCCTGTTGAGAGGTTATGTCTGTTTCACCCTCTTTTTGACTTTGGGAAGGCCTGTGATGACTTCAACCAGTAGAGTATGGTGAAAGTGATGTTATACCAACTTCAGACCTAATGTTTAAGAGGACTGGAAGCTTCTGCCTTGCTGTTTTTGATCCCTGATATTCCATGTAAGAAGTCTGCTGATGTTGTTGGAAATGCCACATAGAGAGGCTCTGAGAGCCAATGAAGAGAGACAGGGGCCCAACTGAGCCAGGCCTCCAACCAGCTTCTTCAAAGCACCAGGCATGTGAGTGCAAGTTGTCTGAAACATTGCAGAGTAACTTTATATGAATATAATGCAGAGACATCATATGAATACCACCAAGTGTCCCTCATCTGGTCTAAATTTTTATGGGTCATTTATACTTCTTATTTGTACAATATTTGGAATAGAAAATATGAAAATCCTCCAATGCAATACATGTAAAATTACATAGCAAATTTTTCCAAAATATTTTAAGTAATCATCTGTACTTGAAAAGTGGCAGAAACTAATAGAAAACTGAGACTACAGGGTAGTTCTCTACATGGCTTTGGACTAACCCAATTCTTCCCTCTTTCTCACTTTTAGTTCTCAAGAATAACCTTAGAATGTGCTGGGAATGCAACATCCTGAGACTAGAAGGGACTGGCTGGAAAAGCTCAGGCTCTGTTCCAGGCTCCCTTAGAGAAAGAATGCCCTTTGGCACTTGGCCAGCATATCATGTTGTCCCTGGGGTATAAAACCCCGGGCTGGCTGCTTTCCAGATCTCGCAGATACTGTGCAAGAGGGCTGTGTGAAAATGAGACTCCATAGGGCCGATTTCCTGAGCCTAGGGGTCCCAACTTGTGATGAATTCTAAGCTTCTGCTGTCTCTTGTTCCTATCTGTAATTAATAAATTCACTTCATGTAACTTGTTACATGTGTGAGTTTTTTTGTCTCATCTGACTCAGGCAAGTTGGTAACCAGTGCACAGTGAACCTACTTTTCAGAGATGCTTTGTGTAAATACGGACTTGTAAATGACCACATCTTCAGTGAGAATGTGGCTTTTTCCTATTGGGAAAGGGAGAAGCTGAGGAAAATTCTATCCCTTGTTCTTTACTCTGGGTGGGGAAAAAAAGTCTTCTTGAATATTTGTAATCACAAAACTTACTTCATGTGGCTTTTGGGCTCAAATTAAAACTGTCAGGGCAGTACATTTAATTTCTAAAAACAAACCCACAGAGGTAGCAAATGCAAATCTGATCCTTTCTGGAGAGGCTTAATCTTTTTTTTTACATTAGAAAACTAATTTATTTATTTTTCTTTTTCTTTTAGTTTTTTTATTTTAGCATATTATGGAGGTACAAATGTTTAGGTTACATATATCACCCTTGCCCCACCTGAGTCAGAGCTTCAAGCGTGTCCGTTCATCCCTCAGACGGTGCGCACTGCACCCATTAGGTGTGTATATACCCATCCCCTTCTCTCCTCTCCCATCTGCCCGACACCCGATGAATGATATTACTATATATGCACTTAACTGTTGATCAGTTAATACTAATTTGATGGTGAGTGCACGTGGTGCTTGTTTTTCCATGCTTGGGATACTTCACTTAGTAGAATGGGTTCCAGCTCTATCCAGGATAATAGAAGAGGTGCTAGATCACCATTGTTTTTTGTGGCTGAGTAGAATTCCATGGCATACACCTTTGTGTAAACGTAACCTTTAGTTACCTGTGTGTGTGTATGTGTGTGTGTGTGTGTGTGTGTGTGTGTGTATGTGTGGGCGTGCATGTTTGTGCATGTGTGTGTGTAGTAAGAGCATCTAAAATCTACTCTTTAAGAAAATTTTAAATATACAACACAACATTATTATAGAAAGTAAAGAATTAACGTCTTTTGCTGCAATTTGGATGGAACTGGAGACCATTATCCTAAGTGAAGTATCTCAAGAATGGAAAAACAAATAGGACTGTTTTTGCTGAACTCCTAGACTTTGATAGCATTTATCTCCTTTGTCATTGAGTTCAAGGAATCTTTTATTTCCATCTCAATTTCATCATTTGTACAATAATTGTTTAGCAGCAGGTTGTTTGATTTCCATGACTTGTGTAAATTTGAATGTTTCGCTTGGAATTTATTTCTAGTTTTATTTCACAGTGGTCTGAGAAGACATATGGTATGATTTTGATTTTTTTGAATTTGTTGAGACAGGTTTTGTGGCCTAAGATATGATCAATCTTGGAGAATGTCCCATGAACTCATAAGAAGAATGTATATTCAGTAGTTTTTGAATAGAATGTCCTGTAAATGTCTGTTAGGTCCATTTTTTCTAGAGTCCCATTTAAGTCCATTATTTCTTTATTACTTTTCTGCTTCAATGATATGTCCATATTTGCCAGTGGGGTATTGAAGTTTCTGGCAATTATGATGTTACTATTTATCTCTTTACTTAGATCTAGTAGAATTTGCTTTATGAATCTGGGAGCTCCTATGTTACATGCACATATATTTAGGATTGTTATGTCTTCTTGTTGAATTGATCCCTTTACCCTTATATAGTGATCACCTTTGTCTTTCTTTACCATTGTTGATTTAAAATCAGTTTTATCTGATATGAGAATGGCTACACTTGCTCTCTTTTGGTTCCCATTTGCATAGGATATTTTTTCCATCCCTTCACCTTACGTCTGTGTGGGTTATATGTGTTTCTTGGAGACAGCAGATATTTGGGTTTTGTTTTTTCATCCATTAAGCCAGCCTATGTCTTTTGAATAGGGCATTGAGACCTTTAATGTTGAGTGATATAATCGATATGTAGAATGTTGTTCTTTTCATCGTGTTGGCTATACCTTATTGCTTTGTGTTCTCTTTTGGGCTATTGTTTTATATTAACCGAAAGCTTTAGCTTTTGGGTGATTTTACACTGGTGTGTATCTATTGTCCTGATCCTTGTATAATGCAGTTCTGAGTGCTTCCTGCAGGGCAGGTCTGATCATGACAAATTCCCTCAGTGTTTGCTTGTCTGGAAAAGTCCTTCTTTCTTGTTCATACACGAAACTTAGTTTTGCAGGTTACAAAATTCTAGGATGGCAGTTTTTCTGTTTGAAGAGACTGAAGATGGGGTTCCAACTCCTTCTGGCTTGTAAGGTTTCTGCTGAGAAGTCTGAAGTTAGCCCGATAGCTTTTCCCTTGTAAGTTACTTAGTGTTTTTGTCTCATGGCTTGTAGGAGTTCCTCCTTCATGTTGACTTTGGTCAGTCTGATGACTATATGTCTCGGTGATTCCCTCTTTGCAACACATCTCCTACATATTCATTAAGATTCTTGTGTCTTGATGTGTAAATCTCTAGAAATACCAGGGGAAATTTTCCTTAATTATTCCCTGAAATAGGTTTTCCAGATCTTGTGCTGTTTCTTCTTCACTGTCAGGGTTGCCTATAATTCTTATATTTGGCTGTGTTACATAATCCCATATTTCTCATAGCCTTTGTTCTTTCCTCTTGATTCTTTGCTCTTTATTTTTGACTCACAGGTTTAATTTAAAGAGTTGTCTTCAAGCTCTGAAATTTTTTCTTCTGCCTGGACTAATATATTCTTAAAGCTTTCCATTGTGTTTTGTATTTCCTTAAATGAATTTTTCATTTCCAGAGGTTCTATTTGGTTTTTAAAAATATGTCTATCTCTTTAGTAAATTTTTCATTCATTTCCTGAATTGTTTTTCTGGTTTCTTTGAGTTGATTTTCCATTTTCTCTTGGATTTCATTGAGCTTCCTTATAACACATATTTGGAATTCTTTATCTATCATTTCAATATTTTGGTTAGGATCCACTGATAGAGATCTGCTGTACTTGTTGGGGGTGTCCTTTCACTCTGATTTTTCATACTGCCAGAGTTCTTGGACTGATTCCTTCTCAACTGGAGCAGCTGAGAAGGAATCACTTCTTGTTTTTGGATTTTCTTTTGTTTAGATGGAGCTTTCCCCTCCCCTCACTCTTTTTTTTTTTAATTTCAGCATATTATGGGGGTAAAGATGTTTAGGTTACGTATGTTGCCCTTGCCCCCCTTCCCCCCCTAAGTCCGAGCTTCAAGCATGTCCATCCCCCAGACAGTACACATCACACTCTTTGTGTACGCATATACCCGTCCCCTCCTACCCCTCCGCCTCGCCCCTGCCCGTCATCCAATAAATGTTATTCTTATATGTGCACTTATGTGTTGATCAGTTAATACCAATTTGATGGTGAGTACATGTGGTGTCTGTTTTTCCATTCATGGGCTACTTCACTTAGTAGAATGTGTTCCAGCTCTTTCCAGGAGAATACAAGAGGTCCTATATCACCATTGTTTCTTGTAGCTGAATAGTACTCCATGGTAGACATATACCACATTTTATTAATCCACTCATGTATTGATGGACACTTGGGTTGTTTCCACATCTTTGCAATTGTAAATTGTGCTGCTATAAACATTCGGGTGCAGGTGTCTTTTTCATAGAGTGACTTTTGTTCTTTTGGGTAGATGCTCAGTAATGGGATTGCTGGATCAAATGGTAGCTCTACTTGTATCTCTTTAAGGTATCTCCATATTGCTTTCCACAGAGGTTGCACTAGTTTGCAGTGTATGAGTGTTCCTATCTCTCTGCATCCACACCAACATTTATTGTTTGGGGACTTTTTGATAAAGGCCAGTCTTACTGGAGATAAGTGATATCTCATTGTGGTTTTGATTTGTATTTCCCTGATGATTAGAGATGTTGAGCATTTTTTCATATGTTTTTTGGCCATTATTCTGTCTTCTTTTGAAAAGTTTCTGTTCATGTCCTTTGTCCACTTTTTGATAGGGTCGTTTGATTTTTTCTTGTTGATTTTCCTGAGTTCTAAGTAGATTCTAGTTATCAGCCCTTTATCGGATTTGTAGCATGCAAAAATTTTCTCCCATTCTGTAGGTTGTCTGTTTGCTCTTGTGACCGTTTCTTTGGCTGTGCAGAAGCTTTTTAATTTGATTAGGTCCCATTTATTTATTTTGGTTGTTGCTGTGATTGCCTTTGGGGTCTTCTTCATAAATTCTTTGCCTAGGCCAATGTCTAGAAGAGTATTTCCAACATTTTCCTCTAGAATTCTAATAGTTTCACTCCTTAGGTTTAAATCTGTTACCCAGAGTGAGTTGATTTTTGTGAGCGATGAAAGGTGTGGATCCTGATTCAGTCTTCTACATGTGACTATCCAGTTTTCCCAGCATCATTTATTGAATAAGGATTCTTTTCCCCAGTGTATGTTTTTGTATGCTTTGTGAAAGATTAGATGGCTATATGAGGATGGTTTTATATCTGGGTTCTTAGTTCTGTTACACTGGTCAATGGCTCTATTTTTGTGCCAGTACCAACCTGTTTTGATTACTACAGCCTTATAATAAAGTTTGAAGTCTGGTGAATTGATACCTCCCATTTTGTTTTTATTGCCTAGAATTGTTTTTGCTATGCGGGGTCTTCTCTAGTTCCATACGAAGCGTAAAATTAACTTTTCTACATCTGGAAAAATGATGTTGGTATTTTAATAGGGATTGCATTGAATCTGTAGATTGCTTTGGGTAGTGTAGACATTTTAACAATCCCTCCCCTCACTCTTAAGGGTGTGTCTGTAGTATATGTTGGGTAAGGACCTTTGGCTTTGCGTATGGGTGCTTTGATGTGAGTCTAGGTTCTGGATGGACACCTTGGTTATAATTATCCTTAGTGTGGTGTATTTCTCAGATGCTAGTTATTTGTAGGCTATACTGGTGGTGTCCTATGTGTGTGGGCAGATTCCTTGTCTCTTGTTGATGAGAATAGATGGAGGTCTTTGACATCTTTCCTCTTTACCCAGCCCTGTGGTCTTCTTAACAGTTTAATGCCTAGTTTAATCTCTGCGACAGTAGGTATTGCTTGTGGGTAAGAATCAGCTATGCCATATATGATTGAGTCTGTAAATGCTGTAAAGGGCTGAACAAGTTGTTCTCCCTGCCAGTAAGTAGCGCTTGCTGGAAAGAGCCAGCTGCAGTGTTATATTTTGGGACCTGTGACCAGCTCTAACTTCTCAGGAGAAGATTTCCCCAGTTAGGGGGCAGGGCCCTGGAGCTCCCAGTGGACTCCTCATTCTCTACCACAGCAGAGATGGGTGGAGGAGTGAGCCTGGGTGGGATTGGGTCAGATGATCCTGCATTCAGGCTCCAGAAAGTCAGGCACAAGAGCTGCCTCAGCAGGGGTCTAGGGTCCACTCCCAGGTGGCTGAGGAAAGCCACCAATAAGGGGCTGAAGTGGCCCCACAAATCCAGAAAGTCTGCTTGTGGGGGAGGGGCTGTTTGGGATTCACAGTCTGGTTGTCAGACATGGGTTTTGCTCTTCTCCCTCTTTCTCTGTTCTGTGATCTCCTTCTGGCATCTGGCCACAGGCAGGATCTCAAACTATCTGAGCTCACCAGCAATGGTGCTGTAGGCTGGCAGCTTCCTTATCCAGGATTCCATTCCAGACCAAAAGTCTGGCTTTGTTGTGGGGGGAGGGGTGTCCTGTGAGTGCGCTGCAGCTTAGAGCCACACTGCACTCTCCTTTCAGTTCTGCTCACATGGGCTCCCTTGCCTCCTGAGATTAGTTCACAGATCTCCCCTCTGTGTGCCCGAGCAAAGCAATTGAGTCCTGGGGGTATAGGAATTGGCCTGCGAGCCTGTCTCCTGGCCTGCCAAATTCAATCCCTGACTGTGCCAGGGAGAAGCATGCTGGTCCCAGGTTTCCCACAGAGTGCTCAAGCAGGTTTAATGTACTTCCACTTTGTGGTATGCCCTGTTCTGCTGGAGCAGCCAGGCAAGCAGCACTGGGGAGGGCTATCAGGCAGTGAGCTCACAACCTGAGCACCCCTTCGACCACTGCAGGTCTTTAAGAGGAAAGGTGTGAGCCCCACTCTTGGTGGAAGCCTTGGTGTGGTGGGCACACCAACAGAGGGGAAGCAGCCACTCCTGAAAGTCTCAGCTTAATTGTCCCTTGGAGCATCCATGCCACTTTGCAGCAGTGGGTGAGGAAAGGGAGGGGAAAAAAAGGTCTGAATGGAGAAGATCTGGCACTCTGGTCATCTTTGTCCCTCTCTCTAGAAGGCAGCCCATCTGGAATGTTCAAATTCTGGGATCACACAGATCCCCTGGGACCCACCAGCCCCTGTGGCCACCACAGTCTGGGCCAGAGTTGGGAAATGTTTGTGTGGGAACATGCAATATGAAAACAGAAGGAAGCACCTTGGGGAGGACAAAGGCACATAATGGCTGGAGAAGCAGTATGACACCTGCTGTCTCTGCTAAGGTTTGTGGTGTTGGGAAGCGACCCAAGAGGGCTGGCAGCCTGGTGCTTTGTTTTCAAGAAGCTCCCAGTTCACTGGTGGCAACAGCTGTTGGGCCCATGAGAATAGAAAAGCTCTTTAGCAGCTCAAGAGCCTACTGACTTCCAGAGGTATGAGGGATAGAGAAACAAACCCCTCACCTACCCTTTCCATGGGACTCCAAATTTCTCAGGGATTGATTTCTGCTGATATCTTGCTCCTTTTTGTTCTGCTCCGCAACTTTATCCTGTGGAATCTCTGGTAAGTTCTGGCACTTTTCCCTCAGAATTACACCTGATCTATGTGTTTTTTATTTTTCATTTAAAACTTTTCCTTCCTTCTGAAATGATCTGATGAGTGATGTCTCTAGTCAGCCATCTTCCTCCTGGAACTTCCCCTTTTATTTTTTATACTGTTTCTTTGCTTTTAATTGTGCTTATGATTAAGGATATGTCTGTAGAGCTGTGATTGGACATATCTCTAGCCTATTGCTTCATATTCATAAAAATATAGTAACCAATTATGAGAGATAACGCAACTCCCTTCCTACCCTGTCTTTTTCTTCAAGCTATTTGGATGTTAAGATATTTTATTTTTTCATGTTTAGGCACATGTGCCTGACAGAGTAAAATCCACCACATTAACTTGGAAGGATTAGAGCCCAATTCCCAGTGCAGTGGCCAGTACAATGGGATTGGTCCTCGTTCCTGACCCATTAATGTCCTCCTCCTCTTTGATCATGGCCCAATACCCCTAGATAAGAAGAGAATGACTACATTGGGAGAAAGAAGGAGCCTTATTAGGAGGGACTTTAGAAACAAACCTGGGATCATAAGCTAGTTTGATGGACCCCTGAGGAGGACATTAGTGGAGCATGAGAGTATCTGGACACTTCTTCACCAGGTCATCAATCCAGCCACTGTATGCTGCCCTGTGTCCATTGAAGGGGTATGACAGGCCAGTTCTGCTGCTTATGGACTCTGTTGTTGCCCTATGATCCTTCTAAAATTATTAAAACTGTCCATAATGTCACTATTCCTGTTTTCAAGATTGTCCTTCACAGAGGTAAGTGTGAACAATGTCAGCCCTTGGGAATTGAAATTAGGCAGGGCCATATGGTTTGGATGGACCAGATGCTTGACCAGGTATTTTGTAATGTACCACTGGGAAGTTTGTTTTAGGAATGAATATGTATAGTTACAGTGCTTGCTAAAGTAATTGGACTAGTATAGTGAATTTTATCACTTCTAGGAACCCAGAGTCATTTTGTAGATGGGATCTTCCAAGGGAGGTGAAGGGCCTTACCTGAGGTCCCACAGGTTTTGGGTTAGACCTAACACCAAGAAACAGGTTGATTTCCTGAATCTCCTTCAAGTGTCTGGTTCATGAAACATGGTATTAGCCTGTTAGTGTTTTACCATTCAGAGGTTCAGAGAAACTACGCTTGTCTGTTTTAACCCATTGGGCAAGAAATCTTTTTTCTTTTAGGATATTATGAGTGTACAAACATTTTGCTTATAAGTTATGACTTTGCCTCACCCAAGCCAGGATTAGAGGCATGCCCTTCTCCCATACAATGTTCACCTCATCCATTAGTTGTGAGGTTACCCACCCTCTTCCCCACAACATCCAATGAATATTACTACCATGTGAGTACCTTAGTGTTAATCAGTTAGTACCAATTTGATGGCGAGTACATGTGGTGCTTATTCTTCCATTCTTGTGATACCTCACTTCGGAGGATGGGCTCAAGCTCTATCTAGGATAATATAGGAGGTGCTAGATCACCACTGTTTTTTTGTAATTGAATAGTATTCCATAGTATACATATACCATATATTATTAATCCACTCATGGATTGAAGGGCACTTGGGTTGTTTCCACATCCTTGCAATAGTGAATTGTGCTGCCATAAATATTCAAGTGCAGATGTCTTTATTATAGAATGTCTTTTTTTCCTTTTGGTAGATGCCTAGTAGTGCTATTGCTGGATCAAATGATATTTCTATTTTTAGCTCTTTGAGGTATCTCCAGATTCTTTTCCACAGAGGTTGTACTAATTTGCAGTCCCACCAGCAGTGTAAGAGTGTTCCTATCTCTCCACGTCCTCACCAGCATTTGTTGTTTTGGGACTTTTTGATAAAGGCCATTCTCACTGGAGGTAGGTGATATCTCACTGTGGTTTTGATTTGCATTTCCCTAATGATTAGAGATGGTGAGCATTTTTTTTATGTTAGTGGCCGTCATTCTGCCTTCTTCTGAAAAATTTTTGTTCATGTCCTTTGCCCATTTATTGATGGGGTTGTTTGATTTTTCTTGTTGATTTTTTTGAGTTTTATATAGATTCTTGTTATCAGCCCTTTATCAGATGTGTAGAGAGCAAATATTTTCTCCCATTCTGTAGGCTGTCTATTCGCTCTAATGGTAGTTTCCTTGGCTGTGCAGAAGCTTTTTCATTTGATCAGGTCCTATTTAATTATTTTTGTTGTTGCTATGATTGCTTTGGGGGTCTTCTTCATAAATTCTTTGCCTAGGCCGATGTCTGAAAGAATCTTCCCTACATTTTCTTCTAGGATTCTTAAGGTTTCATGCCTTAGGTTTAAGTCTGCTATCCATGATGAATTGATTTTTGTAAGAGGTGAGAGGTGGGGATCCAGTTTCAATCTTCTCCATGTAGTTATCCAGTTTTCCCAGCACCATTTATTGAAAAGACATTCTTTTCCCCAGTGTATATTTTTGTCTTCTTTGTCAAAGATTAGATAAAAAAAATGCAGATGGTTTCATTTCTGGGTTCTCAGTCCTGTTCCAAAGGTCTGTATTTCTGTTTTTGTGCCAGTACCATGCTGTTTTGGTTACTATAGCCTTGTAGTAAAGCTTGAAGTCTGGTAGACTGATACCTCCCAGTTTGTTCTTTTTGCTTAAGATTGCTTTCACTATATGAGGTCTTCTCTGGTTCCATACAAAGCATAGAATTATTTTTTCTACATCTGTAAAGAATGATGGTGGTATTTTGATAGGGATTGCATTAATTCTGTAGATCACTTTGGGTAGTATGGACATTTGAACAATATTGATTCTGCCAATCCATGAGCAAGGTAGATTTTTCCATCTTTTTACATCTTCTACAATTTCTCTTCTTAGTGTTTCATAGTTATCCAAATGTGAATGGCTTGAATTGTCCTCTGAAGAGACATAGACTGGAGGAGTGGATAAAAATTCACAAGCCAAGTATGTGCTGTCTACAGGAAATGCTTCTAACTGACAATGATGCTTTCAGACTCAAGGTCAAGGGATGGAAAACAATCCTCCAGGCAAATGGAAGACAAAAGAAATAGCTATACTTATTTCAGATAACATAAGCTTTAAAATTGAAAAAGTAAGGAAGGACAAAGATGGTCACTATATAATGGTGAAAGGAAAAATCCAAGAAGAACACATAACAATTCTTAATATTTATGCACCCAACTCAGGAGCACCCAGATACATAAAGTAAACCCTGTTTGATCTAAAGAGTATGATAAACAGTAACGCCATAGTAGCTGGGATTTCAACACTGCACTGACTGAACAGGACAGACCTTCCAAACAGAAAATAAGCAAAAAAATAATGGACTTAAACAGCGTTCTAGAACAGAAGGGTCTAACAGACATCTACAGAACATTCCATAAAAATAAAGCTGAATATACATTCTTTTCATCAGCCCATGGAACTTTCTCTAAAATTGATCACATACTAGGCCACAAATCAGACCTCAATAAATTCCAAAAAAAATAGAAATTGTACCATGTATCTTCTGAGATCACAGTGGTATAAAATTAGAGTTCAATTCCAACAGAAACACTCACCACTTCACAAAGTAATGGAAATTAAACAATCTATTGTTGAATGACTATTGAGTCAAGGAGGAGATAAAGAGGGAAATCAAAAGATTTTTCGAACTAAATGGTAATGGGGACACAAGTTATCAAGATCTGTGGGATACAGCAAAAGCATTCTTTAGAGGAAAACTAATAGCATTAAATTCTCACATCCAAAAAACAGAAAGCTCAAAAACCAACAAACTAATAAACTGTCTCAAGGAACTAGAAAAGGAAGGGCAAATCAATTCCAAACTTAGCTGAAGAAAAGAAATAAGTAAGCTGAGAGCATAACTAGATGAAATTGAGAACAAAAGAACTATACAGAAGATCAATAAAATCAAACGTTGGCTTTTTGAAAAGAAAAATAAAATTGATAGTCCTCTTGATAGATTGACATGAACTAGAAGGGAAAGTACTCTAATAAACTCGATTACAAATGAGAAAGGAGAGGTCACAATAGACATCAAATACAGAAATACAGAAATACAAAAAATTATCTTTAAATACTATAAAAACCTGTATGTCCAAAAACTACATAATGTGGAGGAAATGCACAAATTCTTGGAAACATACAACCTCCCTATCAACCAGGAGGAATCCCTGAACAGACCAATATCAAGCACAGAAATTGGAGGAGCAATTAACAACCTTCCAAAAAGGAAAAGTCCCCGACCAGATTGGTTCACACAGGAATTTTACCAAACATACAATGAAGAACACATATCCACACTACAGAAATTATTCCACAACATTGAGAAACATGGTATTCTCCACGACTCATTCTACAAAGCCAATATGACCTTGAAACCAAAGCTAGGAAAGGACACAACAAAAAAAGAAATCTACACACCAATATCCCTCATGAACGTAGATGCAAAAATCCTCAACAAAATCTTAGCAAATCAGATCCAACGGCACATCAAAGAAATAATTCACCATGACAAGGTGGGCTTTATCCCAGAGATGCAAGATTGGTTCAACGTACACAAATCTATAAATGCAATTCACCACAGAAATAAAAGCAAAAACAAAGATCATATGATTCTCTCCATAGATGCAGAAAAAGCATTTGATAAAATCCAACACAAATATATGATAAAAAATTCTTAACAAAATAGGAATAGACGGGACATACCTTAAAATTATTAAGGCCATATACGATAAAGCCATAGCCAATATCATACTGAATGGGGAAAAATTGAAAACATTCCCGCTTAGAACTGGAACCAGAGAAGGTTGCCCGCTATCTCCTCTTCTATTCAACATAGGGCTGGAAGTCCTTGCCAGAGCCATCAGACAAGAGAGGGGAATTAAGGGCGTCCAAATCGGAGCAGAAGGTATCA
>NW_012134303.1:1460937-1468053 GCF_000956105.1 Propithecus coquereli | reverse complement strand
CATATACCACATTTTATTAATCCACTCATGTATTGATGGACACTTGGGTTGTTTCCACATCTTTGCAATTGTGAATTGTGCTGCTATAAACATTAATTTTAAGGAATCAAATACATTAGGATTTTTTGGTTGTGGCCTGGATGTTTTGCTTCTGTAAATGCAGAAATCAAATGGCAGCATTAATAAAATAACTTTAAATTACATCATAATAGGACTGTGTAGTAAAGCCTAGAACCTCAGGGATGACTGACACACATGAAATCTACAAAAGACAGAAAAAAATAGGGGAGGGGGAGTTTTATGTTGAAGACCTGAAGGGGAACACAGTATATGAAATATTTTAATTCAGTAGGAGAAAGAGGAAAAAGGGCATCAATGATGCAATCATGATGTAATAGTGTGCTTCGCTGAAAAGTTCAATAAGGGGAAAAGGATTTACTGTTTATATAAAAACGTATAAGCCTCAATCTGAGGAAAATAGTATTGATAGGACAAATCAAACGCAATAACATTTTTTCATAACCCATCTAGTAGAACACATTTCAATAAATAAGTGAAGACCCAAAACGCACTACAGAAATCACGAAATCAGAAAGTTCAAAATAAAATACCAGCCCATTTTCTCCAAAAATTGAAGGTACAATTCAAACCCATTTGGACTTAAATTATTTCCATTCTCTTCCAGAGTGTCATCTCTGGTATTGAAAAATCAAGGCTTGGACACTCGCAATCATCCATCATGGGGATGATGGGAGCCTCCAGTGAGAACAGGCAAAGCTCTGCTCTCCAATGGCTCAGCCAGTGAAGGACCTGCAGTCCCTGTGCTAGAGCCATTGTCCCAAGGTGAGTGGAAGTGTTCTGGGCTGAACCAATAAGAGACTTGCTAAGATGATTCGCTAAAGACGTTGAGGTAGAAGGGGCTGTGATGCTCTCCCTATTGTTTATCTATTTCATTGCCTGTATCCATATTTTAGTCACAAGGATAAGGATATGATTCCAGAGCTATGGGTGGACTTATCTCCTACTTATGCCATCAAATAAGAAAACAACAACAAATCAATCATCAGAATTAAAATGATTCCCCTACCTCCACCTCCCATTTCTTCCTCAAGTTATTTGATTGTTAAGTAATTTTTTTCACCTCCAAGCACATGTGCCTGATAAAATAAACCTCCCTACTTGAACGTGCGAGTGTAATAAACCAGCTCTCATGGCAGCAGCCAAACAATCGGATCCGGCCTGATTCCTGACGCATGCATCACCGCCCTCTTCTTTGAACAATGCGCATTACTCCGGGATTAGAGGAGGATGAGGGTGGGATGGGGAGGAAGAAGTTTGAAAAAGGGGCCAATTACTCTTTCTGCTCATTAGGTGGGACCTATAAAAACAATCTAAGATCACAAGCAGGTTTTGATAGACCGAAAACAGGACATTCCTGAAGCCGTCATTGGTACCGATTCACCACCTATTAATATTTCCCCAGGATTCTCAAGGAGATCCACGTGGGCCTCAGCCTGACACAGGAGGCCGTGAGCGTCACGGATTCGTTCCTTCACAACCTCTTCAAGTGCATCGCCCACAAGACCACCCGCCTGGCCTGCTACACAGAGTGCAGGACCAGCAGGACCATCACCTCCAGAGAGATCCAGACCGCCGTACGCCTCATGCTGCCCGGGGACATCGGCAAGCACGCCGTGTCCGAGGTCAGCAAGGCCATCATCACATACACTCGCCGCAAGTGAGCCACCTCAGGACCTGCTTAGAACTGACTCTCAAAGGGTGTTTTCAGAGCCATAGCAGTTGGCACCAAAGAGCTGAGGCACGCCACAAGAGGATGCGTTGTAGTGCGTTGTAGTGTTGGGGTAGGTGCCATCCTGCAGATTTGGAGGGCAGGTGGCATGGGGTGTCCCACAGATTTGAGGGGTATGTAGCATGTGGCGTCCTGACGGTTTTGGCGGTAGGCCACATGTGGCACCCTGCTGATTTTCGGAGCTCATGTGATCAGATGACCTTTTCCCCTGTGGGGCATCTTGGTAACTTTTCTGGACCCTGGTAACAGGAAGCTCATAGGTCCGCACAAACCAATTGTGATTGGTGGATGCGATGCCCCCCAGGAGGACTATCCAATCCCCTTGAGTGCCCTGCGATTGGCTGACAGGATCACCACGTGACGTTTCATCCAGTCAGATGGCGAGTGGGCTGGTGACGTAGGGAAGTGCAGCGCATAAAAATGGGTCCCCAACAGCCCAAAGTCGCCATCTTCGGTTCTCCAGAGACCCTGACGACTGTCTCCGCCATGGCCGAGCTGTACTCTGACATATCCTCCGAGCCGTGCACCAGCACCACGGAGCCTGAAGAGCCTAAAGAGCCTGAATCGACGACGACCCTGAAGAAGAAGCAGCCCAGGCGTCGCGGCCGCCGCTCCAGCCGGAGCGGGGACAGCTTCGCCGCCTACTTCCCCAGGGTCCTGAAGCAGGTCCACGACGGCCTCAGCCTGTCCCAGGAGGCCGTGAACGTGATGGATTCGTTCGTTCACGACATCTTCGAGCGCATCGCTGAGGAGGCCGGCCGGCTGGCGCGCTACACCAAGCGCAAGACCATCACCTGCAGAGAGATCCAGACGGCCGTGCGCCTCACGCTGCCCGGGGAGATCGGCCGGCACGCAGTGTCCGAGGCCAACAAGGCCGTCCTCAGATACACTCGCCGCAAGTGAGCCGCCTCAGGATCGCCTGAGCACCGAAACCCAAAGGCTCTTTTAAGAGCCACCTCAGTTGTCTCAAAAGAGCTGTAGCACTCCAGGGGGGTGGGGGTACCCCTGGAATTCTGTGGCAGGCGGCAGCTGGCGCTCTGCCGATGTGGGGGCCATGTGGCCAGTGCCGTCCTGCCCACGCATGATTGATGTATCCAGTGGTACTTCACGTGTCATAGAGCAGCAGATAAAGTGCACAGATAGTGACAGATAGCGAAGTCACATATATCCTAACCAAACTTTTCGTCAACATATCCCATCTTGGAGATTCATTTAAACGTGGAGGTGAGCATACACACAGGACAGAAATAGCTAAACCAAAGTTTAAAAAAATAATTAGCGTTTCAAGCTCCCTAGAGGCTGATGTTAATATCCTAATTTGCTCAAATTTTTCTGATTTTTTTCTTCTCAAGTCTGAAATCTTTCCTGTTTTTAACACATGGACTACCACACTAGAGAAATTTTTTTCCCTTGGGGCCACGGTGTTTTATTATCAAAATAGAATAAAAGCTTTGAAAATTAAACTATCCTTTCTCGTTTAACGAAAAATTTACAAAAAAAGAAATTTATTGACTTGTATTCATTTAATCCACATTCTAATAATTAATTTGTCAATATTAATTGTAACAATAAGAACATCAACAAGTAAGATTTTCATGAACTCACTGCAGGGTTTTGACCAGGTTTTGCTTCATGATCCCCAGGTGCAAAACTAGTATGAGTTCTCAACTGGCTCAGCCAATGAAGGACCCGAAGCCCCCGAGCTGCAGCCTTTGGCCCACAGAGTATGGAGCTGAGCATGGATGAGCCAATAAGATCCTTCCAGGTTATCCTGCTCTGCCGACTGAATAGGAAATTGGTGTGTTTCTTTGCCTGTTGTTAGTTTCTTTTTGTACTTTTTTGTGTGTATTTATTTATGTTTTGAGACAGGGTATGGCACTGTCACCTGGGCTAGAGTGCAGTGTTCCAATCATGGCTCACTGCAGCCCCAAACTCCTGGGCTCTAGCGATCCTTTTGGCTCAGCTTCCCTAGTAGCTAGGTGTACAGGCACCAGCCACCAGCCACAAGGTCGGGCTAATTTTTGTCTTTTATTTTTTGTAGAGAGGGGGTATTGCTACATTGTCCAGGCTTGTGTCTTGTATTTTTTTATTGTATAAATTTAAGGTGTAAATCATGAAGTTTTTGATATGCACATACGTACCACAATAATTACTACCAGTGAACAATGTAACATATCCACCGCCTTCTATACTTACCTGTGTGTGTGATAAGAGCACCTAAAATCTATTCTACTACAAATTTTTAATGTACAACATAATATTTTTATGGTTCTCCTACTGTACATTCTATGTCTAAACTGAATTATCTAACGTAATTGCACTTTTGTACTTCTAAACATTCAGCTCCCCGTTTTCTCTCCTTCTCCATGCCTAGTAACCACCATTCTATTCTGTGTATTTGACTTCTTTTAAAAACTTCACAAAGCAGGGAGATCATGCAGTGTTTTTCTGTGTGTGAATGCTTTGTTTCACTTAGCATGTTTTTAGGTTCATCCATGTTGTCATAAATGGGACTATCTCCTTTTCTAAAGCTGAATAATATTATAGTGCATGTTTATATATCTATACCTATAGGTATACGTAGATAGAAACATCATAATTTCTCCATCAATTCCTCTGTCTATGGACACTGAGGTTGGTATTGTTACTAATGTAACAATGAACATGGGAGTGCACATATCACTTCAATGTACTAGTTTCATTTTCTTCAGTGTACACCCAGAAGTAGAATCACTGGGTCATATGAAAGTTCTTTTTAAATTTTGAGTAACCTCCATTCTCTTCTCCATAATGTCTGTACTAATTTACACTCTCAGTCAACAAGGGTTCCCTTTTCTCCAAACCCTCACCAAGGGTTCTGATCACTGACTTTTAAATAGTAGCCATCCCAACAGATGTGAGGTGGTATCTCATTGTGTGTGTGATGTGCAATTCCCTGGTGATGACTGTTGAGCACTGCCTTAGGCCATTTGTGCTGCTATGACAATATACCACAGACTGGGTAATTTATAAACTATAGAAATTTATTTCTACCACTTCTGGAAGCTGGGAAGTCCAAGATCAAGCTTCTGGCAAGTTCTTTGTCTAGTGAGGGCTCCTGTTTCCTTCCAAGATGGTGCCTTGTTGCTGCATCCTCGAGAGGGGATGAATGCTGTGTCCTCACATGGAGAAAGGGACAGAGGGCAATAAGGGATGAATGCTGTGTGAAGCATCTTTTTAAGGGCCTTCATCTCATTCACAACAGAGGTGCCTACACTACCCAATCACCTTCTAAAGTCCCCACCTCTTCATAGGGTGAAAGTCGTGACAATCAAAACGGAGTCACTTGTGTAGAAGCCAGGGAAGACTATGAAAAAAACTGCTCCCAGGCAAAAATGCCTGATAACAAAAGCTATCAGAAAAGACTGAAACACCCACAAACTCTCAGTAAGGCCATCCCAACTACACACAAAAAATACTTCTGTGAGGACATCTGCCCAGCAACTGCCTAGCCAACATTGGACTGGTGTCACCTTTGTTATTGATCTTTGTAGCCAAGGATAATCATCTCAAAACGATAATGGAATCCTCCTCATTTTTCCTTTAAAACCCTTTGTCTATCTTTACCTCCCTCCATAGGCACATAGTTTCTTGGTGCATGTATTCCCCTTACAATGCCTGCTTCCCAAATAAATGTTATTTTCTTTTAGAGCCTCTCTGTATTTGTTATGTAGATTGACAATATAATTGCATTGGATGTTAAGTTTCAATATGCATTTTGTAGGGGACAAATATTCAAACCGTAGCAACCACCTTTTCATATATCTATTGGTCATCTGCGTGTCTTTGGAAAAATATCTATTTATACCCTCCATGTTTTCATCACAATATTTCTTTCTTGGCTATTGCTTTGTCTGTGTTCCTTTTATATTTTGGATAGTAACGCTTTGTAAGACATATGGTTTGAAAATATTCACTCCCAGATAGGCAGCCTTTCCATGTGGTTTCCTTTGCTGTGCAGAACTTTTCCCGTTTCATGTCAGCTCTGTTGTTGACTTGTTTTTGTTGCCTGTGCTTTTGGTGTGATTTCCAAAAGGTCATTGCCAAGCCTGTTTATTTTATTTTATTTTTTTAGCTTTGTAAATTGAGGCTGTTTATTTTTGAAAGTGTTTCTTTCCTTTTCATTGTGCTGACTTAAGGATATGTATCTAGAGCTGTTAGTGGACTTATCTCTTACCTGTTACATCATATTCAGAAAAATGTAGTGATCCCTTATGAGAGGTAAGGTAACTCCCTTCCTCCACTGTCTTTTCCTTCAGGCTATTTGCACGTTGAGATATTTTATTTTTTTCACTGACAAGTGAATGTGCCTGACAGAGGAAAACCCACCATATTAACTTGGCAGAATGAAAACCCAGTTCCCAGTTCAATGGCCAATACAATGGGATTGATCTCACTCCTGAACTCTCACCCACCTCCTCCTCTTTGATCATGGCCCAGCACCCCTGGATAAGGAGAGAATGACTGTATGGTGGGGGAAGAGGGAGCTTAAAAAGTAGCCATTTACTCTTTCTCTTTATTATGAGGGACTTGTTTAAAAGACCTGGGATCACAGGCTCGTTTTGGTGGGTCTCTGTGGAGGACATTAGTGCAACGTGAGAGCACCTTGGCTCCTCTTCACTGGGTCATCAGTCCAGTCCTTGCATGCTGCCCTGTTTCCATTGAAGGGATGTGACAGGCCAGTTCTGCCTCTTATGTCCTCTATTGTTGTTTATGATCCTTCTGAAATCCTGTAACTTGTCCATAATGACACCACCTCTTCATTCTAGATCGTCCTTCACAGAGGTAAGTGTAAACAATGTCATCCCCTGGAAGATGACATTAGGTAGGGACCCTATAGCTTTGGGTGGACCAGATGCTTGACCAGGTATTTTGTCATGTACCACTGGTAAGTTTTTTTCAAGAATGCATATTTATAGTTGCTTTGCTTGCTAAATTAATTGGACGAGTATAGTCAATTCTATCCCTTCTAGCAACCCAGAGTCCTTTTGCAGATGGGATCTTCCAAGAGAAGTGAAGGGCCTTACCCACAGGTTTTGTGTTAGACCTGACACCAGGACACAGGTCAATTTCCTGAATGTCAGTCTAGTGTCTGGTGTATGAGGCGTGGTATTTACCCGTGAGAGTTTTAGCCTATCAAAGCCTTATAGAAGCCGTGCTTATGTGTGTTAGCCTACCGGGCAGATAATAACATAAAAGGAAATGTAGCACTGAGGAGCTTCACCTAGCTCAATCTGCACTTGGGAACTAATTCCAAAGGGAATACA